>NW_022985168.1:992826-1006583 GCF_010093535.1 Lindgomyces ingoldianus | reverse complement strand
CTATGCAAACCTCTTTGCTTTGCATAGCTAGCATAGAGTCTATTTAACACTAATTAGTAGTTTAAATGCTATAAGACAGGAAGCTCTTCTTGTACTTTTCTATTTAAAAAATTATGTATAAGAGGAATCCTTTCTCTTACTAATTTAACTATAAATTAGTAAGAGTAAAGATAGAGTCTAATTTACATGTAAGTAGCTATAAATCTCTGTTTAGTTACCTAATAAAGAGTAGAAAACCTGTCTGTATAATACTATTTAGAGGTACTGTATAAATAGTAGTGCTTATTTAACTCTAGAAGGTCTGTTTTATCTTTTTACACAAGGCTGTTTAGAGGTAGTGTACAACAAGAAGTAAGACAGCGCGCAACAACACATAATTAACTACTATAAAGCAATAAGCAACACTAGCTCTATTTATAACTAGCTAACATAACATATTAATATATAACTAATATGTACCTTTTATAGGCATCTTAGTAAAGACTCTAGCAGAGTAGACAAACATTAAAAATTAAGTAGATAAAATTAAACTATTAGATAACACACTTAAAAAAAAGCTTAATTTATACACAGCTAACTTAATTATAAAACTCTGCGCGTTAAGTAAAACAAATATATGTACACTTAAAAACTTTTAAAATAACTTTATAAAGTAAAAGCTTATACACTTTAGAAATTTTAGCTAACTATTTCTATAAAAACTAATTACTACTTTATAGAATAAAGGCATTAGTTTTAAGAAAAACAAAACAGAAGCTGTTATACTATATAAACTTATAAAAAAAAACACTTTTACTATTTTATTAGACTATTATACTAAACTATTACTACTAGCGTTAGTTCTAACACTATAGAGGATGTCTCTGTATAAATCACCTATAGACCTAATACTTTTTCTATAATTAGTACAACTACCTTGTAATAGCTTACTGTACAAGAGCATAACTAGGCAGCTACATATTCCTGTAGCTATAGCTCCACATAAGATTCCCTAAAGCTTGTACCTACTATATATAATTTAATTACTATACAATCTATACTAACTTCTACCTATATAAGATATTACAGTAGAGAACCTTACGCCTAAGAAGGTTATATAATTTTAGAAGGCATAAAAGAAAAAAAATAACTACATAGAGCAACTATATAATATTCTAGCTAATAAGGCTATAGTATTTATTAAGCTCTGCTAACGCCTTACTATTTATAAGGCCTTATACACAAGCATCTTCCCTAATATTCTTAAAGGCTGTGCACACATGTTCTACCTTTATAATATTAGCCCTAGGAAGACATAAAGGGTCCTGTATAAATAGCTTAGTAATTACTTTAATACTAACATAAATTATAACTAGTATTAGATAAATTAAATAATAATAAGCTTTACATAAATTAAGTAAAAGAACTTTATAAAAACTTTATATAAAGCTTTTAAAGCTATAATTAATAAACTTACTTTTATATAAAAAGCTTTTAGTCTATAATTTTAAAGTAAGATACTGCTTTACACTACTATTATATAAGCATGCTAAGAATAACTTAAACTTAAATAAGTAATATTTTTAATTAAGCCTACATATAAAGCACTATATAGTAACCTTTGTTTAGCACTTTAGGTTATAATTAATTAGCAGAATAACACATTTTGTTGAATAGGCTCTGACAGCTAGCTGCTTATAGTATAAGCACTTAAGTAGCAAGAGTAAGAGTGGTGTACAGTGTGCACAGCGTACAAGGTAGGTAAAGTAAGGGCAACATGTTTCTAGTTCTATTGCTCTTGTCTTTCCTTTATATAGAGGAAAAGAGGGATATCTAGATGTTTGCGCACAGAGGTTCGCGCACAAGCATTATGTAACATAGATACGTGATCCTGCTTGTGCGCGATTGCTTGTATCTAGGCCGCAACGCTGCTACTGTGTACAGACACTAGCAACTTTTCTTTTTGTCTAAAAAGTTACCTTCTGTACGTGTTACCTCCCTTCTGTCTGTGTAGGTCTATCTAATTATGTTCTGCCTTTACTCCACCCTATTTGTTAGGACTTGCCTTAGTGATGCTATGCGTTAGGATAGGCTAGTTGCGCTATGTAAATAGCTCTTCTCTTCTTTATCCTTTGCTTTCTAAGCCCTACTGTACCATTCCCTGGCTCTTTTCTCTTTTTGTACGGTGCTGACAGTGACAGATACTCCCGCCTGCACACACACACACACACACACACACACACACACACAGAGAGAGAGAGAGAGAGAGAGAGATGTCTCTCCAGCCTTTCTCCTCTACCTCCAGCGCTGTTAGTGCGGGCGTCTTTAACGTCCTTGTGCAGTCTAGCGGCCTAGGGCGCATCTACGTTACCCTTCTAACTAGTTCTGCTGCTAATTAGCAGTTTATTTAGCGTCTTAGCATAAATATATAAATCTTTTAGCTCTTCTACTTCCTTTTTGTATAAAATGCTAATTATAGACAGGCTAAGAAGCAGCATGTAGCAGCTTTACTGTTCTATAATATTAATGTTGTCTTACCTGCTAGCACTAATCTGCAGCTGTGGGCAGCAAAGGTTATGTGTTATAAGGGGTACTTCTGTGCAGTCCTAGTCTAGAGTTGCAGTTAGGTCTTAGTAACTCTATGTGCTTGTTGTTGTAGCAGCACTACTAGTGCCTCTCCTTTTGTTAAGTGTTGTGTGTTAGCTAACTTCTAGGCTAATGCCTACGCCTTATGCGTATAGCAGAGCTGTGGTCTGCATTGTGACTACTATACGTGAGGGGTGGTGGCTTTTTCTTCTCTTATATACTAGACAAATAGACTGTCTTTCTTACATATCCTTCTCTTCTAATCTTGTAATAAGAAAAATAAGTGCGTATAATAAAAAAAACAAAAAAGATAGGCTTTATATAAAGGTGTTGTTAGTCTAGTTAGTCTAGGGCATCTTTGCGCACGGGATCTAGCCGGTCCACAGATGCTTCTATATGCATCCGCTAGGTTGTCTTTACTATTAATCCACCTAATCTTAGCAATTTCCCTCTTCTTGTACAATTTGCAGAGTGACATGATGTTAATTATAAGTTGCTTTTTGCTAGTAGTGCCTAGCTTAACAAGGCAATTGTACAGAGACCTTAAATCTGTGCAGATTACTACTAGAATTAGTAGCAGTTTAAGCGTTTATACAATTTGCTGTAGAGTTGTACTAAAGGCAATTGCATTATTAAACCCTTTAACTATTTTGTACAGTTTACTAGCAAGGACACCCCTAGTTACTCTTTTACACTTAGTAGAATTCTAGTATATAATGTTGCCTAGTATTTTAAAGCAGTTGCTTTGCTCTGTACAGTTCTTATTACTTAATATAATTAAGAATCCTAGCTATAAGCTAAGGTCCTTGTTATTAGCAAATAATCTATCTATAAAGATAAACAGCTTTGCATAATTAAGTTGTAATAGTAGGAAGGTAAGACTGCGCTTACTATTATCTATCTGCTATTAGATTTATGCATTAAGTGTGTTAATATTGTTATGTAAAGGGTCTATAGTTTGTGCAGTAATAAAGAGGTTAAATGCTGCCTCTAGTTAACATATAGATGCAATGTATGCCCTTCTTACATGTTGCTTAACATATTATTATGCAGCATCCTTGTCCTTTAGGTTAATTATATAAAGGTAGCTTACTTATCCCTTTTAAGTAAAGACTACTATGTTATGCGTAAGCTTAATCCTTCTGCTATTAAACTTAATAGGCTACTTCTTTACTAGAATAGTTTTGCTTTTTGTGTAGAACTTTACCTTCTACAGTTTTTTCTCTTCTTTTTGCGTAAAATTTTTTATTATAATGCTTAAAGTGTTGTATAAATGCTTTTAGTTGTTTCTAAGGCCTATGTTGTACATATAGTGCATATTTGCCTAACTTTCTAGAATATCTAGAAAGATGTCTGTGTACTAAGTTTTCTAGATATCTAGCTGTTAACATAGATTAATAAAGATCTTTATTTTATTTATAAAAGTGTTATATAGTTAACCTATGTAGTTATTATTTTTTTTTATGCTTTTTAGAATTATATAATCTTATCTGCTAAAAGTTTTTCTTTAGCAGTTTCCCTCTAGGGTGGAAGTTTGTACAGGTTGTAATGTAGTATGGATTGTGCAGGTGGTATTAGTGGTGCATACACTACTGCAGGCGGTGGTGTGTACAATTAAGAGTGTAGAGCAGGCGTTAGGTAAGGTGGCATGTATTGTTTGTACAGTAATTAGTGTAGTGCTAGCTAAGGTGTAAAAGCAGGTAATGCTAGTACATTTAGTGTTAATAGCAGCATTATGTTTAGTCTGCTTCTGTGTAAAGCCTTATATAGTAATAAAAGTTACATATAAAGCCTTTTTAGTGCAATTACTTTTCTTTATGCTATATTATACAGCTTCTAGGCTTAGGTACCTTTAGTGCCTAGCTATAGTGTAATTCTTTTATTCTCTAGCACTTATATAAGCTTCCTTTTAAATGCGCAGCTAAGTGCTAAGAAGTTTTATAGTGTCTATTCTTTAAAATTCTTTATGTACACACTTAAAAAAGTAGCGCTTTTCTAAGTTATTATATGTAGATTAGTAATTATGTAACTTATATATAATTAAGTCTATAAGCTTATTAAAGCTTTTAACATGTTAATTTTATTATTTTAGTACTCTAGGCTAGTCTTATTTTGTAGTGTTGCCTTTAATATCCTTATGTTTTTTATAAGTTATTTATATAATAGGAATTATTTCTTATTCTTTTTATTATTATATAGAGTTGTTAGTTGCTAGTAGAATTTTATTATAATAGTATAGTTAATTACTTTTCTAGTAGATTACGCAGGTACTGCTATTGTCTAGCTGCTAGGTTGTGCAGCTTTAATAGCTTTAGTGTGTGCCTTACACTATCTTCTTTTTACTTTATACAGTAGCAGAGCTTGCTGTACAATGTAAAGGATTAATGTGCTATTATCTAGCTACTAGGTTATGCAGCTTTAGTAGCTTTAGTGTGCGTTTTACACTATCTCCTTCTTACTTTGTACAGTAGTAGAGCTTACTATATAATGTAAAGGATTAATCTGCTATCTTAAGAGATAAGTAACTAAATAAAGTACCTTATAAGGCATAAGTACTCTACTATTACTTTTTCTAAAGAATAAGTAATAAAACAAAGTACCTTATAAAGTGTAAGTACTTTATTATTACTTTTACTAATTTATAGTTAATTAAATTAACTACTAATTAGTGTTAAATAAGCTCTAATAGCTAGCTGCTTATAGTATAAGCACTTAAGTAGTAAGAGTAAGAGTAGTGTACAGTGTGCACAGTGTACAAAGTAGGTAAAGTAAGGGCAACATGTTTCTAGTTCTATTGCTCTTGTCTTTCCTTTATACAGAGAAAAAGGGGGATATCTAGATGTTCGCGCACAGAGGTTCGCGCACAAGCATCATGTGACATAGATACGTGATCCTGCTCGTGCGCGATCGCTCGTATCCAGGCCGCGACGCTGCTGCTGCGTACGGACACATTTCTAAATAAACTAAAAGACATGTACTACACTAATAAAAAATACAACTTCTCTTATATAATTAGCTTTTAACAATGTAGAAAAAGTTTAAAAAAATATAAAAAAATATTTAAATTACACTTTTTTATATAATTAAAGTAATGCTTTGTCTGCTATAAAAAAGAATATTAGTTAATAAATTATCCTTACATAAATTAATTCTATGCAAAACACTAGTACATCTCTTTATATAAAAGATTTTATAATAAGACCTTAATATATAAGAAAGTAAGCATGTACATTTAAGAATTTAAAAGTAAACTAAAGTAGAAAAAAAAGAAGTTATATAACAATAACCTAAATAAAAAAAAAGTAAGAAGATTATTAACTACTTTACCTTTACTACATTTCTCTACTGTGCGACAGCAGAGGACATATACAGCCTAGAACCTAAAGGATACGCAGAATAGTTTATTCTTAAGGATTAATATTATATAGTATACTAAAGTAAACTATAAGATACTAGCACTATAAGGATTTCTACTATAGAAAAGTTATAACTTAAAGCATACCTATAAGAATTCTTTTATATAAAAGTAGACTAGATACTAAATAAAAAGAGTATTAGCTTTAAAAAATAAGAATTAATAAAATTAATTAGTACTATATAAATTACTAATCTAGTTAGCAGTGTTACATATTATATACTGTAAGGCCGAGATGGCGCTTACGTGCGACAGGTATATATACTATTCTGCACCCGAAAATCAACGTTGGTTGATTATTCGTACCTTTTGGTTGTATTAGCGGAGTGGTGCGGAGCCCCGTCCTTACATATACTAGATATACTAACACCCTTCTTACTGTCTCTTACTAATATAGACTAGATAAATGTGTACTTTAACAACATGCAGAATGTAATTATATAAAGTAATAAAATTAAAGTCTTAGTTATATATAAATAAAGTTACTTATTTTTTAATGTATAAAAAAAAATTTATGTCTTTTTTTATAAAACATAAACTTTAATAACTATATAAAAGGTTTAGCTATCTCTATACAAAACAGCTTTACATAATGCTTAAAAACACTAGACACAACGCTAATTTCTTTATACTTAAAGAGATTAAAAAGTTCTGCTACATATATTAGCTGCATAACTTAGCACTATAAAAATTTAAGTTTATAATTAAGAATAATTTATACTTTAATTATAAGATAGTAATTAATGTTATATAAATTAGTAACTAAGACGTACTACATGTAATTAACGCAGATACATTATTCTAAGTAGTAACCTTTTTAAAATTAATGTCTACACAAGATACCTAGAACGCGCTTTACAAGTGTTAGATTAACATATATTAGGGCTTACTTAATTATATTATATATAACTTTAGTATAAACTTTGCATTTAAAGATTTCTAAAATTACGTAAAGATTATAGAAGCAACGTGTTAACAAATGCTAGTAGAAGCCTATTAGGCTATAGAGAAGATTAAGCGCGCGCACGCACTACTACAACGTGCATATAACATCCTCTGTGCAGAATTAGATAATTATATAAATAATAAATTAGTGTTATAGATAGCTATTAAAGCTTTAAATAATATAGTAAAACTAAATAGTTTTATACCTACATTACTTATATTTAAAACATACCTAAGAATTAACATAAATTCTGCACTATCCCCTAACATTGCTACGCAAGCTAACGCTGTATAAAAGGTAATAAAAATGCTTTAAAGTAAAAGAGCAAAAGTTAATATTAATTATATAATTAATACTTAGAATAGCTTAACATTACATAAAGTCCTAAATCTTTTACTTAGTTCTAAAGTAAAGACATAGTAAAAGAAAAAAAGATAGATAAAACTACATATAGTAAAAAAAATTAAGGCCCTAAATGTTATTATTAAAATAGAGAATAGTTTAGTAAAACTCTAATGCACATAAGTTATACTGTATTATTATATAAAGAATAAGAATAAACCTACATAAGAACTACTAGATCTAGATAAACTAGCCCTAGTATAAAGAGATCCTTTATAAGCATAAAAAAGAGGTTATTTATGTAAGCAACTAACTTTAATTAATAGACTACACAAAACAGCCTCTTAAGTAGTATTAGATTTATTATATAAACTAGAACTACAACTAGCTAAGAAAGGCTATAAAAGACTATATAAAAATCTTATATAAGACATAATGTTTTTAACTTAGAAAAAAAAGAATAACTACACTCTAGTAATTAAGCTCTATGCAGATAGTATAATTATAACACCTAGAAAACTATTTAAAAAATTAGACTATATAGAAATAAAAAGTCTAATTATAAGTAGCATGTTTAAAAGACAACACTTTTAGTATTATTATAACTAATTTTGTGTAATGTAAAGAAAAAAAGCTGTAAAAGGCTAAGTTCTATATAAAACTTAAGATAATATTATTACATAAATAGCTTATAAAATTTAATAAAAAAAAGATTTAGCTTATATAAAATAAAACTATAATCTTATTAACTTAGAAAAAACAAGCTAAAAACCTCTATATAGTAGACCTAAACATAAAGAACGCCACGCAGAAGTACATTAAACAGCGCGCACAAGGTGCCTATATTACGTCTGTATGTTAACCTAAGGCAGCATTTAACCTGTCTACTGCTGCTTAAGTTGTGTTACTATTATATAATAATATTAAGGCATTAAATGTATAAATCTAATAGTAAATTAATAACTAGAATTACAGATTATTATACATACTACTTAATCTTTTCTATATAAAGTTGTTTATCTTTACTAATAAATTATTTATAAATAATAAAAACCTAAGTTTATAGCTTAGCTTTCTTATTATTCTTAGAATAAAGTAGCGCACTAGGAACTTATACAACTTTAAAATTATAGGTAATATTATACACTAGAACTCCTCTAAGTGTAAACAGGTTACCTGCTCTATACTAGCTAGTAAATTATATAGAATAGTAGGAGGATTTAACTGCGTAATTGCACTAAGCACAACAATTAACTAGATTATACATATGCTTAGACTACCTCTAATACCTATTATACTATGCACAGACTTAAGATCTCTATATAAATGTCTTATAAAGCTTAGTATAATAAATAAAAAAAGGCTTATAATTAATATTATATTAATTTAAAAATTATATAAGAAGAGGGAGATTATAGAAATTAGGTAGATTAATAAAAAGGACAACTTAGCAAATGCCTATATAAAGAAGGCGCTAAACTCTGCCCTTAAGAAACTAGTTTTACGTAACTAACTAACTATTAGAGTTAAAGCGTTAGTTAACAGGCTTAGGCCTGTACAAGACAATAAGCAGGGCAAACTAGGCAAGGTCTGTACAAAGGAAAAAGAAAAGTTGCTAGTGTCTAAATAGCAGTATTTAGATACGCGGTTAGGCGTCACATAACA
The DNA here is from genome assembly GCF_010093535.1 of Lindgomyces ingoldianus. Classification (NCBI taxonomy): domain Eukaryota; kingdom Fungi; phylum Ascomycota; class Dothideomycetes; order Pleosporales; family Lindgomycetaceae; genus Lindgomyces; species Lindgomyces ingoldianus. The sequence goes on along the minus strand of NW_022985168.1, from coordinate 997,650 downwards.
TAGTCTTATGTCACAGTTGTACGCACAGACAGATAAATACCCTTTCCTTTGCACAGACTTAGAAAAACAAGAATCAACACCAGTTACCTGCAACCCCCCCAGGCGATGTGTACACCGTGCAAACCTCTTTGCTTTGCATAGCTAGCATAGAGTCCATTCAACATACAACTTTAATAAAATAAAGTTTATAATAGGCTAAATATCTACTAAAGTAGTTATTATAAGTTTAAAAAGATAAAGATAGCTAAAAGTAGTCTAGCTAAGTAACTAGAAGTAGATAACAGCTATTTAGAACATTAATGCTAAAAGGTAAGCTATTTTACTTTTTATTATCTTTTAGAGTAGCAACTACTTTTTAAACTAGTATAAAGAGAAAAATTTACTTTAAAATTAAGTTATTATAATTTTTAAGTATAGCTAGACTACTAATTAGCTTAGTCTAGACTAGTTAAAGCACTTTAACACGCATATAAAAAAGTGTACTGTTAGTAGCTACTGTCTACTAGTTATTAATAGCTATAAAAGCTATAACTTACTTTATTTTTAGTAATACTATAAGAATAATAAAATTATTACTATTTATATGCTTTTTTACTTATTACACTTTTTATAGCTACTTAATGTAGGTTATTTTACTTCTTTAAAAAAAGTGTATAGGTGCTAAGCTAAAAACTTTATACATAACTAGATTACTTATATTATAAAAATAAAGTTTTTACTATGCTTTAAAGTAGCTTATAATGCTATAATTACTTTTAGTAATATTTAAGAAAAGTTTTAAAGCGCTAAATTAGTTTTTTTTTAACTTATAATAAGTTATAATAAGCTTTAATGTAAAGTTACGCACTTTATTACTACTACTACTTATATATAATAAGCCTTAGTAGTTATAAACTTTAAGTAATACCTTAAAACTTAAGTTATAATTAATGCTTATAAAAATAAAAATTTAAAAGTATATAAATAGTTTACTAACTTTTATAGTTAAAGTGTTTAAAAAGGTCTTAAAAAGGGTAGTAATAATTACATATAAGCTAGTGTTAGTGTAATAGAAAATTACTAAGCTTTAAGCAGCTAATAAGGCTACTATATAACATAAATTACATAAAAGAAAGTAAATTAAAGTAAAAAAGACCTTAATAATTTAAAAAAGCTTACACTTAACAGCTTTAAAGAAGTTTAGAGCGCATAGTAACAGAAAAAAGGCAAAGAAGTAGGTGTAAGCTAAAGTAGGTAAGCTATTCTAAAGGCGCTATAGATAGTGCAATTAGACTAGGCATAACACGTAAATGTGTAAGTAAAAAGTAGAAGTAGTATCTAAATAATATTCTAGGCTGTAATGTACTATATAGTGCTAGAGCGGGTTGTTATAGGCTATAATAGAGTTTGTTAGGGTAGAGTCTTAGCAAAAGTAAGCAACTTAGGTGTGTGAGCAACTCGCCTGTGAAGTACGTTATATATAAAGATTTTTCCTTTAAATAGCATTTATAGCTAATATAGCTAATTCTTTACACGCTAAGTGTAATCTAGGCTATATTAGCATAAACTAGCCTAGTACATTTAAAAAGTGTTATCTAGAGCTTAAAGTAACATTTAAGTATAGTATAACTATAAAAGAGCCTTTTATAAGAGTTCTAGGGTAATTTAGAGTAAGTTTAGCCTTATAAAGAATATTAAAGCTAAGTATAGCATCTAAAATAATAACATATATAACTTTAGTAAGATAAGCTTTATTATAAGCTAAATATCTAATAACTATACTTACGCTTAAAACTTTACTTTAAGCTTTAAATAACACTTTATAAATATACTAGGCTAGTTTATGCTAATATAGCCTAGATTACACTTTACGCGCTAAAAATTAGCTATATTAGCTATAAATGCTATTTAAGAGGACAATTCTTGCGCATATAGCTTAAGTATAGTCTTAATAATTACTTACTCTTTATTATTACCTAGCCTTTATAAGTTAGCTGTAGAATTAGCTTGTAAAAGTTATCTAGTGCTATAGTTATTTATTATTTTTTAAAAAACTTTATATATAGCTGCAGCATGTTTCTTTAAAAGTTTTATGTTTTATTTAAAAGCTTAAAGTGTAAGCTATATCTAATGTTCTTTTAGCATGTCTAAGTAGTGTTGTTAGGAATGCATTAGTGTAAAAAGAGTAGTTTAGTAAAGTCTTAGCAAAAGTAAGTAACTTAGGTGTGTAAGCAACTCGCCTGTGAAGTACGTTATACCTAATTCCTTTAATTTAGAAGACTTTTACTTGCCTAGTGTGTGCTAAGGTGTTTACTAAGCTAGATATATAATAAGCCTTTTACTGCATCTGTCTAAATAAGAAGGTAGAGGACTTTACTACTTTTAAACATAATATAGCAACTACAAATACTATGTACTACTGTTTAGCTTATATAATAGACTAGCTATATTTTAACACTATATTAATAAAGTGCTTTATAGCCTACTAAATAACACTTATATAGTATACTTTAATAACATTATTATTTACTTAAAAGACCTATTTTAACATAAGAAACATGTTATATAGGTTCTATATTAACTACTAAACACTAGTTTTTAAATAGACATTAAAAAAAGTAAGTTTACTATTATAAAGATAAAGTTTTTAGGTCTAATTATTAGCACTAACAGCATGCACAAGAACCTAGAAAAGGTAGTAGCTATATATAAATAGCCTATACTAATATTAATTAAGAGCTTATAATTTGTTCTAAAGTTCTATAACTTCTACTAAGTATTTTTAAAAAACTATAAATATATTATATAACTACTTATAAAGCTACTTAAGTGTAGTACTTAGCACTACTTTAAAAAATATAAGCTAGTAGCTTTTAATTAAGCTAAGGACTTAATGCTAGTAGATGCTGTCCTTACACACTACTTGTTCTACTGCTAGACACGCATAGAAACAGACGCTAGCAACAGAGTTGTAGCAGGTGTGCTTTTCTAGCTGCAGGATAACAGACTTTAGCAACTAGTAGCCTTTTACTTAAAGACTATAAGCGTGTGTGATGACAAGCACTGTCTCTACTACTGTATAGAGCTAGAGAAGCAAGGTAGAGTAGATTAGCTCTATTTCAGCTAAACTAGGATAGGGAGTAAAGAAGGTGAAGAGTTTTTGCAAGAGAAAAGCTTACGCAGCGCTAAGGCGCTAGCGCGCTTGCTTAACTTTTAGTAAAATTATATAACTAGCAGTAAAGCTTAATAAGCAGCACTGTTACATTACTTTTTTTTAAGGCAGGCTTATCCCTAAGTCTGTAGTTATGTATAATAATAACATGCATAGCGCGTTCTCTAGCCTCTATTATAGTCCCCTCTACTAGCAAGTTCCCTAGGCTAGTTATTCTTCCTTGTTGCCTCTAAGTCTTCTCCTGCCTTGTACGCTTGCAGCTAGGCTTCTAACTACGCTAGAGAACCTAGTTTGTTTAGATATGCATTATAAAAGTCTCTTACTTTATACAGAGCTCTTATAAACTCTTAGGCGTTGTACTAAGTAAAGTTAAGGTTATAGGCTACCTAGAAGACCTTATACTGTAAGCAGCAGTAGTAGAGACAGCTGTTAAGAATTTCCTATACAGGCTATTTAACGTAACTATTAATGTTAATAAGCTTTTTCTTAAGTTTAAGCTAGCCTAGTAGCGCTGTTAGTAATTTCTTTTGTAAGCAGTCTGCGTAGAAGACGTTGTGCATGTGCATGTACAGTAGCAACTTTAAGCAGTATAAGTGTCCCTTTATACCTATAATAAGGTATAGTTTATACATCTAGTAGTTAAGCTTTTAACTAAAGTAACTTAAAGTAAATTCTTTAAGTGTTATGTACACTTTATTACTTACTCTAAAATCTAAACTATGTCTTTTTTTATTTACTTAGGTTGCTTATTGCTGCTAGGCCTGTGTAATGCCTTTTTAAGCTATTTTTATAGTAAGCTGCACTGTGTTGCGCTAAGTTTTAGTATAGCTTTAAGCCTCTTTATATAACATTTACTTATGTATAAAACTTAATTACTTAGTCTATTCCTTTTAGTTTTAATAGTAAGTTTATTAGTAACTAAATTTAATTTTAAATAGTAATAGTCTAGTTATCTTATAAAGTAGTGTAGCTTATGCCTAATCTATGCATAGCAAAAGGTCTAACTAGTTATTTTAGTAGTATTTTATAAAAGGTTATAAGCGCTAGCTAAGATACTAGTTTAGCACCTGTATATTACTATTTATCTATAGGTAGTAGGGCATTAAAAGCTTTTACTTAATTTTTATAAGTTAGTAAAGCTTATTTATAAACTCTAAAGTAAATTAAAAGCCCTAATTAAAAATAATAGACTTAAAGAGGCTAAAAATGCGCTAGATATAGTAATAGTATAAGTCTACTACATGTTTTACTATTATTATTTTATAGCATAGTAGTAAAAAGCAGCGTTTGCCTAAGTAGTCTACTACTATAAAGGCGTTATTATACTTTTTCTTGTTTAGTAGAAATAACTTAAAGTTTATAAAAACATTTTACTAGACTTACTATAGAACAGGGTTACTGTTTACTATAATTACTATTACTATAGTAATTACTATGCAACCTTTTAGCTCTAGTAATAGTAATTACTATAGTAATCTAGTAATTACTATTTACTAAAAATAGTATAAAAGTATAACATAGGTCTTAATTAGCTATTTAAAATTTATAGCACTTTTAACTTTATTTTACTTATTTTACTTAGACTACTATATTTAGATAAACTTAGTAAACTAAGTAAAATAATTTAACTAAATAAACTAATCTAACTAAATAATTTAAATAATCTAAATAAA
>NW_022985168.1:985949-992681 GCF_010093535.1 Lindgomyces ingoldianus | reverse complement strand
TAAATATAAAAAATAACTAAAGTAAAAGAAATAACTAAATAAATTATATAACTAAAATAAACTAAATAAATAAAATAAACTAAATAGTTTTTATTTATAGTTTTACTATATATAACTACTAGTAGTACTATTATAACTAGAGACGCTAGTAGTACTTTTATTTTCTAACTCTTCTAACTCTTCTTTATCTTCTAGATTTATTATTTGTTTTTGTTTTCCTTTAGATGTGACGGTCCTACGCAGAGAGCTCTGTCGCGCGTCACATAACAAGCTGCCCGTGCAGCCAATCAGGATATAGGGGGTGCGACTGGCGCAACGCTATTAGTTTGCTTAGCGCTAGCGTCCTTACTAGCGCCTTAGCGCTGTAAGCACTTCTTCTGTAGAGCTGCCTTTAAAGCTCCCTTTCTCCTCTCTATCTTAGTGTAGCTAAAATAGAGCTAACCTACTCTACCTTACTTTTTTAGCTTTATACAGTAGTAGAGATAGTGCTTGTTATTACATTACACTAAAATTATCTTATTTAGCTAAAAGATAGTAACATAATATCTAGGTCTACTGTGCAGTTAGCTCTAAAAGCTTAATCTGCTAACTAACCCTTACTTAGACAGATCTGCTAGTATAACTAGGCTAAGCCTTAGTTTGTTAATAATAGCTATCTACTTTAAAGCCCTAGTTAGGCTAGGCAACTATAAAAGCAACACTAAGCAATAATTAAATTATTGCACCTTATTAAGAAGCCCTAAGCTAGAAGCGCTGCTGCTTTAGTTTAAATTAACTATAGGGGGGGGCCTACTGTACTAACTACCACCGCAACAACGCGAAGAGAGCCGCAGGCTCTGTACAAACCCACGTACAAACCCACCACTAATTAACTATCAGCCCCACCGTCACTAGACCTAGGGCTCACACTACACTATACCTCTGCAGATCACTAGACCCTAGAGTAGAGGGAAGAAGCTAAGAGCACTAAAATAAAGAAGCTGTTAAGAATTAAAATACATGTTAATCTTACTACTTAGCCTACTAGCAACGCCTATACGCCTAAACTAAGGACGCTGCTATGCTAGGCCTAGTTCTACACTAACAATGTGTTTAAGGAGGACTACGCTATTAAGACTGCGCACGCGCGCGCTTAGTAGGCTAAGAAAGCACTATTATTCTAAATAAAGGCTATTACCTAGAGTACTACTAATTATAATTTAATTAGCCTCTACCTAGACCTACTAAACCTTATAGCTGCAGATTATATAGTTGTAGCAAATAAGCTACTACAGTAGTTATTAAAAGTGTAAGCTTATTAAAACTACACTAATACTTTTACTAAAGTAGTTAACATAGTAAAAGCTAAGTAAGTAAAAGTTAGTAAAAAGCTATAAAAGCTTTAAAGCTTACTAAATAAAACCTTTAAATACTTAGCTAATTATAAAGATAAAGTTAAAAAACTTAAAGCTACTACTATACTAGCGTGTAACTAATTATTTCTTTTAGATAAAGCTTATTAAGCGCTAAAGGGCACACTTATGCTAACTACACTAAGAAAGCAACTATAATTTAACCTAGCTATGCTAAGAACGCCTAACTTTTCTTATATTAGTACTATAAGCTAGGGAGCTAGGCTAAAACTATTAGCTAAAGCAGAGAATCTGCCTAGGTTTATAGGTAAGAATAATGTTAAATTTAACTACTAAAAAGACTTTCTAATAGGTAAGCTACTTTACAACATAGACTACTTTATACCTATAAATAGTAACCCTATAAAGAAAAAAAACACTTAAGTACACTATACTAAGAGTAAGGTAAGTAGTTAAGTGCTAGGTTAACTAGTTCCCTACTTTAAAGCCTAAAAGTAGTAAGGTAAGCTAGTAATAACTAAGAATATTATAAGCTTTTTAAAAAAGAACTTTAAAGATACTAACTAGTAAATAAAAGCTAAGACTAAGCTTTACTAGCTTAAGATAAAGCTATCTTAGAATTTTAAAAACTTTAAGGCCTAGTTTACATACCTTATAAATAAAGCTAAGCTACTGCTTAAGTAGTAAAAGAATAAAATTTATAACACCTTATTAAGTTAGCTTTAAGTACATATAAAGACTTACTATAATAACCTAATAGTTAGCTTCTTTAATTACATAAAGTAAGCTTACTAGATATTCTTCTTACTGCAGAGGTCTGCTATAGAGTTAAGCACATAACGCGCGCAAAGAGGTTAAGAGAAGCTTACATGTTAAAATGTTCTTTAACTTACTACTGCTACTACTGCCCTAACAACTCTAGTAACGCCCTAAGTGTAAGTAGCTTTAATAAAAGATGCTATAACCTGCTACTTATACTATTAGCTAGGATATATAAGTTATAACTACTTTTACGCCTGCGCTAAAAGCAAAGCTATAGAAGCAGTGTAGAAGCTAAACGCTATAAGCTTTAGTAAAAATAGTAAATTAAAAAAAGACTTACTTTAAAAGAAGTCTTCTCTTTAGAGTTAATAGATAGAGCGCTAGCGCAAAAGCTGCGTAAGCTGCTATTTAGCAGTAAGCCTTTTATGCTGCTCTGCTATGTCTCTGCTAGAGAGATTACTGTACGCTTAAACAGTCTTATTAACACAGAGGCTAGCAGCTATAATCTAATCCACCTGCAACACCTGCAGATAATCTAGAAGCACCTACAGCCTAAAATGCTTAGCATTAAGTCTATCTTTATTACAGAATATAATAATTAACTAAATAGATAAGTAGATAAGTACTTCTATACAGATCTAGTAATTAACAGCTACTAGCTGCCCACACTTTTTATCTTTTATAATATAGGCTGTTATAACTTAATTATAAGCTATAAAGTTTTTAAAAAGGCTAGTGTCTAGATTAACTATAAGAAATAATTAATTTAGTAGCTAGACAATAATTAAATATAGAACTATAAGCGTAATATTATTATTTTTATATATAGTGTGTCCCTATAGATTAACTAATCTTATTAAGTAAACACTAACTAATAAGATAAGTTTATAAAAATATTAAAAATTAATTAATACTAACTTTAATTAACTTAAAAGTATAATTAGTAGTAGAACTTAAAAAAAATAAAGAAGTAACTTAATTCTTAACTAATACCCCTTAGCGCTAATTAAGTGCGCTAATGTTAACTAGCTGTCTCTAGAAAAGCACTTGCTAAGGTAGGGCTAGAAGTAAACATAATTAACACTGCTGCGTTTATGCTACATATAAGGCGCAGAGATGTTATAATTAGATATATTAGTGTTTATAAAGTTAATTAACTAATTAAGAACTGTTAAGCACCTATAATAGTTAATTCTAAAGATAAGCTTTAACAGCTAATGCTTAAGAAGTTACTATCCCCTGCGTACGCTAGAGCTACGCTAGCCTACTTCTTAAAAAGAGACTTAGATAAACTGCTGCTGCACTAACCTAGTGTTAACTATAATATTAAGCTAATAGTAGAGAACACCTTATTAAGTAGCCTGCTATACAGCATGTCTCTAGAGCAGCTTAGGCTAGTTAAGGACTATCTAGACAACCACCTGCAACGCAGATTTATTACGCATAGCAACACTAGCTATGCTTTTCTAGTCTTGTTTACTAAAAAGCTAGAAAAAAAGTAGAGGTTCTACATAAACTATTATAAGCTTAATGTAATTATAAAAAAAAATGCTTACTTAATACCTCTAATCTAGAAAACGCTTACGCAGCTAGCTACAGCTAAGGTCTTTACTAAGCTTAACATATAATAGGCGTTCTATTACATCTAGCTTACTAAAGAGGTTAAGGACCTAACTACTTTCTAAACACGCTATAGCAACTATAAGTATTACATGCTATTTTTTAGACTCTATAATAGCCTTATAACTTTTTAGTAATATATTAATTAAGTTTTATATAGCCTACTTAATAACTTTTATATAGCTTACCTTAATAACATTCTAATCTACTTAGACAACTTTTTATAGTATAAGGCACATGTTACTAAGGTCTTATGTTGTTTATAAAACACTAGCCTGTAAATTAACTTTAAAAAAAGTAAATTTATAGTTACTAAAATAAAATTCTTAGGTTTTATTATTAGTATAAACAGAATCTATAAGGACCTTACTAAGGTAGCTGCTGTCTAAGACTAGCCTATACTAACTTTAATTAAGAGCCTGCAGTTGTTCCTAGGATTCTGCAACTTCTACTGCGCCTTTCTTAAGGACTATAGTTGCATTATACAGCCGCTTATAAAGCTGCTTAAGTGTGGCGCCTAGCATCTTTTAAAAGAGCACAAGTTAGCTGCGTTTAAGCGCGCTAAGGACTTTATACTATTAGATAATATCCTTACGCACTACTTACTAGATTATAAGACGCGTATAGAGACTAATATAAGTAACAGAGTTATTACAGGAGTACTATCACAGCTGCAGGATAACAGCATCTAGCGCCCTGTGGCGTTCTACTCTAAGACTATAAGCCTGCTATAGATAAACTATAATATACATAATAAAAAGATGCTTATAGTTGTTTAAGGCTTATAAAAGTAGTAAGCGCAGCTAATAAGCTTATAATAAGATAAGCTATTTATAGTAATTACTAACTACTAAGCTCTTAAGTACTTTGCTATTAAGCATAAGCTTACCTCTTACTAGATATAATAGGCTATACTAATAGTAGACTTTAACCTTACACTAACCTACTGCCTAGGCACTGCTAATGTTGTTATAGACATGCTGTTAAAAAAGTAAAAAAAGCTTAAAACATAAAAAAAAAAAAATAAAGCTACTTATACATACTTTTTTTTAAGCTAAAAGTAGATTAGTGTTAGTCTTATTACTTAATTACACACTACTTTATAAAGCACCCTTTTACTAAATAAGAAGCTTATAGAGCTGCTGCTAATAAATTAACTATATAAGCTTATTAATTAGATCTTAGATGCTAATTAAAATTATAAGAGCTTATAATACTGCTATAATAAAGCGCAGGATTCTAGCTTATAATAAAAGCTTAACACTAAAAGCCTACTACTAAAGGAAAAAAAGCTTATAGTTCTAGCTATCTAGTTTCTAAAAACCTACTTTATCTACACTATTTACATAACGCAACTTACTGCACATTCTAGGACTAGAAAAATAACTAAGCTGCTGCGCAAGTAGTACTACTAGCTAAGCATAAGCTAGAATGTTAAGACTTATATTAGCGCTTATAAGGCCTATTAGTAGAGCTATATTTTTTAAGATAAAACCCTAGGGCTTCTTAAGCTACTACTAATACTTAAGTAAGTATAGTAAAATATTTTTATAAATTTTAAGTTATTTCTACTTAATTAAGCTAGCTATAATAACATGTTTATTATAGTAGACTGTCTAAGCAAGCGCTGCTTCTTACTACTGTGCTACAAGACTATTACTGCTGTAGAGGCTGTAGACCTATACTATTACTATATCTAGCGCGTTTATAGACCCCCTTAATTAATTATTTTTAACTATAGACTATAGTTTACTTCTGCATTTATAGATAAGCTTTACTACTTTACTAGTGTTAAATAAAAGCTTTTTACACCTTACTATCCCTAGACTAACAGTAATATAAAAGTGCTAAATTAGTATATTAACTAGTAACTATATTTATTTATTAATTACTTCTAAGACAACTAGTTAGACCTGCTGCCTTACATAGACTAGGCTTAAGCATCTTTACTGCATAAGATAATAGAGTTATTACTATTTAAGATTAAGTTTAGCTATTATCTAACACACTACTAGAACTAGAAGGCACGTACAAGACACTTACTAACTGCGCTAGAGCAGATTTTATGTAAGGAGGCTTAAAGCTATGCTAAGCTCTACTACAACACTATATAATAAGTAATTAAAATTATAAAAAAAGGCATTACTTAAGCCTAAAAGTAGTAAGCAGCTTAGGTAAATAAAAAGTAGTGTAAGCCTAACTTTATAGTAGGCAATAAGGTATACATAACTTTTAAGGGCTTTACTATAGAGCGCCCTAGCTAGAAGCTTAACTAGTAGATGTACAGGCCTTATCTAATTATAGGCATAAGAGGTTATTTGTACTAGCTTAAGCTCCCCTTATACATAAGGATGCACAATGTCTTCTATGCAAACTGCCTACAGCAGGCAGCACCTACAACGCTGCTAGGTTAGGTTAAGCCTCTAGAGAAGCTAATTAAGGTTAACAGTTACCCTAAGTAGCAGGTTTAGAACATCCTAGATAGTTACGTCTACTGCAGGCGTCTCTAATACTAAGCCTTATAGGTAGGCTATAATCCTAACCCTACCTAGTATAATGCTAACAGATTCCTTAGAGCTCCACATAAGGTAAGGGACTTCTACTAAGCATATCCTACTAAGCCTAGTCTGCCAGCGCGACTAGACACCTAGTTGCAAGCATATAAAAAAAGTAAGAATATAAAACTTATAAAAGTTAATAATTAACTTACGCTAAAGTCTTAACTAGTTTAAAGACTAACATAGAGGCGCTAAACTACCTAGTCTTAAAGATAAGACTGCCTTAAAAGGGGGTAATGTGACAGTCCTACGCAGAGAGCTCTATCGCGCGTCACATAACAAGCTGCCTGTGCAGCTAATTAGGATATAGAGGGTGCAACTAGCGTAACACTATTAGTTTGCTTAGCGCTAGCGTCCTTGCTAGCGCTTTAGCGCTGTAAGCACTTCTTCTGCAGAGCTGCCCTTAAAGCTCCCTTTCTCCTCTCTATCTTAGTGTAGCT
>NW_022985168.1:979493-985704 GCF_010093535.1 Lindgomyces ingoldianus | reverse complement strand
AATTATAGTAATTATTTGTTAACGTTTTTTTTAGCTTATATAGTTTTTTTTAAATAAAAAAGCTTTATATATTACTAGAGACGTAAGAATTATTATATACTATTATAATAATTATTACTTTTACCACTTAAAATCTTTTTCTATAAAATATCTATTTATAGAAATAGTAATTACTACGTACCTCTAGTAATAGTAATTACTATTACTATAAAAATAGTAATTACTATAGCAATTACTAGGCGCTTCTAGTAATAGTAATTACTATTACTAGGTGCTTATAGTAATAGTAATTACTATTACTACAAAGTAGCAACTCTGATAATAGGTAATAGAACTAGCTTAGTTTAATTTTATTATAAAATATGTAGTAGGCACTAGAAATTAGTAGGTAGATGCTTTAAGCAAACGTGCTAACTACTTTAAAAGTAAAGAAGAAGATATAGAAGAATTTCCTATATTTAAAGAAACACTAGAAAGATTAGTTTATAACAGACTAGATCTAGAAGCAGAAATCTGCTCTCTTATAATAGTAGAGCAGGGATAGAAATACCTTGTTAGAGAATACTATAAGGCCTCTATGTTTAGACACTCTAGAATTAGAACACTCTAAAAGAAGATTAAAGCTATAATTCTTAGGAACATTCTAAAGCTAAAAGAATTGTGCATAGAAATTCTACGCAAATGTAACATTTGCAATAAGAATAACTCTAAAAAGCATAAAGTATATAGACATCTATAATCTATTAAAGCCCTAACATAGCTATAGATAATCATAACTATAGACTTTATAACTAGACTCCCCCTGTCACGTAAACTTAGTATAGAAAAACTATGCAATATAATAACAGTTGCATTAGATAAGACTACAAAGTTTCTATATACATAGCTATTAAAAAAGACTATAACAGCTAAAGAATTTATATACAAACTTAAACAAAATATAGTCTTAGTCTATAGATGCCTATAGACTATTATCTCTAATAGAGACAAGCTATTTACTAGTAAGTTCTAGAAAGCTGCTGTTAAGCATCTAGGCATAGAACACAAACTATCTACAGCATATCACCCACAGACAGACAGACAAACAGAAAGAGTAAACGCTAAGGTGGATTTTAGGACATGCAGATACACCTATAGTTCTACATTTTAAAACTTAAAAAAGCACTAATAGAGATACTACTCTCTAAGATTAGCTAGTAGGATATAGAAGTAGAATATAAAGTAGAATAAATACTTAATGCTAGGAATAAAAAAGAATTCTTAGTAAAATAAAAAGAATACTCTACTAGTAAAAACATGTAGGAGCTTATTAAGAACCTAATAAATGCTTTACAACTCCTTTCAGACTATTAGGCGTCCCTTCTAACTAGAACTAGCCTAGAGAAAGTTCCCTTGACTAGAAAACACTATTATTAGCTAAAGCCCCTGCAGCAACACTAGTTAGCTGCGATGTAGGAAGTCTATAACTCTTAGACACAGGCTAAGAAGAAGGAAGGCCTGCTGCCTCTGCCTTAAGTGCTTTAATCTTATCTAGGGATAAAAACTCTTCTTTTAGATACTTTACTTTTTAATCTTTTAATAAATTAAGCTGCTTTTAACACTAAGCCTTATAGGCACAAGCTGCCTATAGTACCTGTAGGCTCTTAGCGCAACGCTTTACTCTCTTCCTTGCCTTCTTTTAAAGCCTTTGGGCCTCTTCTTCTGCCTCTTGTAAGTTACGCTTCTTCTCTTACTCCTAACAAACTTAAGCAATTTTTATCTCCTAGAGAAGCTTCTTTCTCTCCTTCTCTAAACAGTCCTACGCAGCGTTGGAAACAAAGGCATTACAGTAACCTCTTTTTTACACACACTTAACATACTTATCTAATAATAAGGTTAGTATATAAGAAGAACTGCTTAAGCAGTAAGGACTGCATAGCTGCATCTTTGTATAGTAAAGGGGATTAAGTTAGGCTACAGCACGTAGTTGTTGCGCAAAACCTAAGGAACGCGAAGACTAGTAAGGCATAGTTAAAGAAGATAGACAGATAAGAAGTGTTTATAGAAGGGCACCTACTAAATAAAAGGAAATTTTAACACTTGCAATAGTGCAAGCAGGATAGTAAGGACACTAATAGAGAGAGGACTCTGCATATTCCAATTTATAATTAGGCTGTAAGTAACTAGTTAGCTATGCCCTACTATTTAAATAATTAAGAGTAGAAAGTTCTTAATTTTTTGCCTAATAAGTTACAAGACCTAACAGACAAAGAATAGACTAAATTGTTAGACTAATGCGCAGCAGAGTGTGTTGTCTAATAAGAAGTAGATGTTTACATGCTAATACAAGCAACTGCGTGCAAGGTACGCTAAAGGGTGTTGCATGCAATAGCTTGTAACAGCATTTAAGTGCATGTAACTTTATGTATATAGTTTAGGATTCTAGCTTTACTTAGAAGCTGTAATTAATAGTTAGTTTATCTTTTACATAGACTAAGTAGCATTGCTATTTCTTAAAAAAGTAATCTAATTATATATCTTGCACTATATATACCTTCTTTCTTGTTCCACCTAAGGAACTGTTTAACCTAAGCGCCTTATACCGCTGTTGTAGGGCAAACTACAGTTAGCCGCCCCTTCTTATCCTAGCAACGACGTCTCACGGACTGTACACCCGCTAGAGACTAAGTTCTCTCCCCTTCGCACTTCTAATCTCTCTACAGGCCTAGAGTTCTTCGGACACTATTTCTCCGGAGTTAAGACTGTAACAAGCTTATAGGCTATCTAGTAACAGCTTATACACTATATAGTACTAGTGTAACTAAGTTAACTTTAATAGAAGATCTTTTTAAAAAAAACCTTTATGTTCTACTCTTCCTTTTTACTTGCCTCTACTAAAGTAGGTAGTAGCTTATAGAATATAAAGCTAATAGTAGAGATAGTCTACCTATCTCTTTTTTTTTAAGGCGCGTCCTAAGCTCTTAGAAAGAGGTAGTAAAGGTTAGTTTAAAAAGATTAGTTACTAAACCTTACATAGTTTACTAATAAACTAGATGTAGCCTAAAGCTATTTAAAAGGCTTAAAGGTAATCTAGATATAGCCTAAAAACTATCTAGTAATAATGTAACTTACAAAGCTAGTAGGTAATTGTAGGCCTATAGGCTATCTAGATACAGTCTAGAGGTAAACTAGGTGCAGCCTAAAGCTATCTAAGAGGCTTAAAGGTAATCTAGATATAGACTAAAGGCTTTGTAGGTACTACTTAAAGCTACTTAAAGCCTAAAGGCAGTTGCATTACTAAGCAGCTTAAGCTGCACTTCTTACTAAAATAGAAGATGCTTTACGCTAAAATAGAAAATGTTTTATGCTAAAACACAGGGTTGCCACTTTATAGTAATTACTATTTTTAAAATAGTAATTACTATGTTTTTAAAAACGTTATTATTACTTAATTACATAAGCTATAATTCTAAAAATTAATATATAGATGCTAAGTAAACTAGTCTATAAATCTATAAATTTAAATTCTAAAAATTATATTTAATACATTATAATAAATAAAAAAGAGAGAAAAATAGTAATTACTATTACTATTACTATATCTGCTTTTTTTCTCTTTTTTTCTTTATTACTAGGGATACAAATTTATATAGTAGAATCTAATCTTATAGATCTATACTTTAGTATACCTAGTATCTAAGTTTAGGTTTTTAGAATATTAGCTAATGTAATTAAGCTGTTATAGACTTTTTAAAAAAAATAGTAATTACTATTTTAGAATAGTAATTACTATAAAAGTGGCAACCCTGCTAAAACATAAAGTTCTTAGCGCTAGTGCAGCTAATAATAATTCTGCATTTAACTATAACTACTATAACTACTACTACTGTATCTGCTTAAGAGCTTAAACGCTTAATTAGTGCGTGTACGCAAAGTAGCTAGTAAAGGCTTAGATTAATAATAGAGCATAGGCAGCTTAGTAGATAAGCAGCTTATAAGCTAATAATTAAAAATAAAGAGTACCTACATCTTTTATTAGTTGTAATGCCTAAGCTTGTTTAACTTAGCTTATTTTAAGCCTCCTCTAGCTGCGCTGCGCGGACTGCTTATTTTAAGAGGATATGTAAAGGTTTATAATATAAGAGGTATTAGGCAGGAAATACAGGTTACAGAGAGGGAATGCAGGATAGGGGGGTAACAAGAGAGAGTAAACCTTAGGGTTAGAGGCAGAGGTACAGAGGCTGAGGAGTCTATATACCCCGTGCTAAGCCCTTAGGGTACTCAGGGGTTGGATAGCTGTAACATAACCGTGACACGCATTAAATGTAAGAGTTATTAAAATGTAGGTTTATGTTAGCTAAGGCTAATTAATCTTCTTTAAAAGAAACTATAGCTAGACTGTAATAAAGTAGGCTATAAAAGTTTATTTTTAAGTTATAAAGTAAAGTTAAGCATAAAAAAAGAAGCTAAGAGTAGATTAGGTAATAAGTAGGCGCAAGTAAGGTAGAATAAGACTATTAGAGCTTGTTAGCACCCCTTTGCTCTAGATTACGCTAGAGTAGCTTAGAATATACTTACTTTAAAGAGTTTAGAATCTTCTAAATTCTAACCTATAAAGAGAGTAAAGGTATAAAGGAGATAGACTTCTAGAACAGTTAGACCCTATATATACTATCCTAACTGCTACTCTATTAGCGTAAGATATACTGCTATTTTACCTTTACTTAATAACTCTAGATCGTTTTTAAATAAACTTACATAAAATTAACTAAAATAGGCAGAAGTAAGCTTTTAAAGCATTATATAACACTTTATTATACTACTTAGGCCTATTTTTATCTGCTCTATCCTCTAAGTTGTGGAGCTACTATAAAAGAGGATAATGTAAGGCTAGATGTCCTAGAACAGGCTAGTATAGCCTCACTTAACCTGTTTAGGGGTCACATAACCTGTGCTTTGTATATAAGCATAAATCCTAACAAGCGAGGTTTGGCAGCAATTTGTCTCTCTTACAATACACTTCTATCTTTCTCTAAAACCTTGCTCTCAGTGCTATCCGTGCTATCTACTATCCTATCTTTACAGGTCCACGGTTCGGGATCTAGAGATAGTTTGTTCTAAAGCTCAGCGTATATAAGGAGAGCCTTTAACTCTCTTAGATAGCAGAGTTACTTTATCTAATTATCTAAACAGCTATTGCTAAGCTATTTTCTCCTCTACACATGTCACGATTGTGCACGAGTAAGGTTATAGAGCTTCACGGAGGTCTAGTTTAATTACTACGTGAGGTATCATGGTAGGTACAAGACGTTGTGTGAGGAACAGGAAGGTTTAGGAGGAAATTAGCAATTAAATACTTAGCTTAGAAGTCTAAGCGCTTTAGGTATAAATTAAGCCTGTTCTAGGTTTAGTTAGTGTTAAGGCAGTTTGTGCTTAAGTTTATGTCCGTGTCGTGTCGTGTTTGTGTCAGACGTGCACCAATAATACTCCAGTACGCGTCCAATACGGTTATGTCTGGGATCCGGGGAGGATACCGTGACAACACATACTACTTCTTTATTCTATGCCTTGCTACATTTGTCTATGCCTTGCTGCATCCATCTGATTTTGCTTTGTTAATTATAGTCTAATATAGCCTTAAGCAGCTAAGGTTAAGCCTAATTGTAATATTATTATTATTCTTAGAAAGGTACGCTGTTATACAACCTAATAGTTTAATAGTAAAAGAAGCAGAAGTTTTTTTAGGTTTGTGCTATACGCTAGGTATTGCCCTTTGCTAATTTAATTTAATTGCGTTGCTTACAGAGTATTCAAGGTCTCTAGTTAACATAGCTGCTAGGTTTTATAGTTTATACATAAGGTCTTGTTCTTTCCTAATTTAATTTGCTTGCGTTGCTTGTTTCCTAAGTCGATTTCTTTCTTTTAAAAGGTTGTCTTTAACTATAGATTAGCATAGCAGAAGCTTGCTTCTGTAGTAGTGTATAGTCTTGTTCTAAAACAGATTTAGAGTATGTTTCTCTACTAGTATAGAGTTGTACTTCTTGCCTCTTTCTAAAAGGTTTTTCATAGAGTCTATAGCTATATCTACACAGTTTAAACCTAATAGCTCTAAACTTAGTCTATACAGGCTATGTCTATGTCACAATTGTGCACGAGTAAGGTTATAGAGCTTCACGGAGGTCTAGTTTAATTACTACGTGAGGTATCATGGTAGGTATAAGACGTTGTGTGA
>NW_022985168.1:957278-977578 GCF_010093535.1 Lindgomyces ingoldianus | reverse complement strand
AGCTAAGTTATTTTATAGTTATAAAGTACTACAAGTTCTTATAGTTAGATAGAACCTGTATTAGATGCGCTGCACCTTCTAGTTTAGGTTGCTATTGTTTAAAGCAGTGTACTATAGTAAGTAATTTCTTATTATAGATCTTATAATTGCCTTCTACAGGACTTATTCTTTTTAAAAAGTATATAATAGGCCTAATAGTCCTGTCTAGCTTAGTCTAGAAAAGAACTCCTGCTACTATGTAGTCTAAGGCATTAGCTTCTATAAGTATTAGTAGTTTAGAGTTAAAGTAGTAGAGTATTAGGGCTTTAGTAAAGGCTTTCTTTAGCTAGTTAAAGGACTATTAGTAATTTAAGTTAAAGTTAAATTAAACTTCTTTCTTAGTAAGTGTAATTATAGGGCTTACTAGCTGCAAGAAGTTATTAATAAATTATTAGTAAAAGTTAGTAAATCCTATAAAGGCTTAAACATTCTTTACATTCTTTAGGTATTACTAATCTAGCATAGTCTAAACCTTAATAGGGTCTATTTAGATGCTATCTGTAGAGATTACATATCCTAAATATGTGACCTTTAATTAGTAGAACTTGCATTTATCTATGTTAAGTTACAGACCTGCTTCTTCTATAGCCTTTAGCACTAGGCGTACATGCTGTTTATACTCTAAAAGGCTATTGCTGTAGATTAGAATATTGTTAATATACGTAGTGCAGAACATGTCTAGGTAAGGTTAGAGTAAGTTATTTATAAAATGTTAAAAAGTACTAGGCGCGTTAGCTAAGCTAAAGGGCATTACTAGGTACTTAAATAGTTTATATTAGGTTTAAAACACTGTTAGCTATTTATTACCCTTTGCTATCTTTAGCTTATTAAAAGCAGTAATAATATCTAACTTTATAAAATACTTTACTTTACTTAGTTAGCTTAGAGTTTTCTATAAAAAAAGAATTAAGTATTAGTTCTTAATAGTAACAGTGTTTAGTTCTTAGTAGTTAACGCAAAATTAAAGCCTACTCTTAGGTTTTTTTATAAATAGTATAGGTAACACTACTAGTAAAAAGCTAGCTTAAATAAACTCTTTTTTTAGGTTCTTGTTAAGGTATTTTTAAAGCACTTTTAATTTATTTAGTAACATTCTATATAGTAGCTTATAACTAGGTTGTTTACTAGGCTTAAAGGTTATCTAGTAATTATATAGATGTTATATTAGAAGCTTATTAGACTTGTCTTAAAAGAAAACATGCAATAAGTTATAGTAGTCTTAAGAAACTATTATTTTTAAGTTAGTGTGTTTTTAAAGAGCTAAAGCTTAGTCTATATTAGAAATTATAACTGTGTAGATTTTATAATTTAGTTGTTAAGCTAGGGTTATAAATAGGGCAGGTCCTATGTAGCAGATGTCTATCTACTGTTTAAGTCCTAGTTTATGTCTAAATTAGGTAAGTAGAGGTTTCTTAAAAGCTTTCTTTTTTTTAAGTTTAAGTAGTTATTAAATTATTTTACATAGCCTATTTTAGTAAAAGGCCTAGCTTGTTAGCCTTACTTAGGTAGTTCTTCTCTAGGTTATTAGAGAGTAAGTCTAGAGACCTTCTATATTAAGTGCTATTTAAGTGTTGTTTAAGTGTAAGCATAAGCATATATCTTAGCATTAAAAAGAGTTAAAGTTTAAAACTTACTTTTAGTAATTAAAAGCAACCTTATGCTAATATAGCTATAGTTGTCCTAGAATTAGGTTATAACATCTTATGTTTATTACATAGAGCTTAATCTGCTCCTTATAGTGTTAGTAGGTAATTATAATAGTTATAGTACAAAAGATAAAACCTTTTTTAAGTTATTTTCTATTAAATCTAGTTAGGTAAATTATTTAGGTAAGTAGTGTTAATTAAAGATTTAGTTTACACGCTAGTTCTTTATTAATGTAACTTATGCTGTTTACTTCTAAGTTAATAAGAGCCTATATTAAGGCTAATATAGTTCCTTATTATAAATATATAGAAATATTAACTTAGTACTTCTAGTTGTTAGTAGGGGACTTAGCCTATAAGTTAGCAGAGATCTAGTGTTAAATTAGTCTTAAGAGGCAACTTAGCCCTAGGACAAGCCTTTTTGCAGGCTCCTACTACTATAGCTGCAGCTATGTTAAGAGTAGTAAGAGGGATTAGGGCTTAAATACAAGTTAGAGCTTTTACAGAAATAAAATTAAAATAGTAAAGATCTTTAATAAGTGCTAGCAGCACTACTTACGTAGACTTAAGAGAGAGAAATAAAGCAGTTTTAAAAGATATAACTATGCTTACTGCACTTAAAGCATTAACTTTTTTTTTTTATAATCTTTATGCTTTCTAGAACTAACTAAAGCATAATTTAAATTAATTTTTATTATGTTAGAGTCCTTATTTGCAACTACACTAGTTTAGGGGCGTATTAGGGCTTGTATAGGGAGGAACCTTATGTTATTATTGTAGGTAGTAATTAGGTTTGCATACGCGTTAAGGTTGTTTAGAAGAGGTTCTCCTACTATAGCGCGTTACAGTTTAGTTAAGAGGGAGTTATATAGAGCTGTAATTAGACCTATCTTATTTAGGCCTGTATTAGATGCAAGTTAGCAGAACTTAGTAAAGTATAAAGTAAAGCTTTTTTTTCTTTATTATAAAGTGTTTAGGCAACTTAGGGCTATTAACTTTTTATTTAAGTCTTTATAAGTTACTTATAAGAACACTATAAATTAATCTAGGTTAATAATATCCTTATTTATTAGTAAGTTAATTAAGGCTATTATATTATAGTTAAGTTAAAAGTAGGCATATAGTAACTAGAAGTGTTTAGAGAGAAATTAGTCTATATTTTCTTTAAGTTTATATTAGAGCTTATGTAGAAAGAAAGGTAGGTCTTTCTGTTTTCTATTAAATAGTAGGGGATTAGGGAGTTAGTTAGATTTTATTACTAAGTTAGAAAGGTTATAGGTTATAGGCAGTGTTAGGTAGAAAGAAGTTAAGCTATCTCTAGACTTCTAAGTAAGCTTTAAGGCTAGTAAGTTCTTAGTTCCTACTACTATAACAGGAGTTAAGGCAGAAATAAACTGCTTAATAATGTAAAGCTGTTTTTTAAAGTTCTTTTAAAGAGCTTTAAAGCTTATAATATAGTAGCTTTCTTATAAAGTAAGCGCTTCTTAGAAGGCTTTTTAGCTTACTTTAATAGCTTAGAGTTATGCAAGTACTAAGCTTATTAAATTAGATTTAGAGGCTATTCTTAGCTAGAGTTTTAACATAATGTAATGTTATAATTATGCATAAGTAAGGTTATAGAGCTTTACAGAGGTCTAGTTTAATTACTATGTAAGGTATTATAGTAGGTACAAGATGTTATGTAAGGAATAGAAAGGTTTAAAAAGAAATTAGTAATTAAATACTTAGCTTAAAAGTCTAAGCGCTTTAGGTATAAATTAAGCCTGTTCTAGGTTTAGTTAGTGTTAAAGCAGTTTATGCTTAAGTTTATGTCTGTGTTGTGTTGTGTTCGTGTCAGACGTGCACTAATAATACTCTAGTACGCGTCTAATACGGTTATGTCTGGGATCCGGGGAGGATACCGTGACAGTCTATCACCTTAGACCTAGTGTAGCCTATCTAGCGTCTAGGTACAGGTTATGCCTATAACTTAATAGCAGAGCTATCCTTTGCTTTAGGTATTAGATGCTTACATTTAGCGTCTAAGTACAGGCTCCGCCTATTAACTTTAGACCTAATATAGCCCCTGCTACTTTTAGCGTATGATACCTCTTATATTTAGTGTAACAGCGCAGGCAAGACAATGGATCTGAATGTGGTAGGAATCCACTTAGAGGCATATAGGAGTGCGTGGGGACTTAATAACCTAGGAATACTATTAACACCTATAGGCCTTGTATAAAAGGATATTAGAAAACTACTAAGCTAGCTAAGAGAAGAGGTGCGACTAAATACTTAGGGTAATAGGGGTAACTGCGGGGGACAGGGTCAAGTCAGGGTTGGGGCCGATACAGGGGCTCTTCGGATAGGTTCTGAGCGACCCGAGATGGAACGATTCATGAGAATTGTTACATTTAGCTAGTATTGTCCCTTGCAGTTCTAGCTAGCCCCTAAAGGTTTCTAGCATTGCTATGCATAATTAGGTCTTCTAGACAGCGCCTCTGGACAGCGTATCTAGACAGCGTATTTACTTAATTAAACAGCACGATATTCTGTTAAGGTAGGCGGGGGTAGGAAAGATAGAATACGAGTTGTCTGCTGTGTCTTAGGGGTAGCAATTTAAATGTTAAAAATAAAGGTGTGTAATACACTAAAGACAGACTAAACTGCTCTTATCTAAAGTAGTTAACTTAAGATCTAAACAAGTTTAATCCTTAAAGACTTAGACAAATTGCTGCCCTCTAAGGCATAGATTTGTTACTGCTTATATACACATTACTTCTTTGTTCTATGTCTCGCTGCATCCGGCTGGTCATTCTTTGTCCATTCTGGTCTGATATGGCCGCAAGCGGCTAAGGTCAAGCCTGATCGTGGCATCTGCACAGTCGGCTAAGCACCTGAGATAACCGATTACCTGGCCCGACAGATACGCTAAATCAAAGACTGTAACATATGTAAGTGCCACAGCCGAAGCCTCGCTGCACAGTGATACATATATACACCATATGAAGATTGCAGGTACCCGACACATTTGAGGTGAGCTTTAAATCCTTGTGCAGGGATGGATGGCATCTTTCGTGTGATTTATCAAATCAGATCAAGAAAGATCTGAAACACCTACCAGGATATGACCTGCGTTGGATCACGATCCCTTGGAAGAGAATTAAATATTCTGCGGTCTCCAAATATTTCGCAGTTTTGACCAGCCTTGCTGTCAGCCTGGCCTCCTCTCCATGGTGAGGCTGAAGATAAGCTCCGCCACAGAGCTTATCCCTGCACCGTCCCACCAATCCGATGTGAGTTGGGCCGTCAAGCGGGTGCACTTGTCAACGCTGAGATAAGCCGGCTTCTATTTTCAGGGTGTGGACAACGGTGGAGATGAAACTGCGATGATCCTTCGCGGCCAAGGGTTTGGGGCGCGTCTAGTAGTTCCCGCTTAACCTGCACGCCTGGCGCCAGTTGCAAGCCAACACCGAACTTAGAGATGACAAGGGTGAGTGTAAGAGTGAGCAGGACTATTGGGTTTGCACAGTGGAGACTGTGCGTGCTTCTACGACTTGTAGATTGCACACTATTCATCCAATGAGAAGAGGGATAAAGACAGGTGTACCTGACTAGCATGTTTCAAGACATCTAAATGGGGAGGTCGAGCCTAGATGCAACACCGGGGATTATTGAGCCTCGTTACTTTTCTGAGCAGTAATTAGCAAAGTCCTAGTTGGAATAGAGAAAGACGTGGAAGGGCAAGAGTGTTTATAACCATCCTTGTCCTCCTCGTTTTGTTATTCCTGAATCTTGAGACTGAAAGGAAACGATCAACATTGGCATTAGCAGTGCTCGATCATCATGTCTTCGTCAACTCTTCCGCTCATTCTCCCTTCACATATCATACATACTCTTACTTTCAGTAAGGCAGTCTTGGGACTGGTGGTATTTGTCAGTTAGACCTAGTTATCAATCCCTCTCTCATTGCTAACATCGAAGCATAGGTTGCTCTTCGCTTCATCGGAACTGCCATCTACAGACTCTACTTCCATCCTCTACGAAATTTCCCCGGCCCAAAGCTCCATGCTATTACGCAAATTCCTGCCGTTTACAGTATCTGGAAAGGGCAATACCATAACTTAATGGTAGAACTGCATCACAAATATGGCCACGTTGTCCGTGTTTCACCGAATGAACTCAGCTTCAACGACCACCGCGCCTGGAAAGATGTTCACGGCCACCAGAAGCCCGGCCAGCCAAAGCCCATTAAGCACCCCAGCTGGTACGTTCCGGCTATCAACGATGTCCACACGATCATCTCAGCCAACGATGTCGACCACGCTCGCACCCGCCGCATCTTTTCCAACGCCTTCTCCGATAAGGCGTTGAAGCAACAGGAAGGACTTTTCGCTAGGTACGCCGATTTGCTCGTCCATAAGATCAAGGAATCCTATAACAAAGATAAAAACCATGTCATCGATATGGTGCGTATGTACAACTACACCACCTTCGATATCATGTCTGATCTTGCATTCGGTGAGCCTTTGTATCTGTTGACAAACGAGGAATACATTCCGTGGGTTACCAATATCTTTAAGTCGATCCGAACAGGTTCTAAGGCTGGCATCATCCGCTACTGGCCAAGCCTGTATACCCTCGCTAAGAAACTCACTGGGAATACTTTCCAGAAGAAGCGCGTTGTCCACTTCCAGTACTGCGTTGACCGTGTTGACCGCCGTATCGCTCGTGGCTCCGATCAACCCGATATCTGGAACTTAGTTCTAAACGCAAAGGAAGGCCGTGGTCTGTCCAAGGGTGAGATGTACGCTAACACGACTGTTTTCATGATTGCTGGGACCGAGACCACTGCTACTCTACTTTCCGGTCTGACTTACTACCTCCTGAAGCACCCTGAGGTCCTCAAGAAACTGGCAGCGGAAATTCGAGGCGCGTTCCAGAGCGACGAGGATATCACCATTGAAGGACTCCAGCGTCTCAAGTATCTGCATGCTTGTCTCGAAGAAGGCCTTCGCATGTATCCTCCAGTCCCAATTGGACTGCCTCATCTTGTTCCACCGCAGGGTGTTCAGATCTGCGGAGACTATATCCCTGGAGGAGTATGTTTGACTTGAGTGACAAGCATTAATAATCGTGCTAATCCCTCATATAGACCACCGTCCAGGTCCAACAGCTCGCCATGTACCGTTCCGAGAAGAACTTCGCAGAGCCCAATTCTTTCATTCCCGAGCGTTGGACCTCTGAAGCCGATGGGAAATTCAATTCGGACAACAAACACGCTCTACAACCTTTCGCTTATGGTCCTAGGAACTGTCTTGGAAAGAAGTGAGTCTTCCTAATGCCTACAGTACCTGGGAATCTGGCAATTGACTTCACCGTTAGTCTTGCGTACCACGAAATGCGCATCATCCTCGCGAAGATCATATTCCACTTCGACCTCTTGCTCAATGAAGAGTCCAATGACTGGGACACTCAAGAGGTATACACGCTGTGGCAGAAGCACCCTTTAAAGTGCAAGCTTACTCCTGTCCGAGAGTAGCGAGTTTCTATTTCAGAAACAAATTTCTGAGACTTGCTCATATTGCAGGGGTTTATTTCAGTTGGAAAACAGCAATGTTATTTGGTATATACAGTAAGATTTCATTGAATAATTCCTTGTATATAGTACTAGCGCATTTGTAAGCCCCGGCAGTTGGGTTACATGAGAGTTCCACAGCAATTAGGAGCGAACAGATGGTACAAAATAGAATAACGTACTGTAACAAGGTAGGCACGGTCAACCACGTGGCCTTCTCTCGCTTATAGAGGTTTAGGCTAGACTAGAGGCAACCGCTAGTGCTAGTGCTAGCCCTAGCATTATCTACATATATATTATACTATGCGGGAATACTTAGCTTAAGTATTCTCGTGCGTACCTTTTGGTACAGTGGGGAAAGTCGTATAGTATCAGCTTGGCCGGCAGGGCGCCTACCTCATTACACGTACTTCACAAGCGAGTGGGCCACTCAAGCAAGTAGGCCACCTCACCAACGCGAACCGCCTGCGCAGCGCTGATGCGTAACACTACAACAAGTTATATTTCCTTATAGAATAAAATAATATTATTTAAAGGGTTTACTATTAGCATCATTTATCTTTACCTTATAAGTGTAGGAATTGTAACTAGTCTTGCTGTAATAGCTAAAGTGTTACGGGCGGTGACGTCCTGCAGACTAAGATGCTTGCTATAAGGATATGTTAGGCGCGAAGGGCTGAATTAGAGGGTGAAGAGGGTTTAGACAACAGTACAAAGGGAAGTACTAATTGCTAAGAAGAGTAACGTACACTACAGGCAAGTTGCTTTCACAACTAAGTTGCTTACTTTTACTAAGACCCTACTAAACTACTTTTTCTACACTAATATATGTTACAGTCCCTGAGTAGACTATAAGCGAGTGTCGGACAGCCACTGGATTGCAAGACAATTAGTGGTGGAACCTCTTTGTAACAGCGCAAGAAGAGTCACGTGATGTTACGCATAGACACAGACTAAAAGCAGAGGAAGAAGGAATACCCTTGGCTACAATCCTAGGGGAATGTTCCCTTCTTTGAATGCGCGCATAGCAAGCACGACGCGCACGACGCGCAACCCTATGTATATAGTCTTGATCTTAACTATGATTTAGAGGTTATAGTTAATGTTTAGTCTTATCCTTACATAGACTAAGTAGTATTAGTAGTTTTTAAAGACACTATACTATTATATATCTTGCACTAGATATATACTCTAATTGTTATCTTATTAAGATTGTTTCCCTTGCTTCTTATACAGCAGACTAGGGCAAACCATGACAGGCTAACACCTCTAGACCCTTTTGTAGCCAGCTGCTTAGACTGTACACCCGCGTACCTTTCTACTCTTTCCTCTAATTGTAAAGATGGGATAGTAGATAGCACAGATAGCATTGAGAGCAAGGTTTCGGAGAAAGATAGAAGTGTATTGTAAGAGAGACGAATCGCTGCCAAGCCTCGCTTGTCAGGATTCATGCTTAAATACGAAGCACAGGTCATGTGACCCCCAAACAGGTTAAGTGAGGCCATACTAGCCTGTTCTAGGACATCCGACCTTACACTAATACCTAAAACCTCTTACAAGGCCTGCGTACTAAACCACGCGTCTCTTATAAGACGCGCTAGTAAGTAGAAATTGTAACATTAATTACTACTACCTAGAAAGTGTAAACTCTTTAATTCCTCTAATTAATGCCTTAATAGTTAAGTTAGCACTATTAGAAAGTACCTAGCCCTCTACGTAAAACAAGGCAGAACTTGTAAGCTAAATTAACATTATAAAGCTAGAGATTGCTAATTGTAAGAACAGAGCTCTGTACCACTGCGCTAATACAACTAAAAAGGTGTGAATAATTAACTAACAGTTAATTTTTAGGTGCAGAATAGTATATATACCTGTCGCACGTAAGCGCTATCTTAGCCTTACATTATCCCCCTTCTTAGCAGACGCATGTCCTAGGCGTCACATGACCTACCCGCAGCTTAGAGACGCCTTGCGCATGACTTAGTTACTAGCTAGAGGCTGACTACCTGCGGCCTAGAGGCGCAGGATAAATAACAACGCTTAGTAGCCTACGCTAGCTAAGCTATATACACTAGACCTTCTAGCAGCAACAACGTAGCGCTAGAAGAGGCTACCTTATGTTTTAGTCTAAAAACTAGCTTAAAGCTAACTAAGGTAGAGGTTAAACACTAACTATACCCTACTATTAGTTAATTATTATGTAAGAACAGAGCTTTATACCACTGTGCTAATATAACTAAAAAGGTGTAAATAATTAACTAATAGTTAATTTTTAAGTACAGAATAGTATATATACCCGTTGCACGTAAGCGCTATCTCGGCCTTACACTAATCTCTATAGTTAGCTTTAAAAAAGAAATAATATTATAGCTAAAAAGCTTTTAAAGCTTACGCTACTTAAACTATTTAGTAAAGTTGCTAGAAACCTTAAACTATTTTTATCTATTGCTACCTCTACATAGCATACAACTAAGGAGCATTCTAAACAGACAAAGAAATAATCTAGTAGATAAGACTCTACCTAGATAGACACTTTGCAGTGTAGTTCTAACTATATGCTAACAACTAGAGAAACTATAAGATGTATATAGCTTGTGACGGTCCTACGCAGAGAGCTCTGTCGCGCTTCACATGACAAGCTGCCCGTGCAGCTAATTAGGATATAGGGGGTGCAACTAGCGCAACGCTATTAGTTTACTTAGCGCTAGCGTCCTTACTAGCGCCTTAGCGCTGTAAGCACTTCTTCTGCAGAGCTGCCCTTAAAGCTCCCTTTCTTCTTTCTATTTTAGTGTAGCTAAAATAAAGCTAACCTACTCTGCCTTACTTCTCTAGCTTTATATAGTAGTAGAGATAGTGCTTATTATTACATTACACTAAAATTATCTTATTTAGCTAAAGAATAGTAACATAATATCTAGGTCTACTATGCAGTTAGCTCTAAGAGCTTAATCTACTAACTAACCCTTACTTAGATAAATCTGCTAGTATAACTAGGCTAAGCCTTAGTTTGTTAATAATAGCTATCTGCCTTAAAGCCCTAGTTAGGCTAGGTAACTGTAAAAGTAACACTAAGTAATAATTAGATTATTATACCTTATTAAGAAGCCTTAAGCTAGGAGTGCTGCTGCTCTAGTTTAAATTAACTATAGGGGGGGGCCTACTGTACTGACTACCACCGCAACAACGCGAAGAGAGCCGCAGGCTCTGTACAAACCTACGTACAAACCCACCACTAATTAACTATTAGCCCCACCGTCACTAGACCTAGGGCTCACACTACACTATACCTCTACAGACTGCTAGACCCTAGAGTAGAGAGAAAGAGCTAAGAGCACTAAAATAGAAAAGCTGTTAAGAATTAAAATGCGTGTTAATTCTACTACCTAGCCTACTAGCAACGCCTATACGCCTAAACTAAGAACGCTGCTATGCTAGGCCTAGTTCTACACTAACAATGTGTTTAAAAAGGACTACGCTATTAAAACTACACACGCGCGCGCTTAGTAGGCTAAGAAAGCACTATTATTTTAGACAAAGGCTATTACCTAAAGTACTACTAATTATAATTTAATTAGCCTTTACTTAGACTTACTAAACCTTATAGCTGTAGATTACACAGTTATAGTAAACAAGCTACTATAGCAGTTATTAAAAGTGTAAGCTTATTAAAACTATACTAATACTTTTACTAAAGCAGTTAATGTAGCAAAAGCTAAGTAAGCAAAGGTTAGTAAAAAGCTATAAAAGCTTTAAAGCTTACTAAATAAAACCCTTAAACACCTAGCTAATTATAAAAATAAAGTTAAAAAACTTAAGGCTACTACTATGCTAGCGTGTAACTAATTATTCCTCTTAAATAAAGCTTATTAAGCGCTAAGAGGCACACCTATACTAACTACACTAAAAAAACAACTATAATTTAACCTAGCTATGCTAAAGACACCTAACTTTTCTTATATTAGTACTATAAGCTAGGGAGCTAGGCTAAAACTGTTAGCTAAAGCAGAGGATCTGCCTAGGTTTATAAGTAAAAATAATGTTAAATTTAACTACTAGAAAGACCTCTTAATAAGTAAGCTACTTTATAACATAGACTACTTTATACCTGCAGATAGTAACCTTATAAAAGAGAAAAACACTTAAGTACACTATACTAAAAGTAAAGTAAGTAGTTAAGCACTAAGTTAACTAGTTTTCTACTTTAAAGCCTAAAAGTAGTAAAGTAAGCTAGTAATAACTAAAAATATTATAAGCTTTTTAGAAAAAAACTTTAAAAATACTAACTAGTAAATAAAAGCTAAGACTAAGCTTTACTAGCTTAAGATAAAGCTATTTTAGGATTTTAAAAACTTTAAAGCCTAGTTTATATACCTTATAAATAAAGCTAAGCTGCTGCTTAAGCAGTAGAAGAATAAGATCTATAACGCCTTATTAAGTTAGCTTTAAGTACACATAAAGACTTACTATAATAACTTAATAGTTAGCTTCTTTAATTACATAAAGTAAGCCTACTAGATATCCTTTTTACTATAGAGGTCTACTGCAGAGTTAAGCGCGTAACACGCGCAGAGAGGTTAAGAGAAGCTTACACGTTAGAATATTCTTTAACCTGCTGCTACTACTACTGCTCTAATAACTCTAGCAACACCCTAAGTGTAGGCAGCTTTAATAAAAGATGCTATAACTTACTACTTATGCTATTAGCTAGAACATATAAGTTGCAACTGCTCTTATGCCTACGCTAAAAGCAAAGCTATAGAAGCAGCGCAGAAGCTAAACACTATAAGCTCTAGTAAGGACAGTAAATTAAAGAAAGACTTACTCTAAAAAAAGTTTTCTCTTTAGAGTTAATAAATAAAGCGCTAGCATAGAAGCTGCGTAAGCTGCTATTTAGTAGTAAGCTTTTTATGCTGCCTTGCTGCGTCTCTGCTAGAGGAATTACTGTACGCTTAAATAGTCTTATTAATATAAGGGCTAGCAGCTATAATCTAATCTACCTATAACACCTGCAGATAATCTAGAAGCACCTATAGCCTAAAATGCTTAGCATTAAGTCTATTCTTATTACAGGATATAATAATTAACTAAATAGACAAGTAGACAAGTACTTTTACATAAATCTAGTAATTAACAGCTACTAGCTGCCTACACTTTTTATTTTTTATAACACAGGCTGTTATAACTTAATTATAGGCTGTAAGGTTTTTAAAAAGGCTAGTGTTTAGATTAACTATAAAGAATAATTAATTTAGTAGCTAGATAATAATTAAACATAGGACTATAAGTGTAATATTATTATCTTTATGTGTAGCACGTCTTTATAAATTAACTAATCTTATTAAGCAGACACTAACTAATAAGATAAGTTTATAAAAATATTAAAAATTAATTAATACTAACTTTAATTAACTTAAAAGCATAATTAGTAGTAGAACTTAAAAAAAATAAAAAAGTAACTTAATTTTTAACTAATACCTCTTAGCGCTAATTAAGCGCGCTAATGTTAACTAGCTATCTCTAGAAAAGCACTTGCTAAGGCAGGGCTAGAGGTAAACGTGATTAACACTGCTGTGTTTATACTACACATAAGGCGCAGAGATGTTGTAATTAGACATATTAGCGTCTATAAGGTTAATTAACTAATTAAAGACTGTTAAGCACCTATAATAGTTAATTCTAAGAATAAGCTCTAACAGCTAATACTTAAGAAGTTACTATCCTCTGTGTACGCTAGAGCTATGCTAGCCTACTTCTTAAAAAGAGACTTAGATAAACTGCTGCTGCACTAACCTAGTGTTAACTATAATATTAAGCTAATAGTAGAGAACACCTTATTAAGTAGCCTACTATACAGCATGTCTCTAGAGCAGCTTAGGCTAGTCAAGGACTATCTAGACAACTACCTGTAACGCAGATTTATTACACACAGCAATGCTAGCTACGCTTCTCTAGTCTTGTTTACTAAGAAGCTAGGAAAAGGGTAGAGGTTCTATGTAAACTATTATAAGCTTAATATAATTATAAAAAAAGACACTTACTTAATACCTTTAATTTAGAAGACGCTTACATAGCTAGCTATAGCTAAGGTCTTTACTAAGCTTAACATATAATAAGTATTCTATTACATTTAGCTTACTAAAAAGGTTAAGGACTTAACTACTTTCTAAACACGCTATAGTAACTATAAGTATTATGTGCTACCTTTTAGACTTTATAACAGCTTTATAACTTTCTAGTAATATATTAATTAGGTTTTATATAGCCTACTTAATAACTTTTATATAGCCTACTTTAATAATATTCTAATCTACTTAGACAACCTCTTATAGCATAAGGCATATATTACTAAAGTTTTATGTTGTCTGTAAGACGCTAGCTTATAGATTAACTTTAAAAAAAGTAAATTTATAGTTACTAAAACAAAATTCTTAAGTTTTATTATTAGTATAGACAGAATCTGTAAGGACTCTACTAAGGTAGCTGCTGTCTAAGACTAGCCTATACTAACCTTAATTAAAAGCCTACAGTTGTTCCTAGAGTTCTGCAACTTCTACTGCGCCTTTCTTAAGGACTATAGTTGCATTATATAGCCACTTACAAAGCTGCTTAAGCGTGGCGCCTAGCATCCTTTAGAAGAGTATAAGTTAGCTGTGTTTAAGCGCGCTAAAGACTTTATGCTATTAAATAATATCCTTACACACTACTTACTAAATTATAAGATGTGTATAAAGACTAACATAAGCAATAAAGTTGTTATAGAAGTACTATTACAGCTGCAGGACAATAGCATCTAGCGCTCTATAGCGTTCTACTCTAAGACTATAAGCCTGCTATAAATAAACTATAACATATATAATAAAAAGATGCTTATAGTTATCTAAGGCTTATAAGAGTAGTAAGTGTAGCTAATAAGCCTATAATAAGATAAGCTATTTATAGTAATTACTAACTACTAAGCTTTTAAGTACTTTACTGTTAAGCATAAGCTTACCTTTTACTAGATATAATAAGCTATACTAATAGTAGACTTTAACCTTACACTAACCTACTGCCTAGGCACTGCTAATGTTGTTGCAGACGCGCTGTTAAGGAAGCAGAAAAAGCTTAAGACATAGAAAGAAAAAAATAAAGCTACTTATACACACTTTTTTTTAAGCTAAAAGTAGATTAGTGTTAGTCTTATTACTTAATTACGCGCTGCCTTGCAGAGCACCCTTCTACTAAATAAGAAGCTTATAGAGCTACTGCTAATAGATTAACTATATAAGCTTATTAATTAGATTCTAGATACTAATTAGAATTATAAAAGCTTATAATACTGCTGTAATAAAGCGCAGGATTTTAGCTTATAATAAAAGATTAACGCTAAAGGCCTACTACTAAAAAAAGGAAAGCTTATAGTTCTAGCTGTCTAGTTTCTAAGGACCTACCTTATCTACACTATTTATATAACGTAACTTACTGCACATTCTAGAACTAGGAAAACAACTAAGCTGCTGCGCAAGTAGTACTACTAGCTAAGCATAAGCTAGGACATTAAGACCTACATTAGCGCCTATAAAGCTTATTAGTAGAGCTATATCTTTTAAGATAAGACCTTAGGGCTTTTTAAGCTACTACTAATACTTAAGTAAGCATAGTAAAACATTTTTATAAATTTTAAGTTATTCCTACTTAATTAAGCTAGCTATAATAACATGTTTATTATAGTAGACTGTCTAAGTAAGCGCTGCTTCTTACTACTATGCTATAAGACTATTACTGCTGTAGGGGCTGCAGACCTATACTATTGCCATATCTAGCGCGTCTATAGACCCCCTTAATTAATTGTCTTTAACTATAGACTATAGTTTATCTCTGCATTTATAGACAAGCTTTACTGCTTTACTAGTGTTAAATAAAAGCTTTTTACACTCTACTATTCTTAGACTAATAGCAACATAAAGGTGCTAAATTAGTATATTAACTAGCAACTATGTCTATTTGTTAATTACTTCTAAGACAACTAGTTAGACCTGCTGCCCTATATAGACTAGGCTTAAGCATTTCTACTGCATAAGACAATAAGGTTATTACTGTTTAAAATTAAGTTTAGCTATTATCTAACACACTACTAGAACTAGAAGGCACGTATAAGACGCTTACTAACTGCGCTAGAGCAGATTTTATGTAAGAAGGCTTAAAGCTATGCTAAGCTCTACTATAACACTATATAATAAGTAATTAAGATTATAAGAAAGGGCATTACTTAAGCCTAAAAGCAGTAAGCAGCTTAGGTAAACAAAAAGTAGTATAAGCCTAACTTTATAGTAAGTAATAAGGTATACATAACCTTTAAGGGCTTTACTATAGGGCGCCCTAGCTAGAAGCTTAACTAGCAGATGTATAGGCTCTATCTAATTATAGGCATAAGAGGTTATTTATACTAGCTTAAGCTCCCTCTATACATAAGAATGCATAATGTCTTCCATGTAGACTGCCTACAGCAGGCAGCACCTACAATGCTGCTAGGTTAGGTTAAGCCCCTAGAGAAGCTAATTAAGGTTAATAGTCACCCTAAGTAGCAGGTTTAGAACATTCTAGATAGTTGCGTCTACTGCAGGCGTCTCTAATACTAAGCCTTATAGGTAGGCTATAATCCTAACCCTACCTAGTATAATGCTAACAGATTCCTTAGAGCTCTATATAAGGTAAAGGACTTCTACTAAGCATATCCTACTAAGCCTAGTCTGCTAGCGCAACTAGACGCCTAGTTGCAAGCATATAAAAAAGGCAAGAATATAAAACTTATAAAGGTTAATAATTAACCTGCGCTAAGGTCTTAACTAGTTTAAAGACTAATGTAAAGGCGCTAAACTACCTAGTCTTAAGGACAAGACTGCCTTAGAAGGGGGTAATGTGACAGTCCTACGCAGAGAGCTCTGTCGCGCTTTACATAACAAGCTGCCTATGCAGCTAATTAGGATATAGAGGGTGTGACTAGCACAACACTATTAGTTTACTTAGCGCTAGCGTCCTTGCTAGCGCTTTAGCGCTGCAAGCACTTTTTCTGCAGAGCTGCCTTTAAAGCTCTCTTTCTCCTCTCTATCTTAGTGTAGCTGAAATAGAGCCGACCTACTCTGCCTTGCTTCCCCAGCTCCATACGGTAGTAGAGACAGTGCTTGTCATCACATAGCTAGCTCTTTTAATATAAAATAAAAAGTATATTTAAAAGTATTTAAGGATTTAAAAAAGCTTTTAGTATAATATATAAGCTAGTAGATAAAGAAAGCATAGCAGCTAATAAAATAGATAACCTATATTAAAAAAGTCTATCTAAGTCTACACAGCTAGGTTTAAAAAGTACTAGGCTTAATGTAGTTAAATAGATTAAAAGGCGCTGTGTAAAATGTTCTATAAAGGACTTAATAACAAAGTAAAGAATAATTTCTTTTATATAAGAAAACTTAAAAAGCTTAAAAACTTTATAAAAGTAGCAACATTATATAATAACTAACTCTACAAGAGAGAGTTAAAAAAGAAAAGAGGTAATATAGAGTAAAAAATAATTTTTTTTACCTAAAAAAAAACTTATTATATAATAAAAAACTAATAAATCTTAGTAAAGCTAAAGCTATAAAAGAAAAACATAAAAAATAAACCTATAATAAAAGAAAGCAAACGCAACTACCTCTTATAAAAAAGAAAAAAATACAGATAAAAAATAATAATTACCTAAACTATAGAAAAGTAAGCTACTTCTAACAAAAATGCCTAGACTTTAAGAAGGTAGAGAATAAACATACTATAACAGTAATAAAAGCCTATAGTATAGAAATAAAGTTAACTTCTACTAATATTAAAGAACAACTTAACTAAGGACTTTACTAGTAATGTAGAGAGAACTATAAATCTATAAATTGCTCTAGAAACTACTAGAAAGTAGAGGTTTATAATAGCTATAAACTATACTAGGTATTACAACAAGCTATAGTTTATAAAAGACACAAAGGCGCATTTTAGATAGAAGAATACATTAAAAACATAATTAAGAGAGAAGAACACTTTTCTCTTAAAGTACCTCTAGAATGTATCTATGTACAGAGATTAGCACGCTAATTCCTCTAGAAAAAAATGCTAGATATACAGCAAGAACCACAAGCTGCAGCACTACAGCATACTCTACTATTAGGCTGATATACGCAATAACATAGAGACATACACAGCAGTCTCTATAATTACTATAAGAGACTATAATATTCTTATAAAAACCTATTAATAAAATTTCTTTAAAAATATAATATACTAGAAAGACAACCTAGAGGTAATATTAGACATGTTTATAGTACTACTACTAAGCCTAGAAAGAGTAGTAACACCTTTACCTACTCTTACTCTCTCTAAAAAAAAGAAATGCTAAATAGAAGTAAATAGTAATAATATGTTATCTATAAAAGCACTAACTACATAGAATTAGCATGTAAATAGAAAAGACACTCTATTAGAATTATATAAATAAAGAAATACTCTAGATAGACGTAATAACAACTAATTACTGTCGAATAAGTATAGATAAATGCCTAACTAAGTAGTATCTATATACTAATAGGTACTGTAATAAACATTAGGCTATAAAACATCTAGCAGGATAGTAGCTCTACAACAGCACGCTCTAACAGGATGACACTAATTTCCTAACAGGATAGGTTACTATATATAAAAACTTATAATGCTTCTACTGTAAAATAGCACTTGCACACTAGAAGTTGTTTTAGATCTACTACTAGAACTAACAAAAATGTGCATTCTACTACTTTTAATAGAAAGTAAACTAGTAAAACAAGCAACTTTTACACTAACGTACCTAACAAGGTTAGCCGGCCACTTTTGCCAAGCCTCTACTAAACTCTACCTATCTACATAATGCCTTAACAACAACACTAGATTAAATCTTCTAAAAAATGTTAGATATAGCTTACTTTTTAAGCTTTTAAATAAGACTTAAAACTCTTCTTATAACATGCTATAGCTATTTATAATGTTTCTTACATAACACTAAGTAATTAACGCGCTAGACAGCCTTTATAAGCAGAATGCTAGCCTAAATTAAAAAATCTAACTAAGCTTAAAAAAAAAGTAGTTATTAAGTACATACTTAAACTTATTACACATAGATTTTTTTAAGCTTATAGCTATAGCTAATATAGCTAATTTCTTACGCGCAGAGTGTAATCTAGGCTAGGTTAGCTTAAACTAGCCTAGTATGTAAGTTAAGCACTGCTTTAAGTTTATAATAAAGTTTAATTATAAATAAAATACTACAACAGTTTATAAATAATCTGTAAAAGCAAAGCTTGCTTAGAGCAATAGTTAGCACATTAAAGTAGGTGTAAGGCTAGATGTCCTAGAGCGGGCTAGTATAGCCTCCTCTAATCTGTTTAGAGGTCACATAACCTGTGCTTTGTATATAAGTATAAATTCTAATAAGTAAGGCTTAGCAGTAATTTGTCTCTTTTATAATACACTTCTATTTTTCTTTAAAAGCTTACTTTTAGTGCTATCTATGCTACTTACTATTCTATCTTTATAGTAAGTTATTTAGGTTAAAGAATAGTTTATAATAATTTTTATAAATTAGTCTATTTTAGGTTGCTTAAAACTTATTTAATAAGTCTTTATATTAGCTTTAACTATAACTTAACTTTATTTTTTATAGTTACTTTTATTTCTTTAAGTATTTAGTTACACCTTTTTTTTTAGCTAGCTTAATAGTTTTCTAATATCCTCTATATAAGGCCTATAGGTGTTAATAGCATTCCTAGGTTCTAAGTCTCTACGCACTCTTATATGCCTCTAAGTAGATTCCTACCGCATTTAGACCTATTGTCTTGCCTATGCTGTTATATAGTTGCAGCATAATGCTTAGTAAATTAGTATTAGACAGGTAATAGATATATAATAATAATATTTAACTATAGCATGTAACTAATTACAGCATATAACTAAGCATAGCTAATACTAATCTCTAACACACTAATATAGCTAATGCTAATCTCTAACATAGCTAATGCTAATCTCTAACACACTAATATAGCTAAAAACATAGAATAAACATAGTGTAACAATCCTTATAAATCGTTCCATCTCAAGTCGCCCGGAACCTCCGGAAGGCCCTTGTATCGGCCCCGACCTCGACCTGGCCCCAACCCCTGCTGTTACCCCTATTCCCTCATGTATTTAGTCGCACCTCGCCCCTGTAGCTAGCTTAGTAGTTTTCTGATATCCTTTTGTACAAGGCCTATAGGTGTCAATGGCATTCCCAGGTTCAGAGTCCCCACGCACTCCCATATGCCTCTGAGTGGATTCCCTCCGCATTCGGACCCATTGTCTTGCCTGCGCTGTTACACATAGCTAACTATAATTTAAATATATTTTATATAATATATACTAGAGTAAAGTACATATAAATTAATATAAAAGTGTACTTAAATTAAGTATACATTTTTTTAAAACAATATAAAAAATTATAACTAACTAATTAGTATATTTTAAAAAAAGATTTTACTTAACTTTATATTTTATTAACTTAAATATATTAAGTATAGTAAGCTTTACTAATAACTTACTCTATTTTTTGTAATACTATAAAGATAGTAAAATTATTACTATTTATATACTTTTTTACTTATTACACTTTTTATAGCTATTTAATATAGGATATTTTACTTTTTTAAAAAAGTATATAGGCGCTAAGCTAAAAACTTTATACATAACTAAATTACTTATTATAAAGTAAGCTTATAAGTAAAGTAATACTTAAAAGTAAATAATAGCTAGCTAATTTTTAGCTTTAATTAAGTTAGTAAAAATTTTTTTTAAAAACTAAAGGCTTATATACATTTAAGTTTAGTTATTATCTAAATAGAAGTATTTAGATACACTATTAGGCGTCACGTAACACAGTCTTGTGTTACAGTTATACACATAAACAGATAAATATTCCTTTCCTTTGCACAGACTTAGAAGAAGAAGAATAATTAACACTAGTTACCTGCTACCCCCCCCCCCCCCCCCCCCCC
>NW_022985168.1:878751-957268 GCF_010093535.1 Lindgomyces ingoldianus | reverse complement strand
TGTACACTGTGCAACCCTCTTTGCCTCGCACGTACTTGCTAATTGTAAATGCTAGCTAGCATAGAGCCTATTTAACAGTTATCTAGAAATTAGTTAATTATTAGCTATTATTAAAAAAACATGTTTTAGCCTTAGCTTTTAATGTGTTTTTACTCTTATAATAGTTTTTCTTTTTTTTACCCCTTGTGTTCTCTAGCGTTGCACCTGTTCCTTTTACTGCCTAATACTGCTACGCTACGCCTAATACTGCTACTTAATATCTTTAATTTAATTAATTTAGCATTAAAGCCCTAGTTGTAGAGCTGTAGCTTATGTAGTTTATTGCCTTTGCAGGAATTTCTTAAAGTGCTAGGGAGCTCTAGCGCTGCCTCTGCCTCTGCCTCTGCCTCTCTATTGCTGCAAAGATTAATGTAGTACATATAATACCTTAACAAGCTGTTTTGCTTACATAACTGCTAGTTTAGCTTCTTTAACTGCTGTTTAAATATAATAAGCTAATGCCTAAAGGTGTTAGTAAGATATTACCTAGCAGTGTTAGGAAATGCATAAAGTAAATTACAGCAAATTGTAGTAAACTACAGCAAATTGCAGCAAACTATAGCAAATTGTAGCAAATTGTAGCAAACTATTGCAAATTGCAGCAAACTACAGCAAATTGCGGCAAACTATAGCAAATTGCAGCAAACTACAGTAGATTACAGCAGCAGGCAACAATCCCTAGTAGATATTAGTTGTGTTGCAAGTAGCTCTACGTTTAGAGAGAGTTCTAGGGGGGTAATGCCTCTAGAAAAAAAGCCTTACAAAAAGCAGTAATAATTGCACATAAGCTAGTGTTAGCGTAATAGGAAATTACTAAGCTTTAAGCAGCTAATAAGGCAGCTACATTTAGAAAGGCCTGCGCTTAACAGTTTAAAATAAGTTTAGGGCGCGTAGTGACAGGAAGAAGGCAAAGAAGCAGGTGTAAGCTAAAGTAGATATGTCAGATATGCGCACCTACTGTCAAGACAGGAGG
Source organism: Lindgomyces ingoldianus (assembly GCF_010093535.1). Classification (NCBI taxonomy): domain Eukaryota; kingdom Fungi; phylum Ascomycota; class Dothideomycetes; order Pleosporales; family Lindgomycetaceae; genus Lindgomyces; species Lindgomyces ingoldianus. Next base: position 956,256 of record NW_022985168.1, on the reverse strand, counting down.
AACGCTGGACGAAAGCTGCTACGTAGTACGAGCAATAAGCTCGAACAGTATGTTGCTGCAAATTGTAGCATGTTGCAGCATTTTGCAACAAATTGCAGCATGTTGCTGTAACGGCGCAGGCAAGACAATGGGTCCGAATGCGGAGGGAATCCACTCAGAGGCATATGGGAGTGCGTGGGGACTCTGAACCTGGGAATGCCATTGACACCTATAGGCCTTGTACAAAAGGATATCAGAAAACTACTAAGCTAGCTACAGGGGCGAGGTGCAACTAAATACATAAGGGAATAGGGGTAACTGCAGGGGACTAGGTCGAGTCATGGTCGGGGCCGATACGGGGACCCTTCAGATAGGATCTGAGCGACCTAAGATGGAACAATTTGTAGAATTGTTACACTACCCCCCCTTTTATAGGCTAATAGTCCCTATCTGCAGTGTGTAGAAAATATTTAAAACTAATTTAAAACTAATTTAGATAGGATATAATAAGTACAACTATCTTAACTAAAATTTTCTATTACTAAGAAATAAACTAAAAACCTAATACTAATATAATGCCTTTATTATAATGTTTTTGTTTAGTAGTAACTAGTAGTGTAGTTATTATTAATATAGTAAATTTATTATTTATAGCAATAAGTGTTTACTTACTTTACTTATATAGTCTAGTTAATGTTATTAGTTTTTTCTTTAGCTATTATCTAAATCTCTACTTTATAAGTATTATTATGCACTTACTATTCTATAGCTTAGTCTGCTAACTAATTATAGTATTAACAAAATTTACTATGCTGCTTTGCCCCCCTCTTAGAGCCTCTTTAGAGGCGTTTTAAGTTATTTGCTTTTAGGCTGCTTACGCTCTTACCTACAGCCTTTAAGTTAAGTTTTCTTATTAGTTTTTTAAATTAAAAAAATATAAATATTACACCTTACATAATAAAAAATGTAACTTTATATAAATATAGTTTAATACTACTAGAGTATAGTTTACTAACGCGCGCGTAGGTCCTTTTATATTATAAAAAAGAATTTCTAGTTTTTTAAAGCTATCTTAAGCTATAAGCAGCAGCCTAAAACATAAAAAGTAAGAAGAATAAAAAAAGGGCCTTTAAAGCTATTTTAAAGTTTACTTAGAACCTAGCGCAAGTAGCGTAAGTTATAAAGAGTTAAAAAGCTAGTCTTCCTATAGCTAGTGTCTAGGTGGCCTTATTCTACTAAAAAACTAGGCTGCTTTGTTAGGTTTTAGCCTTAAAAGCTCTAGTGTCTAACCTTTAAGTAAACATTATAGCGCTCTTAGGTAGTTAAAGACAAGGTAGAGGGGGTTTAGAGAGAGTCTAGAGAGGAGAGAGAAGAGGAGGGAGAAGAGGAAGAAAAGTAGAGAAGAAGGAAAAGGAGAGTTTAGATGTGTCTAACAGCTTACTGTTAAACCTCTCTAGCGCAATGTCTATAGAGTTATAATACTATTATATATAACTATAAATTTACTTTTTACTTTTATACTTTATTATCTGCTAAGTAATTTATGCCTTTTATACTAGCTTTAAAAGCCTTAATCTACTTATATAAAGCCCTTAAAGGTCCTAGCTAATTTAAATACTTATTATAAAAAGCCTTTAGTTTATAGAGAGACTTTATAAAATTTAAAGCCTTATACTAGACTAGATTAGAGTTATATTCTACTTATTTTACCTAGTACTTAAGCATTTTCTAGTAAAGCTTACTAGTAAGTATTTTCTTTACTTCTTACTTTTCTACTTTATTAATAGTAATTTTAGGGGGTTTTAAAGGTTCTTATTTTAGAAGTAGATTCTAAGGGTCTTTATAAAGTATATTTAGTGCAAAGACATTATATATCTTTAACTTTAAAAGTAGCTTTAGGTAGTATAAGTTTTTAACTTATTTAAGTACTTTAAAAAAGCTTTTTTATTATTTAGATAGTTTTTAGCTAAGTTTTTAAACAGTAAGGTTCTTAGTATTTAGGTAAACTATATTACTAACCTTCTAGTTAACTAGCTAGTAGTAGCAGTTAACTATAGTTTGCATCTAATTCTAGGCCTTTTCTATATAGGTCTTAGCTAACTCCTAGGCTGCATGCATGTAGGTTGCTAATGCTAGAGCATCCTTATAATTTAGCTTGTCTATAGCTGTAATAAGTTCTGTAGAATGTTTCTAGTCTTAGCTTTAATATAGTTTAAAGCTGTATAAAACTTAATACAAAAACATTTTAATTATTGCATAAAGTAAGGTTATCTAAGCCTAATTAATTAAAGGTAGTAAGAAACTCTAGTTATCTTAGTAAAAAAATATAAAAGGCCTTAGTCTTTAATTAATATACTTATTTATAATCTTTATTTAGCTATTTATTTTTTTTATAATAAGCAGTAAAGAGCTTAACTTTTACACCTAAAATTTAATAGAATTTAGACTAGAAACTAGATATAAACTAAAGTCTTTAGTTAAAAATAATAGTTTTAGGTGTATAGCTAAAATAGTACACTTATTAAATAAATAAAGTAGCTATTTTTTAAGCATTAATTATTTTATAGCAGGGAATAAAAATAGCTTATTTAGACATGTAATTAATTATAACTATAATCTAGTTATAACTAGACTTGTTTTTAAAAAAATCCTTAAAGTTAATACACAAGTGCTACATTAGTTAATTAAGGATTAGAAAAGAGTAAATAAACTCTAGAGTTTAAGTCTGTTTTAGATAAGCTTTATAACAAGGGAGGTAATTCTATACATATTATTTATAAGTAGCTTTTATACCCTTTTAGTAGTACTTTTAAGACAGTAACTAATAAGTCTTAGTAGCACTAAGGTGTGCTAAAGATACTTAATTATAGACTTCTTAGATAAGTTAAGTACACAGCAGCAAGTCTACTAGAACACATAAATAGTTAGCATAAAAGAGTAGTCTATTTCCTATTTAATAATAGTAGAGTAAGAGTTTTTACTTCTATGTAAAAAAGGCTTAATTCTTTTAGAGTAATATATTAATTAATTTTAAAAAATTTAAAGACATAATGTAGTCTAGTCTTTTTATAATGTTTAGTAAAGTTACTTAAGTTGTTGTTTAAGTAATATAGTACTAGGCTAATTCTTTATTAATTTAGAGGTAAAGTTAGTGTAGTTTAAGTAAAACTTTTAACTAGTTATTAGTTTAAGCTACTTTTAAATTTTTTATGTTTTATTTACAATAGCTAAGGATGTCTGCCCTAGTGTTATTCTTACTAGAGGTGTACTTAATTTAGAAGTAATACTAAGCTAACTTTTTAGCCTAATAGACCTAACAAGCATTTAGCACCTTTATTATTATAAAGTACTCTAATAACTAATAATTAGTATGTACTAGGGTGCTTATTATTACTAATGTAAGCTTAGCCCTTTATTATTTAAACATAGTAATAATTATAAATAGCTTTTTATTATGTATTTCCTAGTTTAGCTTTAAACTAGATAGGACCTTACTATAAAACAAAACAGGGCACTAATTTCTATTAGCATGTTTTTAAAATAGAACTCCTACTACTACTTTATTAAAAGTGTTAGTTTTAATTTTAGTTTATAACATAAAGTTAAAATAGTAAAGTGTAGGTATTTTTAGTAGCTTAGACTTTAGCTTTTTAAAAGCTATATTACACTCTAAAGTTTATATAAAAGAGGTAGTAAAACTCTAAAGCATAATAGTTAGTTTTACTATATAAAAAAATTTTAGAATAAATTATTAATAAAATCTAGTAAAGCCTAGGAAAAATTCTATACTTATTATAGTAGTAGGCGCTTACTAGTTGCGTAGCACTTTTACTTTTTATAAGGTAACCTCTAGTTCTTTATTTAAAAGTATATAGCTAAGATACTTTATTTAAGTAACATAAAATTTACTTTTTTTAATTTTTACTTATAATTTTGCTTACTAGAGCCTTTCTAAGACCTTTTTAATATAAAGGATATAAGTTGCCTTATCTTTAAAGTAAATAAAGATGTTATTAAGATAAGTAATACAAAAATTATTTAGATAGTTAATTAATACATTATTTATATAGCACTAGTAAGTTACTAGGCTATTATATAATCTAAAAGGCAAAACTTTACACTTATATATTTTATATTATGTCTAAAAGGTGGTACACTTTTTAGAGCTTAGGTCTATCCTAATTTTATTAAAGGCTACATAAATATTAAACTTTATAAAGATAGCTACCTTTATAAGTCTTAATAAAAGTTTGTCTATGCGCAGTATTAGATACACATTTTTGCAGGTAATAGCATTAAGTTTGCAGTAATTAACATAGATACATAAGTTACTATTTAGTTTCTATATATAAAAGATAGAAAATGTAAAAGGGCTTTAACTTTACTTAATAAAGCTATATTTTAAATTATTTATAACATACTTTTTTATTATCTCTAGTTCCTTAATGTTCTGTTTATACAAAGGGCTGTAACTATTAGGAAGAGGTTCTGTAAGAACAATTTTATAGTTATATAAACAATGTGCTAGTAATTAGTAAGCTATAGTATAGCTAAATATGTCTTAGTACTAACAGTATTTAAATAGTAATTAGAGGTTTACTAATACTTTAGTTTTACATCTATTATCTAATAGTAGGGCTTACTTATCTTTAATTAAACACTTAATTTTATAAATAAAAGTTAAAAAAAACTTTTTTTTATGTTAAAATAAAAAGCATTTACTAAGATAAAAGTAATAGTAAAGGAATAAATCTTCTTTAAACCTGTTCTAAACTTTTTAATAAATAAGTAGATTAATAATTTAAGTGTTTTTAGACTATAAGTAATAGAAGAGCAGTATAATTTTAGTAGCCTTAGCAAACCCTTAATGCAGTTAATTATTAGGCTGTATAACTGCTAAATATAGTCCTTTTCTTATAACGTACTTCACAGGCGAGTTGCTCACACACCTGAGTTGCTTACTTTTGCCAAGACCCCACTAAACTACCCTTTCTACACTAATGCATTCCCTATAACACTACTTAGACGCGCTAAAAGAATGTTAGATACAGCTTGCGCTCTAAGCTTTTAAACAAGATATAAAACTCTTAAAGAAATATGCTATAGCTATGTGTAAAGTTTTATAAAAAATAATAAATAACTATAGCACTAGACAACCTTTATAAGCTAATTCTACAGCTAAATTATAAAGGCTAGGTAATAAAAAGAAGCAGGTAATTGTTAAGACTATACTTAAGCTATATGTGTAAGGAATTTCCCCTTAGATAGCATTTATAGCTAATATAGCTAATTCTTTACGCGCTAAGCGTAATCTAGGCTATGTTTACATAAACTAGCCTAGTATGTTTATAAAGTGTTAACATGGTCCACAAGCGAATGTTCAACATAAGCGAGTGTTCCGCCCCACTACTAAAACGCAGCCAACCTACTACCAACCGCGATGCATTAACAACTATACAATTAATTATCTTTAAAAGAGGCTAGAATTAACCTAGCTATTTAAGCTCTTAATAGAGACGCGTCTTTAACTAAGAGGCGCGCTGCAGCACTCTACAATGTTAATTAAATAGCTCTCCGCCAACAACGCGCAGGGATGACTATGCAACGCGACTGTACAGCTAACAACAAGAAGCTTACAAAGCTAGAAGAGGAGGTAATTATTAAGCATATACTTAATCTAGATTCCTGAGGATTTGCGCCTACTTTAGGTGCTGTACAAGAGATGGCCAACAAGCTTCTTACTAAGCGCAGCGCTCCACTAGCAGGTATTAACTGGCTATCCAACTTTGTCGCGCGTACGCTAGCAGTTAAAACCCACCTTAGCTAACTATATAATTACTAATAAGCAAAATGCAAAGATCTAGTAATTATAAGCAAGTAGTTTAAGCTTGTAGAGGCTACATAATTAAAGTACAGCATTATAGATTAGGACACGTATAATTTTAATAAAACAGGCTTTTAGATAGGGGTTATATTAAGCTAAATAGTTGTTACAGGCACAGATAGACGTAATCAGCTAAAGGCTATACAGCTAGGCGACTGTAAATGGGTGACGGTTATTGTAGGCATTAACGCAGATAGGTGGGCAATACCTCTATACACAATCTTTAAAGGCAAGCATCACCTATCTGCCTAGTATAAGGATGAGGATATACTAAAGGACTAGGCTATTAGTGTTAGCAACAACAGCTAGACAACTAACAAACATAGAATTACATAGCTAGAGCACTTTAATCTGCACATAAAAGATTGCTTAGTAGGCTTATAGCAGCTGCTTATTTTTAATAGCTATAAGAGCTATTACTCTGTTAAATTCCTAGAGCTCTGCAAGCAGAGGCGTATTATAGCGCTCTGTATGCCAGCACACGCGTCACATATTCTACAGCCGCTTGACGTTGGCTGCTTTTTGCTGTTAAAGCGCGCGTACAGTACTAAGATTAGCTAGTTAATCTGCTACTAAATTAACTATATTAATAAGCTAACCTTCTTACTAGCCTTTAAGGCAGCATTTAGTTGCTTAATTACAACAGATAATATCTGCGCAGGCTTTAGAGCTACAGGACTAGTCCTATTTAACCTAGAGCTAGTGCTCTTAAAGCTTAATATACAGCTACCTAATTAGCTAGCTACTCTACTACTAAATACTGCCTAAGAGGCTTAAACACCTAGTAATCCTTATAAGGTTAAGGCTTAGTTAACTCTACTATATAATTAGATTTAAAGGCATTAAAATTTGTTTTCTTTTGCTATGCTTAATCTAGCAAAGCAGCTAAGTAAGGGCGCTACTAAGATAGCTTATGTTGCTGTTCTACAGCGCAATTAAGCAGCTACCCTAGAGAGGGCCTGTAAGGCAGCTACAAAGCGTAAGCAGCGTAAAAAAAAGTAAATTTAGAAAAGAGGAACTCTAACAAGTTATTAGGGCTCTAAGTTAAGTACTTAGAAGCTTGCTAGTATAGCAGGAGGTAGCAAAATGCCTTAGAAGGAGTTAACTGCTAAAAGCAGCGCAGCGCGCGCACAGCGCTGCAAGCGCTGCAACAAGCCTAGGCATAACTCTTGTACATGTAAGGATATTAAATAATCCTATAGTAGTTTATTTTATATAGTATATTTTTGCGTTGTTGAATTAATAGTCTTTAAAGTTAAATTTAGTGGTGGGGCGGAACACTTGCTTGTGTTGAACATTCGCTTGTGGACCATGTTATTTAGAGCTTAAAGTAATGTTTAAGTGTAAGTATAACTATAAGAGAGCTTTTTATAAGAGTCTTAAAGTAATTTAGAGTAGGTTTAGCCTTATAGAGAATATTAAAGCTAAGTATAGCATCTAGGATAATAACACGTACAACTTTAGCAAGATAAAGTTTATAATTAGCTAAATATCTTTTAACTATACTTACGCTTAAAACTTTACTTTAAGCTCTAAATAATGCTTTATAAACGTACTAGGCTAGTTTATGTAAATATAGCCTAGATTATGCTTAGCGCGCAAAGAATTAGCTATATTAGCTATAAATGCTATCTAAGGGGAAATTCCTTGCGCATATAGCTTAAGTATAGTCTTAATAATTACCTGCTTTTTTTTATTGCCTAGCCTCTATAATTTAGCTATAGAATTAGCTTGTAAAGGTTGTCTAGCGCTGTAGTTATTTATTATCTTTTATAGAACTTTGTATATAGCTATAGCATATTTCTTTAAGAGTTTTATGTCTTGTTTAAAAGCTTAAAGCGTAAGCTGTATTTAACATTCTTTTAGCACATCTAAGTAGTGTTGTGGGGAATGCATTAGTGTAGGAAGAGTAGTTTAGTAGGGTCTTAGCAAAAGTAAGCAACTTAGGTGTGTAAGCAACTCGCCTGTGAAGTACGTTAGTGCATTATATTGTCTAATATTTAACTCTACTTTTTTATTGCGCGCAGGCTAGTTTAATTACATAAGCAAAGGTAGTAAAAGTTTATAAGTAGTAAAATACTTACTAGGCTATTGTGACGGCGTGTACCGCCTCACATGCTCTGCGGCATCAGCTCCCTCGCTTGCGCAACGAGTAGCACGCTAGTGCTATGAGTAGCGCCTTGGCAGGGGGCACACATGTATATTTAAACTCGCAGAGCAGCTCCTCTGCTCCTTAGTTTAATCTAGTTGAGTTACACCACCTCTTGCTTGTAGCTTGAGCATGCCGACCGTGACAGCTATATAATTTAATTCTTCTTTATATCTAGTTAGAGTTTAAAACAATGTAGCTATTTAATACTAATAATATAATTCTGTAAGCTAAGGTCTATAATTATAAAAGGGCAGTTTTAGATGCTTCTACTATTAATTTACATGTGTAGGCAGATAGACTAGTAGACAGGAACTTAGATTTAGTCTTAAAAGCCCTTAACTATAACTTTAAAAGGTAAACACTAGATAAGAATATAAAAGCATTAAGATAAAAACTTAGTAGTTATTAAGTTAATAAATAAAAAACTATGTGCACTAGTATTAACTAAAAAATTTAATTAAACTTTAATGCTTTTTAAGCATAAAATAGTAAAAACTTAAAAATGTTTTCTTTTAAATAAGTGTAATAACGTACTTTATAGGCAAGTTGCTTACACACCTAAGTTGCTTACTTTTACTAAGACCCTACTACACTACTCTTTCTACACTAATGCATTTCTAACAACACTACTTAAACATATTAAAAGAATATTAGATGTAGCTTACACTTTAGGCTTTTAAATAAAACATAACACTTTCTAACTAACACACTATAGCTATTTATAAAGTTTCTTAAAAAATAATAAGTAACTAACACGCTAGATAACTTTTTTAAGCTAATTATACAGCTAACTTATAAAAGCTAGATAATAATAAAAAGCAAGTAATTATTTAGCACATACTTAAGCTAGATGTGTAAGGATTTCCCCTCTAGCTAGTAGCTATAGCTAATATAGCTAATTCTTTACACGCTAAGCATAATATAGGCTATGTTAGCATAAACTAGCTTAATATGTTTATTAAGTGTTACTTAAAGCTTAAAGTAAAGTTTAAGCGTAAGTATAACTATAAAAAAGCTTTTTATAAAAATTCTATAGTAATTTAAAGCTAGTTTAACTTTATAAAGAATATTAAAGCTAAGTATAGCATCTAGAATAATAATATGTATAACTTTAATAAAATAAAGTTTATAATAAGCTAGATATCTACTAGAGCAGTTATTATAAGTTTAGAGAGATAAAGATAGCTAAAAGCAGTCTAGCTAGGTAACTAGGAGTAGACAACAGCTATCTAGGGCATTAATGCTAAAAAGTAGGCTATTCTGCCCTTTATTATCTTTTAGAGTAGCAACTACCTTTTAAACTAGTACAAAAAGAAAAATCTACTTTAGAATTAAGTTATTATAATCTCTAAGCACAGCTAAACTACTAATTAGCTTAGTCTAGACTAGTTAAAGCACTTTAATGCGCATATAAAGAAGTGTACTGTTAGCAGCTACTATCTGCTAGTTATTAATAGCTATAAAAGCTATAACTTACTTTATTTCTAGTAATACTATAAAGATAATAAGATTATTACTATTTATATACTTTTTTACTTATTACACCTTTTATAGCTACTTAATGTAGGTTGTTTTACTTCTTTAAAGAAAGTGTATAGGTGCTAAGCTAAAAACCTTATACACAACTAAATTACTTATATTATAAAAATAAAGTTTCTACTATGCTTTAAAGTAGCTTATAATACTATAATTACTTTTAGTAATATCTAAGAAAGGTTTTAAAGCGCTAAATTAGTTCCTTTTAACTTATAATAAGTTATAATAGGCCTTAATGTAAAGTTGCGCACTTTATTACTACTACTACTTATATATAACAAGCTCTAGTAGTTGTAAACTCTAAGTAATACTTTAAAACTTAGGTTATAATTAATGCTTATAAAAATAAAGATTTAGAAGCATATAAATAGTTTACTAACTTTTATAGTTAAGGTGTTTAAGAAGGTCTTAAAAGAGGTAGTAATAATTATATATAAGCTAGTGTTAGCATAACAAGAAATTACTAAGCTTTAAGCAGCTAATAAGGCTACTACATAACATAAATTATATAAAAAAAAGTAGATTAAGGCAGAAAAAACTTTAATAATTTAAAAAAGCCTACGCTTAATAGCTTTAAAAGAGTTTAAAGCGCGCAGTAATAGAAAAAAGGTAAAGAAGTAGGTGTAAGCTAAAGTAGGTAAGCTATTCTAAAGGCGCTACAGATAGTGTAATTAGACTAGGCATAACACATAAATGTGTAAGCAAGAAGTAGAAGTAGTATCTAAATAATATTCTAGGCTGTACTGTACTATATAGTGCTAGAGCGGGTTGTTATAGGCTATAATAGAGTTTGTTAGGGTGGGGTCTTAGCAAAAGTAAGCAACTTGGGTGTGTAAGCGACTCGCCTATAAAGTACGTTAAGTTAATATTTACTAGGTTATACTTATTTAAGCTTAAAACAAAAAGTTTTCTTAAGCGTCTTTATTTTTTATTTAAGAAAAGTTTAAGTTATAATTATTTATATTTATAAACTTTTTTTAGATTTTTATTACTTTACCTTAATTTTTTATACTCTAAAGATAGAATAATTGCTAGTAAAATGTTCTAGTTTACTATAATTATAATAGTTGCTAGGAGTTGTTTGTCTTTTAGAGGCAGGTGTCTGGCTAGGTTGTTAGTGGGTAGCTAGGGTGGATTAGAGTACTAACATAGGTGCAGGTCAGGGTGCACTTAAATAGTATACTGCCTTAGATGTATTACTAGAAACCTTCAAAGATTAATTTATAATAAGTCTAACATTAAATTATTAGGTGTAGTTAATAGTTTACTTTAAAATAGTAAAACTGTTTCTTCTTTTTATATTATAAGCTATTAAGTAGGCTACTATTAACTTAAAGAAGCTTTTTTAAGTATGTTTAAAAATTAAGTTTAGTACTTTTAAGCTAGGCAGTATTTTTTTTATAAGTAGAAAAACTATTCTAACTTTAATATAAACTTTTTAATAGCAGCACTAATAAAGTAAGCTTTAAAAGTAAAAAATACTTTTTTTTTACTTATCTTTAAAGTTTAAAACACCTGTTGCGCCTTTATCTTTTTATTACTAGTAATAAAGTATGTTTATAAAAGCTTAATTATTTCTTTTATATTCTTAAACTAAAAGTTGTCTAATTTAGCTAGGTATCTAGGCTCTAGGTATTCCTTTGCAATACTAGCAGTGTGTCTCTATACTAACGCTATGCGTGCACACTTACTCTGATAGTAATCTAAATTAATGTTAAGTCTATCTATAATAAAGGCTTACTATTATTTAAATGTAGGTTTTTTACTATTTATAAAGTTCTTAATCTTAGTTATGCATTTAGTAAGGTAGCTTTAAAAAAGCTTAAAAGTGCCTAAAAAGTCTCTTACTATTAATGTAGTATAAGTAATTTAAGGCATTATTAAAGGTAATTTAGTAGTTAGTAAGAGATAATTAAGACTAATAGTTTTTAATCTAGTTAGCTGTTTAATTTATGCTCTTAATTAAGTAACTTAGTTTTTAAAAGCTATATTGCTAAAGTTTAACTCTAAATTTAGTAGGTCTTTAGCTTTAAGTTCTATAAAAAAAGAGTTTAGCTATTAAAGTAGGTAGTTATTTAGTTCTAAAGGTAAGCATTTTACCTTAGCTGCAGCTAGAATAGGTTGCAGTCTTTATAATAAGATCTAATAGTAGTTAAAGGTTAGGCATTAGTAGTTATCTCTAATTCTAATAAGTTATTAGTAGTCTTTAAGTTTTTACTTTAGCACACTTTTTATAACTTTTTTAAAGGCAATCTTAATTATAGAGGATAAGAAGTTCTAAACTTAAAGGCTTTAGTTAATAAAAAGTCTCTAAGATCTTATCTATACTGTTGAATAGACTCTCTGCTAGCTAGCACTTGGTGTCAGCAAATGCGTACGAGACGGAGAGGTTTGCACGGTGTAAACATCGCACAGGGGTGTTAGGTAACTAGTGTTGATTGCTTCTTGTTGTTTCTATTGTACAAAGGAAAGGGGTTAATATAGTCCTAAACTCTGCGCACAGATCTCTGTGCACAGGGATCTAGGCGCATCTAAGCCACGTGACTATTAACTAGGCGCCTAAATATTACTATTTAGACATTAGCAACTTTTTATTTTTCCTTTATACAGGACTTACCTTGTTTACACATATAGTAGATAGGTTACTGTGGGGCCCTTTTTACCTATCTTATATAGGCTTAAGTCTATTAACTAACGCTTTAACTCTAATAGTTAGTTAGTTGTACAAAATTAGTTTCTTAAGAGTAGAGTTTAGCGTCTTTTTTATATAGGCATCTGCAAAGTTGTCTCTCTTATTAATCTACCTAATCTTTATAATCTCCCTCTTCTTATATAATTCTTAAATTAACATAATATTAATTATAAGTTTTTTCTTATTTATTATTTTAAGCTTTATAAGACATTTATACAGAGATCTTAAATCTGTGCATAGTATAATAAGTATAAAAGGTATTCTAAGCATACGTGTAATCTAGTTAATTCTTATGCTTAGTGCAATTACGCAGTTAAATCCTCCTACTATTCTATATAATTTACTAGCTAGTACAAAGCAGGTAACCTGTTTACACTTAGAGGAGTTCTAGTGTATAATATTACTTATAATTTTAAAGTTATATAAGTTCCTAGTGCACTGCTTTATTCTAAGAATAATAAAAAAGCTAAGCTGTAAACTTAGGTCCTTATTATTTATAAATAATCTGTTAGTAAAGATAAATAACTTTATATAAAAAAGATTAAGTAGTATGTATAATAATTTTTAATTCTAGTTGTTAATTTACTATTAGATTTGTACATTTAATGCCTTAATATTATTGTATAACAGTGACACAACTTAAGCGGCAGTAGACAGGTCAAATGCTGCCTTAGGTTAACATACAGACGCGATATAGGCACCTTGTGCGCGCTGTTTAATGTACTTCTACGTGGCGTCCTCTGTGTTTAGGTCTACTGTATAGAGGTTCTTAGCTTATCCTTTCTAAGTTAACAAGATTATAGTTTTGTTTTATATAAGCTAAATCTTTTTTTATTAAATTTTATAGGCTATTTATATAATAATATTATTTTAAGCTTTACATAGAACTTAGCCTTCTACAGTTTTTCTTCTTTACATTATATAAAATTAGTTATAATAATACTAAGGGTGTTGTCTGTTTGCAGCCTTGTGACTTTAAACATTTTTATGCCTTTATACATAATTAAGAGGCATAGATTATATAAAGAAGTTTTTATGCAAAGTTTATCTTTATAGTAGTTATAGTATGTCTTAAACTAATACAAGCTAGATTCTACTGCGCTATATAGTAGTTGTACAACTCTAAATATTATGTGTGAAGGAAAGCTCTTTTAGAGTTCTCTTAGTAGTTGTGTAAACAACATTTGTGTAAGTTTATCTGTTAACTATACGTACGCTTAAGTGATATCGCGTAGCTTACAGTGCATACTATACAAAGCTATTAGTAATAAGCTAATAGCTAAAATTAACCTCTAACTTATTTTCTAAATTATAGGGGACTATGTAAGGATCTTTTTTTTATTTTTTATTAAAATGTTTTATAAATACTAGTTTTAATTTTTTATATAGCTGTGTTAATTTCCCTTTAACTTTATGTATAAGATAAAGGTTAAAGATCTGTCTCTTATAGACTAATAAATTATATAGAAGTACCTTAAACATGCTGCCTATAATTAGGCTTTTTATTTCTATAGAGTCTAATTCTTTAAATAGTTTTCTAGGTGTTATAATTACACTGTCTGCACAGAGCTTAATTGCTAGAGTGTAGTTATCCTTTTTTTTTCTAAGTTAGAAACATTGTGTTTTATATAAGATTCTTATATAGTCTTTTATAGCTTCTCTTAGCTAGTTGTAGTTCTAGTTTATATAATAAATCTAATACTACTTAAAGGGCTGTTTTATGTGGTCTATTAATTAGAGTTAGTTACTTGCGTAGACAACCTCTCTTTTATGCTTATAGAGGATCCCTTTGTACTAGGGCTAGTTTGTCTAGATCTAGCAGTTTTTATGCAAGTTTATTCTTATCTTTTATATAATAATACAGCATAACTTATGTGCAGTAGAGTTTTACTAGACTGTTCTCTATCTTAACAATAATATCTAAGGCCTTAATTCCCTTTACTATGTGCAGTTTTATTTATCCCTTCTTCTCTTACTACGTCTTTACTTTAGAACTAAGTAGAAGATTTAGTACTTTATATAAAGTTAAGCTATTCTAAGTATTAATTACATAATTAATATTAACTTTTGCCTTTTTGCTTTAAAGCATTTTTATTACCTTTTATACAGCGTTAGCTTATGTAATAATATTAGAGGATAGTGCAGAATCTATGTTAATTCTTAGGTATGTTCTAAACATAAGCAATGTAGGTATAAGACTGTTTAGTCTTACTGTATTATTTAGGGCTTTAACAGCTATCTATAACACTAACTTATTGTTTATATAATTATCTAATTCTGCACAGAGGATATTGTACGCACGTTGCAGTGGTGCGTGCGCGCGCTTAATCTTCCCTAGAGCCTAATAGGCCTCTACTAGCATCTATTAACATGTTGCTCCTACAATCTTCGCGCAATTCTAGAAGTCTTTAGATGCAAAGTTTGTACTAGAGTTATGTACAATGTAATTAGGTAAGCCTTAGTATGTATTAATCTAACACTTGCAGAGCGCGTTCTAGGTATCTTGTGCAGACATTAATTTTAAAAAGGTTGCTGCTTAAAATAATGTATTTATGTTAATTATATGTAGTACATCTTAGTTGCTAATTTATACAATATTAATTACTATCTTATAGTTAAAGTGTAAGTTATCTTTAATTATAAACTTAAATCTTTATAGTGCTAAGTTATGTAGCTAACACATGTAGCAGAACTTCTTAATCTTCTTAAGTATAAAGAGATTAACGTTATGTCTAGCGTTTTTAAGCATTATATAAAGTTGTTCTATATAAAGATAGCTAAATCTTTTATGTAGTTATTAAAGATTATGTTTAGTAAAGAAGAACATTAATTTCTTTTTTTATATATTAAAGAATAGATAACTTTATTTTTATATAACTAGAATAGTATTTCTATTACTTTATATAATTACATTCTGCATGTTGTTAAAGTACGCACCTATTTAGTCTGCGTCTGCTAGAGACAGTAGGAACAGTGTTAGGGTGTCTAGGATGTAATATGTTATGTTACTAACTAAGTTAGTAATTTATATAGTACTAATTAATTTTATTAATTCTTATTTTTTAAAGCTAATACTTTTTTTCTTTAGTGTCTAGTTTACTTTTGTATAAGGGAATTCTTACAGGTATGCTTTAAGTTATAACTTTTCTATAGTAGAGATTCTTACTGCGCTAGTATCCTATAGTTTACCTTAGTATACTGTACAGTATTAATCTTTAAGGATAAACTGTTCTGCGTATCCTTTAGGTTCTAGGCTGTAGATGTCCTCTGTAGTCACGCAGTAGAGAAATGTAGCATTAGTAAGGTAGTTAATAATTTTCTTACTTTTCTTTTTATTTAGGTTATTATTATTGTGTAACTCTTCTTTCTTCTACTTTAGTTTGCCTTTAAACTTTTAAATATACACATTTACCTTTTTATATGTTAGTGTCTTATTATAAAATTCTTTATATAAAAAGATATATTAGCGTTTTATATAAAATTAATTTATGTAAGAATAATTTATTAACTAACATTCTTTCTTATAACAGATAAAGCATTACTTTAATTATGCAAAGAACTGTAGTCTAAATAATCCTCTATATCCTCTTAAGCTTCTTCTATGTTGTTAATAGCTATGTGTACATAGTAAGCTATATTACCTATTAGTGTAGTACATGTTTTAGGATTTATTTATAAATGCATTATTCTGTTAATTAATTATAACCTAAAGTGCTAAACAGAGGTTACTGTACAGTGCCTTATATATAGGCTTAATTAAAAACATTGCTTATTTAAGTTTAGGTTACCCTTAGCATGCTTATACAACAGTAGTGTAAAGCAGTATCTTGCCTTAGAATTATAGACTAAGAGCTTTTTATGTAAGAGTAAGTTTATTAATTATAGCTTTAAAAGCTTTATATAAGGTTTTTATAAAGTTTTTCTACTTACTTTATGTAAAGCTTATTATTGTCTAATCTATCTAATACTAGTTATAGTTTATGTTAGTATTAAAGTAATTACTAAGCTGCTTGTACAGTAACTTCTATAATTATCCTAGACTAATATTATAAAGGTAGAACATGTGTACGCGCTCTTTAAAAATATTAGGAAAGATGCTTATATATAATGCTTTAAAGATAGTAAGGTGTTAGCAGAGCTTAATAAATACTATAGCCTTGTTAGCTAGAATATTATATAGTTGCCTTATGTAGTTATTCTTCTTCTTTTATGCCTTCTAGAATTATATAACCTTCTTAGGCGTAAGGTTCTCTGCTGTAATATCTTATGTAGGTAGAAGTTAGTATAGATTGTATAGTAATTAAATTATATATAGTAGGTATAAGCTTTAGGGAATCTTATGCAGAGCTGTAGCTACAGGAATATGTAGCTGCCTAGTTATGCTCTTGTACAGTAAGCTATTGCAAGGTAGTTGTACTAATTACAAAGAAAGTATTAGGTCTGTAGGTAATTTATATAGAGACATTCTCTATTACATTAAAACTAGCAATAGTAGTAATAGTTTTATATAATATTTTAGTAGAATAGTAAACATGTGTTCTTCTTTTATAAGTCTATATAGTGTAGTAGCCTCTATTATGTCCTTTTTAAAGCTAATGCTTTTGTTTTACAGAGTAGTAATTAGTTTTTGTAGAAACAGTTAGCTAAGATTTTTAAAGTGTATAAGCTTCTACTTTATAAAGTTGTTCTAAAAGTTCTTAAGTATACATACATCTATTACGCTTAACGTGTAGAGTTTTATAATTAAGTTAGCTATGTATAAATTAAGCTTTTTTTTAAGTGTGTTATTTAATAGTTTAATCTTATCTACTTAATCTTTAATGTTTATCTGCTCTGCTAGGGTCTTTACTAAGATGCCTACAAGAGGTATGTATTAGTTATATGTTAATACATTATGTTAGCTAGTTATAGATAGAGCTGGCGTTGCTTGTTGCTCTATAGTAGTTAATTATGCGTTGTCGCGCGCTGTTTTACTTCTTGTTGTACGCTGCCTCTAAACAGCCTTGTGCAAAAAGATAAAATAGACCTTCTAGCGTTAAACAAGCACTACTATTTATATAATACCTTTAAATAGTATTGTACAGACAGGTTTCTTACTCTTGCTTAGGTAACTAAACAGAGATTTATAGCTACTTACATATAAATTAAACTCTATCTTTACTCTTGCTAATTTATAGTTAAAGTAGTAAAGAAAAGAATTCTTTTTATATATAAACTTTTAAATAGAAAGGTATAAAAAAAGCTTCCTTTTTTATAGTATTTAAACTACTAATTAGTGTTAAATAGACTCTCTGCTAGCTAGCACTTAGTGTTAGCAAATGCGTACAAGACAGAGAGGTTTACACAGTGTAAACATCGCACAGGGGTGTTAAGTAACTAGTGTTAATTGCTTCTTGTTGTTTCTATTGTACAAAGGAAAGGGGTTAATATAGTCCTAAACTCTGCGCACAGATCTCCGTGCACAGGGATCTGGGCGCATCCGAGCCACGTGACTATCAACCAGGCGCCCGAATATCACTATTCGGACATATACTAACTAAATAATTTAATATAATAGTGTGTAAAAATAGTAACTTAACCTAAATTAAACACTTTTTAGAGTTAAACATAGTTAAATAAATAATTAATATAATATTATTAATAAAGCTATTACTAGCAAAAGTAAGTTTTCTAATATAATGTAACAGCATAGGCAAGACAATAGGTCTAAATGCAGAGGGAATCCACTTAGAGGCATATAGGAGTGCGTGGGGACTCTAAACCTAGGAATGCTATTAACACTTATAGGCCTTGTACAAAAGGATATTAGAAAACTACTAAGCTAGCTATAGAGGCAAGGTGCGACTAAATACATAAGGGAATAGGGGTAACTGCGGGGGACTAGGTCGAGTCATGGTCGGGGCCGATACGGGGACCCTTCGGATAGGATCCGAGCGACCCGAGATGGAACGATTCGTAGAATCGTTACAGTTGCAAGCTGGTCGCGCATAGGGCTAGTGCGCGAGGGACTCGGACCGGAAAAACAAAAGCCGAGCAACACGAGCAGAGCAGAAAAAAAGATCGATAAATCAATACAATTAATCATTATCCTATAACGTACTTCACGGGCGAGTTGCTCACACACCTGAGTTGCTTACTTTTGCTAAGACCCTACTAAACTACTCTTCCTACACTAATGCATTCCCTACAACACTACTTAGACACGCTAAAAGAATGTTAGATATAGCTTACACTCTAAGCTTTTAAATAAGATATAAAACTCTTAAAAAATGTGCTATAGCTATATATAAAGTTTTATAAAAAATAATAAATAACCATAGCACTAAATAACTTTTATAAGCTAACGTACTTTATAGGCGAGTCGCTTACACACCTAAGTTGCTCACTTTTGCTAAGACCCCACCCTAATAAACTCTATTATAGCCTATAACAACCTGCTCTAGCACTATATAGTACAGTACAGCTTAGAATATTATTTAGATACTACTTCTACTTCTTACTTACACATTTACGTGTTATGCCTAGTCTAATTACACTATCTGTAGCGCCTTTAAAATAGCTTACCTACTTTAGCTTACACCTGCTTCTTTACCTTTTTCCTATTACTGTGCGCCTTAAACTTCTTTAAAGCTATTAAGTGTAAAATTTTTTAAATTATTAAAGTTTCTTTTACTTTAATCTACTTTCTTTTATATAATTTATGTTATGTAGTAGCCTTATTAGCTGCTTAAAGCTTAGTAATTTTTTATTATGCTAATACTAGCTTATATATAATTATTACTACTTTTTTTAAACTTTTTTTAAACACTTTAACTATAAAAGTTAGTAAACTATTTATATGCTTTTAAATTTTTATTTTTATAAGTATTAATTATAACTTAAGTTCTAAAGTATTACTTAAAGTTTATAACTACTAAAGCTTGTTATATATAAGTAGTAGTAGTAATAAAGTGCATAACTTTACATTAAAGCTTATTATAACTTATTATAGGTTAAAAAGAACTAATCTAGCGCCTTAAAACTTTTCTTAAATATTACTAAAAGTAAGTATAGCATTATAAGCTACTTTAAAGCATAGCAGAAACTTTATTTTTATAATATAAGTAATTTAGTTATGTATAAAGTTTTTAGCTTAGCGCTTATATACTTTTTTTTAAAAAAGTAAAACAACCTACATTAAGTAGCTATAAAAAGTGTAATAAGTAAAAAAGTATATAAATAGTAATAATTTTATTATTTTTATAGTATTACTAAAAATAAAGTAAGTTATAGCTCTTATAGCTGTTAATCACTAGCAGATAGTAGCTGCTAATAGTACACTTCTTTATTTACGCGTTAAAGTGCTTTAACTAGTCTAGACTAAGCAAATTAGTAGTCTAGCTATGCTTAGAAATTATAATAACTTAATTTTAAAGTAAAATTTTCTTTTTATACTAGTTTAAAAAGTAGTTGCTACCCTAGAAAATAATAAAAAGCAAAATAGCCTACTTTTTAGCATTAATGCCCTAGATAGCTATTATCTACTCCTAGTTACCTAGCTAGACTACTTTTAGCTGTCTTTATTTCTCTAAACCTATAATAACTGCTTTAGTAGATATTTAGCCTATTATAAACTCTGTTTTATTAAAGTTATATATATTATTATCTTAAATACTATACTTAGCTTTAATATTCTTTATAAAGTTAAACTAGCTTTAAATTACTATAAAATCTTTATAAAAAGCTTTTTTATAGTTATTTTTACATGTAAACTTTACTTTAAGCTTTAGGTAATACTTAATAAACATATTAAGCTAGTTTATGCTAATATAGCCTATATTATGCTTAGTGTGTAAAAAATTAGCTATATTAGCTACAGCTACTAGCTAGAGGGGAAATCCTTGCACATCTAGCTTAAGTATGTGCTAAATAATTACCTACTCTTTATTATTATCTAGCTTTTATAAGTTAGCTGTATAATTAGCTTAAAAAGGTTATCTAGTGTGTTAGTTACTTATTATTTTTTAAAAAACCTTATAAATAGCTGCAGCATGTTAGTTAAAAAGTGTTATGTTTTATTTAAAAGCCTAAAGTGTAAGCTATATCTAACATTTCTTTAACATGTTTAAGTAGTGTTGTTAGGAATGCATTAGTATAAAAAAAGTAGTGTAGTAGGGTCTTAGCAAAAGTAAGCAACTTAGGTGTGTAAGCAACTCGCCTATAAAGTACGTTAATTCTATAGCTAAATTATAAAGGCTAGGTAATAAAAAAAAGCAGGTAATTATTAAGACTATACTTAAGCTATATGCGTAAGGAATTTCCTCTTAAATAGCATTTATAGCTAATATAGCTAATTCTTTATGCGCTAAGCATAATCTAGGCTATGTTTGCATAAACTAGCTTAGTATGTTTATAAAGCGTTATTTAGAGCTTAAAGTAACATTTAAGCATAAGTATAACTATAAAAAAGCCTTTTATAAAAGTTCTAGAGTAATTTAAAGCAGGTTTAGCCTTATAGAGAATATTAAAGCTAAGTATAGTATCTAAGATAATAACATATATAACTTTAGTACAATAAAGTTTATAATTAGCTAAATATCTTTTAACTATACTTACACTTAAAACTTTACGTTAAGCTTTAAATAACGCTTTATAAACATACAAGGCTAGTTTATGTAAACATAGCCTAGATTACGCTTAGCGCGCAAAGAATTAGCTATATTAGCTATAAATGCTATTTAAGAGGAAATTCCTTACGCATATAGCTTAAGTATAGTCTTAATAATTACCTGCTTTTTTTATTACTTAGCCTTTATAATTTAGCTGTAGAATTAGCTTATAAAGGTTATCTAGTGCTATAGTTATTTTTTATTTTTTATAAGACTTTATACATAGCTATAGCATATTTTTTTAAGAGTTTAATGTCTTGTTTAAAAGCTTAGAGCATAAGCTGTATCTAACATTCTTTTAGCGCGTCTAAGTAGTGTTATAGGGAATGCATTAGTGTAAGAAAGGTAGTTTAGTAGGGTCTTAGCAAAAGTAAGCAACTTAGGTGTGTGAGCAACTCGCCCGTGAAGTACGTTACATCATATCTAAAACCCATCATTCATCTCAGGAAGCCCAGAAACAGTGCTTCAATCTGACAAGATAAGCAATCCTAAAGGCGCTGCGGACAGTGTAATTAGACTAGGCATAACGCGCAAACGTGTAAGCAAGAAGTAGAAGTAGTATCTAAATAATATTCTAGGCTGTACTGTACTCTATAATGCTAGAGTGGGTTGTTATGGGCCATAATAAAGTTTGTTGTGGTGTGGTCTTGGCAACTCAGGTGTGCGAGCAACTGCCAATCCCCGACACACCGATGCGGCTGATGCCAATCCCCGACACACCGATGCGGCTGATGCCAATTCTCGACACACCAATGTGGCTGATGCCAATCCCCGACACACCGATGTGGCTAGAGAGGTGGAACAGACGCAACTAACTATAATTTAAACATGTTTTACACAACGCATGCTAGAGCAAACTGCATGCAAATTAGCGTAAAGGTGCACTTACATTAGGTATACATTTTTTTTAAAAAAGAATATAAGAAACACATAAGGTGACAGAGAAACAGTGTTACTGGGGTTTATCTGAAGAAATTCTGACTAACTAGCGCGTCTAAAAGAGGAGATTCTGCTCAACTTTTCGTTCTGCAAACCCGAATATAATAAGCAGAGCAAGCTCTGCTAATAATTATAAAAAAGTGTTTTATAAGAATCTAGAGGTTATCTAGAGCTAGTTTTGCCTAGTAGCTAACATAAAAGCTAAGTATAGTATCTAAAATAAAGACATATATAACTTTAATAAGTTAAGCTTTATAATAAGCTAGATATTAACTAGAGTAGTTATTATAGCTTTAAAAAAATTAAGATAGCTAAAAGTAATATAGTAAAGTAATAAAAAGTAGATAATAGTTATTTAAAGCATTAATATAATAAAGTAGGCTATTTTACTTTTTATTATCTTTAAAAGCTACTATTACCTTTTTACCTAGTATAAAAAAAGAATCTACTTTAGAACTAGGTTATTATAGTCTTTAAAAATAGCTAAATAATAAATAGGCTTAAGCTGTAGTAGTTAAAGCACTTTAATAAGCATATAAAAAAAAGGTTATAAGCGCTTATTAGCTTTTTATTATTAATAGCTATAAAAGCTATAACTTACTTAATTTCTAGTAGTATTATAAGAAGAATAAAATTATTACTATTTATATACTTTTATACTTATTACACTTTTTATAGCCTTTTAATGTAAGTTGTTTTGCTCTTTTTAAAAAAGTGTATAAGTGCTAAGCTAAAGATCTTATATATAACTAAATTACTTATATTATAAAACTTAAGTTTCTACTATGCTTTATACACACCTATAATATAGTAATTACTTTTAGTAATATTTAAAAAGAGTTTTAAAGCACTAGTTTAGTTCTATTTAACCTAGAATAGGTTAAAATAGCCTTTAACATTTAGTTATGTACTTTATTACTACTACTACTTATTAATAATAAGCTTTAGCAGTTGTAAACTCTAAGTAATACTTTTAAATTTAAGTTATAATTAATGCTTATAAAAGTAAGAATTTAAAAGTATATAAATAGCTTACTAATATTTATAGTAGAGGCCTTTAAAAAGAGTTTAAAGAGGGCAGTAATTATTACACATAAGCTAGTGTTAGCATAAAAAAAGATTATAAAGCTTTAAGCAGTAAATAAAGCTGCCACGCAACATAGATTACATAAAAAAAAGTAAATTTAAGTAAAAAAAACCTTAATAGTTAAAAATAAAGCTTATTTAACTGTGTTACAGCCAACAGACAGACTGTAATGACCTAATCAGCTGTCCCACACAGCCTCAACAACGTTAGATGGAAAAAGCTTAACCCCACGTTAAATAGATCACGTGACAGGACGGATAAGGAATAGCTCTAGCTTTTAGACAAAAGCCTAGCGGAATGCGTTATCTAATAAGCAATGCAGGTTTGCAGGCTTGCAGGCTTGCAGGCTATGCAGGCTGTGTAAGGAACAAGCATGCAAACATGCAGAGCATGCAAACCCTATGTATATAGTCTTAATTATAACTATAGTTAGAAGGTTGTAATTACTATTTAGTATTTACCTACTTAATAAACTAAAAGGCATTAAAACCTTTATAAAGAGGACATTACTGCCTTATATATTTTGCACTATATATACCTTCTTTCTTATCCTTACAGATTAGGTTTGCTAGCTCCCTATACAGCTGCTAGGCTAAACTACAACCTGCCTTCTCCTCCCTACTATACCTACACTCTACTTAACAGACTGTACACCTAATCTAGCTAAGTCCTTCCCTTCTCTGCTAACTACTATAGGCTGTTGTACTTCTAAAAACACTATTTTGCTAGAGTAAGAATTGTAACAGTAATTACTACCACCTGCAAAGTATAGCTACTACTACCTTAGACATTAGCATAACAGGTGCTTCAGCCGCTAGCACTAGCCAGACCCCCACAGCAACTAAGGAAGCATAGAATTAGCAAATACTATATCTCTAAAACAAGTTAAAACAACTTAAACAACACCTCTAGCTATAAGCATAATAAAGGCCTTTAAATACTTACTAACTTTAGGCCCTTTAGCTAAAAATAGCTAACCTTAGAAACATTATATAAGAAAAAACTAGTATTAAATCTAAAAAGACTTTTGTAACGGCGCAGGCAAGACAATGGGTCCGAATGCGGTATGAATCCACTCAGAGGCATATGGGAGTGCGTGGGGACTCAGAGACCTGGGAATACTAATGACACCTATAGGCCTTGTACGTAGGATATCAGAAAACTACCGAGCTAGCTACGGGGCGAGGTGCGACTAAATACATAAGGGAATAGGGGTAACAGCAGGGGGCAGGGCAGAGTCGGGGCCAGGTCGAGTCAGGGTCGAGCCAGGGTCGGAGCCGATACGGAGACCCTTCGGATAGGTTCCGGGCGACCCGAGATGGAACGATTCATGAGAATCGTTACAACTTTCTACCTAGCTCTCTTTAAAGCATTTAATTAGCGGAGCTTGCTCCGCTCCTTTCTGTGGACTTTGGTTTTCTTCAGTTAGGGCTTGGCAGCTAAGAATTACTGCTTTCAGCCTTTTTAGGCTCACGTAAGCATAAAAACGGCAGATCCTCGGATAATTATTTCCTGCGCGAAAACCAAAACCTTGCTGCGCGTGTTGTCTAATACCTGTCTAATACCTCCTGCTACAACCCACAACATGGTACCTCTGCTATTCAACGCTAATAAACCTCCCCCACTCTGCGATAATTGTCATCACCCTATAGATCCACAGAGAGACAGGACGTTCCTCCGATGGAAGGTTTAATGTGCGCCCTGTGTGAGAGCACTGTGAAGCAGGAAGCGTGAAGCGCAGAAGGGGGTACAGGATAGTATTGATAGACGGATCCTTGAGGAGACTCAGGGGTTCGTGAGAGGGTATATATATATATGTGCTGGGGCACGTGACGGGACGTCATGTGCCCAAGGCCGGGCCTCGGGCTCTCCGGGGAGAGTCCGAGGCATGTCCAAGTTAACCGTGACACCCTGCAATACACAAATCCAGGCAAGGAAGCGCCCTACCCAGGGCAGCCCTATACCTCCACCGCCAGCTAAGAGGCGCGCTCTTGCTAATATCACATATGTCGCAAATAACAGACTACAACCCTATATCCCGCCGTCGTCTCCTCTAGTACCTGTAAGGCCAGGATGGCGCTTACGTGTAAGGCCGAGATGGTGCTTACGTGCGACGGGTATATATACTATTCTGTACGCAAGATTAACTGTTGGTTAATTATTCGCACCTTTTTGGTTGTATTGGCGCAGTGGTACGGAGCTCCGTCCTTACAGTAACTGTAAGGCCGAGATGGTGCTTACGTGCGACGGGTATATATACTATTCTGTACGCAATAATTAACTGTTGGTTGATTATTCGCACCTTTTTGGTTGTATTGGCGTAGTGGTACAGAGCTCCGTCCTTACAGTACCCCTATGTTGTTATTGTTCTACGCTATTAGACTAGGCAAATAACACGTTTAAAGGAAATAGCAGGTAGAAGACTTTATGTTAAAAGTGTTACTAATTAAAGAGTAAGGTTAACGTTTATACTATAAATAAGAAACTAGTACACGTATTACCTTTTATAAACTTTAGCCTATTAAGCTCCCTTTTTTGCAACATTTCTACACAACAGACGCCTTAACAATTTCCCTAATATAAAATCCCTAGCTTATTAGGCAACCTCTTTAATATACTACCTGTGCTATTTACTCTAATTAGTTTAAGTACATAATGTACCTAAAAGCTACTGTTAACATAGGGAAGGTTTTAGTCTACACCCTCTTAGGTGCAGAGAGCAGGTATAAATAAAAACAACCTTAGCAACAGTTTAGATAAGGACATTAACATAGATATCTTTCTAAACACTAAGCGCTGTGTGTATAATTTTCTATCTACACCTGTACCTATAAATTTTAACAATGTTAAATTCCTTAAAGACTAGGCTATACTAGAAGTTAATAAGGGCTATATTAATAACTTCTATAAGGGTCTACTTAATATTAAGTTAGATACATGCACTACCTGTAATTAAAAGTAGTTTAACATAGAATTAAATTAATAGGGTACTTGCAAGAAGTGCGCTACTAATTTGCTTAAATATAGACATAAGAAGAAATTTATTCTACTTTAAAAAGACGCAAATAACTTTAATTTTAGCCCTTTACTAAACCTTTCTAAGTTAACTACTACTAAAGAGCAACTACTAGCATGTGTACATGTTAATATAATAAACCTCTCTGCTAGAGTAAGTAGGCACTTTATGCATTATAAACAACTGCTAAGTCCTTTATTATAACTTTAATAGAATGTAAGTGCTAATGTATTAGTATTAGACAAGGTATTAGACTTATTAATTTATAAGCACTTAGCTAGCTGCTATCTATGGCAAGCGCATCACTATCTAGGCTTAAGATGTGCAGCTTGTTATTTGCATTACTTAGGATTTTAGCTAGTACTTTAACTTTGCTAATAAGTACTTGCGTGGACAGACCTACTAAGAGGTGTTCTCTTGCATAGCATTTATAGGTATATAGGTCTTTGTGTAGAATTTATAGGAATATAGTTTATAGGTTTTAGTCTGCAGACTACCTTTTATTATCTGCTCTGCTTATAGTCTTCTTCTATAGGCTTCTTCTAATGCAGTCTTCTTCTCTAGAAAGAGTTTAATAAGTGACTTAAAACAAGCTCCGCTTATGCATTCATTTATGAACTGTTATAGTATGTTAGCTTTGCTAAAGACTTAAAACCTTTTTTTACAAAATGCTACCTCTACATATAATATAATAAAGGTGCCTTTAAAATAGATAAAGAAATAATTTTATAAATAAGCCTATACTTAGAAAGATTGCCTACTATTTAGTTTTAACCTTACACTAATAACTAGATAAACTATAAAGCAAATAGTAAACCTTTACTACTAGAAATATAAAAAGTCTTTAAGAACCTTAACTTATTTAAAGCAGCCTTAACTATAATTTATAAGTTAGTTAATAAAGAAAAGCAAGCAGTTAATAAAATAAACACTTTTTAATAAAGAGGCAGTACTGTTTAATATTATGCAGCCTACTTTAGAGAGCTGCTAGCTGTCTATAGATAGACTAATAAAAAAGTAATAAGATAAATGTTTTATAAAAGGCTTTTAGACATAATTAAAAATAAATTTACTTATATAAGAAAGCTTAAAAGCTTTAAAAATTATGTTTAAAAAGTGCTTACCTATAATAAAAGACATGCTAAGTAATGTAAAAAGAAAAAAAAATAGTTAAGACAACTTTAAAACCTAACTAGTTTTAAAAGAAAAAGAAAACTCTACAGTTTAATAGCAAACTTATAGACTTTAGCTATGCTAAGCATACGCGTAGCTTCTCTAAGAAAAAGAGCAGTCTCTTTAAAAGTGTAAAGCCACCCTTAAATAAAGAATAGAAAAAATAGCTTTAAAAAAAGGCATACCTTAACTATAAAAAAGTAGGCTACTTTTATTAGAAATGTTTAGACTCTAAATAACTAAAGAATAAAAATAGCAGGTTAACTATAAAAGCTATGTATATTAACAAAGGCCTAACATATAAAGAAATACACAACAGGCTTAACAAACAACTCTACTAAAGATGTAGAGATAACTACAAATCCTCTAACTATCTAGTAGACTATTAGAAGGTAAAGGTCTAGGAAGGAGACAGTATCTCTAGAGCTATTAAACAAGCTGCAGTTCTAGAAGAATAGCAACATCTAACATAAGTAGCTAACTATGTTAAAAATGTAAATAAAAATAATAATACTCTTTTAAATAAAGCAGATTAAGAATTTTACTAAAAAAACTTAAGTAATAGTTTAAGTAAGAAAACTACTAGAAATGTAAAGAATTCTATAACTATAACCTTTATAAGATAGGACTTTATAAAGTAATCCTTAATAATAACTATAATACTTATAAAGTTATAAAAAAGATTGCTATAGTCTACTACAACATTTTAAATAAATAAAAATAATAATTTTTTTTTAAAAAGATCTTAGTAAAAGAAATAGGCCTTAACTAGCACCTAACACCTTTACAAACTCTAGCCCTATTAGAAGAGTAACTAGATACACCACCTCTAGCACTAGCAGTA
The DNA here is from genome assembly GCF_010093535.1 of Lindgomyces ingoldianus. Classification (NCBI taxonomy): domain Eukaryota; kingdom Fungi; phylum Ascomycota; class Dothideomycetes; order Pleosporales; family Lindgomycetaceae; genus Lindgomyces; species Lindgomyces ingoldianus. Next base: position 928,306 of record NW_022985168.1, on the reverse strand, counting down.
ACAAGAAAAGAGCTAGAGCTACAACAAATCCACAGATACTATATTCTATGCAGAAGTAAAAAGCATAACGCCTACTATTATAAATATAAGAATTATCCCCTACAGATAATTAGAATAAAGAAGTACCCTTAATAGGCCTAAGTATAACCTATACTAGTCTGCACTAATCTTAAATAATGCCTATTTACCTAGTATCTCTACATAAATAAATATTGCACTTAACACTAGCTAACTAAGCACAGGGCTAGCTAGTAGCTAATAGGCGCATAAGAAAGCAATAAGTTTACAGACACCTTAACAAAATTAGCTATAACATGTAAAATGCTAAACTGTTAGCACTGCAGCACAGGTCCACCCTATAAAAGAAAACCCTAGACTAAATGTAAAAACACCCCTAACTATGCCTTCTACTATTTCTAATAGAAAGCTAATTAATAGAATAATTAGCTCCTATACTACTATAAGGTAGAAAGCATTAACTGCCTAGTAAACAACTATATAATAAAAGATTATTAGTAATTTAAAATTATAGCTATTAAAGCAGACAAATAAATACATAGTCTTCTAAACATTAAAAAAGACAACCCTAGTATAGACTACAATAAGGTCTACTACAAGATAAAAGTCTTAGTAGCAGTAGGATAAGAACTAAAAAGAAGCCTAACAGCTAACTGCACACTTAAATTTCCTAAAGAAATAGTATGTAAAGGCCTTACACTAATTAATGGTAGATGCACGTTTACAGCAATTAACTCTAAGTAGGTTAAGGATTATAAAATACTATATTAAATAAAAAAGTAACCCTTTTAAGTATCCCTAGCAGACACATCTTTAATTAAATATAGCAAAGGAAAAATTTAACTAGAAACTAAGAAATTAACTTTAAAAAGTAACATAACAACTAACTAAATATCCCTAAGCATACTACTACTAAAAGGCAAATACTAAATTATACTAGAATATAACTAGCTTTATTAACATAACCCTAAGATAAACTAGAAAACTATAATAGTAGAAGTAAAAATAAAACACCTAAAAAATAACCTAGTAAGACAGAAGGTTAAAAGGTTCCCTTACTAAAAACTAAAAGCACACACTATCTAAATAATAAAGAAAAAACTTAAAAAAAATCTTCTTTAAAAAATTTAAAAAAAAAAGATCTAGACTAAGTAAGAATCTACTAAATTATAAAAAAAACCTAAAAAAGAACTCTTAAAAGAATACTAAGAATATAAGAACATATTTATAACCTCTAAAGATCTAGAAGAATTACCCCTATATTAGCCTTAGAACTATGTAATTAATCTTAAACTTAACCTCTAGTTAAAGACCTATAAGCTACGCCTCTTTACAGCAGTATAGAAAAAAGCGCTACAAGAATATGTAAACTACATGCTAGTAAGAGGACACATCTAAGAAAGTAAAAGCCCTATAGCATTAGCAGTAGTCTTTGTAAGAAAGAAAAATAAAAAAGTTAAAGTCTATTAAGACTATAAAACTTTAAATAATAACACTATAAAGAATTAGTTTCCTTTTTTTATTATTTAAGACATTATAAACTAGTTAAAAGAAACTAAGCACTTTACTAAGTTTAACATCTAAGATAAATTTAATAAAAAAAGAATAAAAAAAGAATATAAATAAATAATAGCTTTTAAAACCGTATAAGCTTTTTATAAGCTTTTTATTATACTATTTAAACTTACTAACACCTTTATAACCTTTTAAAGAGTAATTAACATAGCACTTAACTCTTATTTAAACATCTTTGTCTTAGTATATCTAGACAACATCTTTATATACACAAAGAAAGACAAACTAGACTATTACTATAAAGTATAACTAGTGCTAGATAAACTCTAAAAGTATAGACTCTATCTATAACTAAAGAAATATAAATTTAATGTATAAAAAATAGACTACCTTAGATTTATTATTAATAAAAAAGAAATAAAAATAGACCCTACTAAAGTAAATAAAGTACTTAAATAGCTAACACTATATAGAAATTAAAGGATTTCTAAGTCTTACTCGCTATGTATAAAGAATAATTAAAGATTACTTAAAAATTGCTCTACCTCTTACAGATGCTACTTTAAAAGAAAGGGCTACTTAGAAATTCTAATAGATAATAGAAATAAAAAAAGCTTTCTAAAAGCTAAGATAGATTATAATAAGCTACTTTGTTCTTAGAATGTACAACTCTACACTAGAAATAAAAGTGCACACTAATGCTTCTCTAAAAGTAAAGAAAGCAGCACTTTCTTAAAAATAAAAAAATTATTAATAGCATTTAGTAGCTTACTACTTAGTAAAGTTTACACTATTAAAATAGAAATATAGTATCTCTAACAAAGAACTAAAAGCTATAGTTAATGCATGCAGGAACTAAAAAGTTAAACTTTAAAGCCTTAGTTAATAGTTTATAATTCTTACTAACTATATAAACCTTATAACTTTTCTTACTACTAAAAAACTTTTACTAATGCATGTGTAATAGGCTATAAAACTTGCCTAATTTAATTTTATTATTAAACATGTAGCAGAAAGTAGCAACTAATAAGTAGACACTTTAAGCTAACACGCTAATTACTTTAAAAAGAATAAAAAAAATTCTAAGAAATTTATAATTTTTAAAGAAACTTTAGAAAGACTAATTTATAAAAGACTAAACTAAAAAAAACTACTATGTTCCCTTATAATAGTTAAATAAGAATAGAAGAACTTAATAAAAAAATATTATAAAGCTTCTATGTTTAAACACCTAGGCATAAGATTACTATAAAAGAAGATTAAAAACACTATACCTTAAAAAGTACCTTAATTAAAACACCTATATACTAAAGTTCTACAGGAATGTAATATTTGCAACAAAAATAATCTATAACAACATAAACCTTATAGACTGCTCTAACTAATTACAGCGCTAAGTTAACTATAGACTATAATAACTATAGATTTTATTACTAGATTACTACTATTATAAAAACCTAGTATAGAAAGGCTTTATAACATAATTACATAAGTTATTAACAAAACTACTAAATTTATCTACTTATAGCCCTTAGAAAAAACTATTACAGCTAAAAAATTTATATTTAAACTAAAAAAGAATATCTTAGCTACTTATAGCTACTCTAAGATTATTATCTCTAACTATAATAAACTATTTATAAGCAAATTTTAGGCAGCTATAGTTAAGCACTTAGAAATTAACTATAAACTCTCTACTGCCTATTACCTATAAATAGACAAGCAAATAAAAAGAGTAAACATAAAAGTAGAAAAGTATCTATGTAAATATATGTCTTATAAATAAAGCAACTAGGCAGAATAGCTACTTATAGCACAATTTGCTATTAACACTATAGAATTAGCTATAACTAGAGAAACTCTATTTAAAGCTAACTTTAGATACTTTTTATACTATAAGCTTTATAGCTTATAACTAACTAACCCTTTAAAAGCTATAAACTAAATAACTAAACTTCTAGAACTATATTAAAAACTCTCTAAAAAAGCGTAGTTAGTGTAAGAAGCTATAAAAAAAAGTAGTAAACTAAAAAACGCAACTAGCACTAAAAATACACTTTAATAATTATGTGTATTTAGACATAAAAAATTTTAAAACACCTAGACCCTCTAAAAAGCTAGCTAAAAAGCACATAGAACTTTATAAAGTTATATAAACACGCCCTAGCATCTGCAAACTTAAGTTACTAAAAGAAATGTAAATACACTTCTAGTTCTACATCTCTAAGCTTAAACTTGCGCCTAAAACTATTCTACTAGCCACTACTAGATAAAAAGAAGAAGAAAAGGAATATAAAGTAAAACAAATCTTAGACTATTAAAGTAATAAGTACTTAGTAAAATAGAAAGAATAGCTTACTAGTAAAAATACTTAAAAACTTATAAAAAACTTATTAAGCGCTTCTTAAGCCTTTTATACATACTTAAAGTCCTTTCTAAATAAAACTACCTAGGAGAAAGTTCTCTAAACTAGAAAACATTACTATTAGTTAAAACTGCAGCAGCATTAGCTAGCTGCAATGTAGAAAGTTTACAACCCTTTAACATAGGTTAAGAAGAAGGAAGACCTGCTACTTTTACCTTAAGCGCTTTAAGCTTATCTAAGGATAAAAAGTCTTTTTTTAAATACTTTACTCTTTAATTCTTTAATACTTTTAACTATTTATAAGCTTTTTTCTAACAAGTGTTAAAAAACTTAAGACGCGTAAGAGACTTTTACTATTTTTTTTAAAAACTTTTCTTTTTTATGTATCTTATTTTCTTAAATTGCCTCTACTTTAGCTAGAAGCTTTTTATGCTCCTGCTCTAAACAATTCTAAGCTGTGTTAGACATAAAGGTGTTATAATAACTACTCTTTTGCACACACTCTACACACTTGTCTAACAATAAGGACATTACATAAAAGGACCTGCTTAAATAGCAAGCGCTATAGGGACACATCTTTGTACAACAAAAAGGATTAAGATAAGTAACAGTATAAAAGCAATAAGCAACAGCAGAGGAACAAAGAGCCTAATAAGGCATAGGTAAGAAAGCTAGACACTAAACTAGGCTTTAAAAAGGGGCACACACTAGCTAAAAAAAAAAAAACCTAACACTTACAGCAGAAAAAACATAATAGTAAGGACACTAACTAAAAAAAAAGCCTACGTGTTACAGCTAATAGATAGACTGTAATAACCTAATTAGCTGTCCTACATAGCCCTAATAATGTTAGATAGAAGAAGCTTAACCCTATATTAAATAAATTATGTAATAAAATAGATAAGAAATAGCTTTAGCTTTTAGATAAAAGCCTAGCAGAATGTGTTATCTAATAAGCAATGCAGGTTTACAGGCTTGTAGGCTATGCAGGCTGCGTAAGAAATAAGCATGCAAACATGCAGAGCATGTAAACCCTATGTATATAGTCTTAATTACAACTATAGTTAGAAGGTTATAATTACTATTTAGTCTTTACCTACTTAATAGACTAAGAGGCATTAAAACTTTTATAAAAAAGACATTACTACCTTATATATCTTACACTATATATACCTCCTTTTCTATCCTTACAGATTAGGTTTGCTAGCTCCCTATACAGCCACTAGGCTAAACCACAACCTGCCTTCTCCTCCCCGCTATACCTACACTCTGCTCGACGGACTGTACACCTGATCCAGCTAAGTCCTTCCCTTCTCCGCTAACCACCATAGGCCGTCGTACTCCCGAAAACACCATTTCGCCAGAGTAAGGATTGTAACAAACTGCTCTAAAGGAGTTTAGAGCGCGTAGTAATAAGAAGAAGCTAAAGACACAAGTGCGCGCTAAAGAAGGTAAGCTAAGTTAAAGGTAATATAGGCAGTGTAATTAGACTAGTCATAACTTATATATATGTAAGAAAGTAGTAAAAGTAGACTCTAAATAATATCTTATGTTATATTGCTTTATATAGGGCTAAAGTAGGCTGTTTTGCGCTAGAATAGAGTGGTTTTAGTAGGGGCTTAGCAAAAGTAGCCGGCTAACCCGTGTGGCCAGCCAACCCGTTAGGTACAGAATAGGTAAGTAGAAAGTTAGGACTATCTTATAGAAAAATATATTATACTAGAGCATAAGCACTCTTACTAGAAATAAGGCTACTACTAGAATACACACTTTAAACTAGGTAAGAGGGTAAGCAACTACAACAACTCTGTAATAGACACTCTCTACTATAACAAAATCTATTATAACATAAAGATGCTAGTAGCAGTTAGATAAGGCTCTAGATAGAGCCTTATAACTAAATTCTTTATTAAAGGAAAAAAAAGAAATAGCCTTAATTAATAGCAGCTGTACATTTACTACTATAGATTTAGTATAGGCAGAAAAGTCTAACATTCTATACTAAATAAAAAAAAGCCTGTTTAAGGTATTATTAGCTAACACATTATTAATTAAATATAGAAACAGATAGATTAACTTAGAGATAGAAAAGCTTAACTTTAATACACTTATAATAAAAGATTAGAGGTCTGTAAGCATTCTACTATTAAAAAATAAGTACTAGGCAATAATTAGCTATAACTAGTTAAGACAGCATAATCTAATAATAGATTAGGTTATAATAACCTTAGAAACACTAGAACAACACGTACACATGTTATAGACTACATACTACAACAACTAATATTTAACCTGCAGGTTAGAAAAAGAAGAATCTAGTTAGTTTCTTAAAGAAAAAAAGCTACAAAAGTTCCTATACTAGAAACTAAAAGTAAAAGTAATCTAAGTAATGTAGAAAAACTTAGTAGAAACTAGTCTAGAAAAAATCCTCTCTAGCTCTAATACTAAATAGATAGAAATAGTTAGCCTAGCTAAGGCAGTACAGATTCTTAAGAAATAATATAACTAGAAAAATAGTAATTACTATAGCAATTACTAGGCGCTTCTAGTAATAGTAATTACTATTACTAAAAAGTGGCAACTGTAACAGCGCAGGCAAGACAATGGGTCCGAATGCGGTGGGAGTCCACTTAGAGGCATATGGGAGTGCGTGGGGACTCTGAACCTGGGAATGCCATTGACACCTATAGGCCTTGTACAAAAGGATATCAGAAAACTACTAAGCTAGCTACAGGGGCAAGGTGCGACTAAATACATAAGGGAATAGGGGTAACTGCAGGGGACTGGGTCGAGTCATGGTCGGGGCCGATACGGGGACTCTTCGGATAGGATCCGAGCGACCCGAGATGGAACGATTCGTAGAATCGTTACAGCAACTCTGTTTTAAAGCGTTTATCTTATCAACTACTATTTTTTCTTAGTTTACTAGTCTATAAATAGCAGTAATAGCTTCTGTGGAGGATAAAATAGCCTGGCAGTAGCTGTTTAGAAGATCGGATGAAGTGACTCCGCTATCTAAGAGAGCTGAGGGCTCTCCTTATATACACCAAGCTTCGGAACATAATATCTCCAGATCCCGAGCTGCGTCCCAGGCTCTGAGCCCCAGTCCCAGGCTCTGAGCCCCAGCCAAGGCTCTGAGCCCCAGCCAAGGCTCTCAGTATACGCGACACACCCCCCAGGTGAGCTGCGCAGCAGCTCACCTGCGTTGAGCGTCAACTTAGCTTGTTAGAGCAGCGCTGCGCATTTACCCTGTGTTTGTGCTTGTTGCCCTAGGCAGCGCAATACTTGTTTCCCTAGGCAGCGCAATACTTGTTTCCCTAGGCAGCGTAATGCTTGTTTCCCTAGGCAGCGCAGGTCACGTGCGTGCTGTAATCACCGCAACAGAGGTAAATAAATTCTCCTGCTTCTTAAGCTTCTCTTCTGTAAGTCTAACTAACATGCTGCGTGTAAGTTAATGCTTTTAAGAGCTTTAAAAACAACTTTAAACCTATCTATAATCTCTGCTAACATGCATTTATAGCTTAACAAAGCTAAAAGAGCTGCCTGCTTGCGTGCTGCCGCTCTGCAGGGCCGCGCTGCCCGCAAGCCCGCGCCCGCTACCCGCCGCCGGCCTCCCCCTAGTGCGCTCCGCGCGCAGTCCTGTCTAGGCTGCATAAAGAGTGCGCTTGTAGGGCGCTCTAGTAGGGAGTGCTATAATTCCGCCACTAGCGGTTTGCGCTGTTAGCGCTGTTCCTCTAGGCACAGCTGCCTAACCCTGTAAGCTCTATAGTAGTGTGTAGGGTAATCTAGTTTTAACCTATTTGCAGTCCCTCCCTTACTATTGTCTATGCGCAGCGCTTTGTTGCGGCTCTTATTGCAGAGGACAAGCAGGTAAGCTTCTCTGCAGAGATTATGTGTTATACCTTAGATTAGACTAACAGGCTATAGGCTGTGTTTTAGCTTTAGCTAGTTTTTAAGCTCTGCTTAAAAAGAATATAGTAGAGAAGAAGAAGAAGGAAGAGAAAGAGAAGGTAGAAAAGGAGGTGGAGAAGGTAAAAAAGAAGGAGGGGCAGGGTGTTGTCTCCCCTAGGCTCCTAGCGCGTCGCTAGCGCGCTAAGGAACTCTTAGGTAAGCTTGTTAATCTTCTTATAGTTTAAGCGTTCTATGTTTTTGCGCATCTTATGTACTAAATCTCTGCTTAAACTTTATAGCATAGGGGAGTGTTCTTACTAGTAGATAAAACTCTTGTTTTTAGGCAGTGTAAAAATGTCTTTGCTATTAATAATTAACACTTTCTTTTTTTAAAAGCTTGTTTATATGTCTTTAAAGTTAAGAAGCTGCTTAAAGTGCTTAAATTACTACTTTAGTAAGTGCTTTATAAGTTTATCTACTAGCATGTTGCTTATTTTAATATAGCGCACTTTAAAAGATCCTTTTGTGTGCTCCTAGCGCAGCTACATGTTCTAAATATTAATGTGGCGCAGGCAGGTAGTTATTTAGGCATTCTTCTCTACTACTAACCTAATTGTCTGCTAGTTGTCACAGTAGATCTGCTATAGTGTGCCTAGCTCTAGAGTAAGCTTTTTAAAGAAGTGTTTTAAAGCTAGTAATTTTTTTATAATATGCGCTAAAGTAAGCAGCTTAGCTTTTATTATAGATATAGTTACTATTAGCTAAAAAGATACTTTCTATAAAATTAGTTTTTTAAAAAGTAAAATAATGTATCTATAAAATAATTATTTAGTTTTTATGTAATTAGTAAAAAATGTGTCTTTACATATAATAAGTTACGCACCTTCTAGTGCTTTATACTATATGCCTGTATGCCTTGTGCAGTATAGGTACATAATTGCTTAGTTTACTGCCTAGAAGTGCTGCTTTCCTAGGTTTGTTAGGTAGTAGAAGAGCTAAGATGCTGCAAACACTACATTAGGGCGTACTATAATTACAGTGTAAAGTGTTAATCCTACATGCTCTTAGTATTTCTTAATTTTATGCTTTATTACTAATTTTTAGTTGCTTATAAGCTCTTCTAATAGTAAAAGAGTTTCTAGAAAGAGTACGCTTTTTATAAAGTTAAACTTCTTTACTACTTTTTTAATATACACATTATGTACTAGCTAGATTATTCTAGCTTTTTTATTTTTAATTATTTTAATTTTTAGAAACTATTTATATAGTTTTTAATTTTCTAGCTTATACATTTTTTTAATTACACTAATTAATTAGTAAGCTTCTAACTTATTATTATAGTAATTGTTAAATAGGCTCTGACAGCTAGCTGCTTATAGTATAAGCACTTAAGTAGCAAGAGTAAGAGTGGTGTACAGTGTGCACAGCGTATAAAGTAGGTAAAGTAAGAGTAATATGTTTCTAGTTCTATTACTCTTGTCTTTTCTTTATATAGAGGAAAAGGGGGATATCTAGATGTTTACGCACAGAGGTTTGCGCACAAGCATTATGTAACATAGATATGTAATCCTGCTTATGCGCAATTGCTTATATCTAGGCTGCAACGCTGCTGCTATGTATAGACACTAGCAACTTTTTATTTTATTTAAAAAGTTACCTTTTGTACATGTTACCTCTCTTCTGTCTATGTAGGTCTATCTAATTATATTCTACCTTTACTCTACCTTATTTATTAGGACTTGCCTTAGTAATGCTGTGCGTTAAAATAGGCTAGTTGTGCTATATAAATAGCTTTTCTTTTTTTTATCCTTTACTTTTTAAGCCTTACTGTATAATCCCCTAGCTCTTTTCTCTTTTTATATAGTGCTAGCAGTAATAGATTCTTATAATAAGAAAGATAATTATATATAATATAAAAAAAATAAAATAAAAAAAATAAGCTTTATATAAAAGTGTTATTAGTCTAGTTAGTCTAAGGTATTTTTGCGCATAGAATCTAGCTAGTCTATAGATGCTTCTATCTAGACAGAGAGGCAGTTAGTTAGAACTAATAATTAAAAAGCCTAGTTTAGTATTTTTTTTATACATATATTTACTAAGTTATTTTTACTATTAATTTACTTAATTTTAGTAATTTCCCTTTTCTTATATAATTTATAAAGTAACTAACATAATGTTAATTATAAGTTGCTTTTTACTAGTAGTGCTTAGCTTAATAAGGTAATTATATAAAGACCTTAAATTTATATAAATTACTACTAGAATTAGTAGTAGTTTAAGTGTTTATATAATTTACTATAAAGTTGTACTAAAAGTAATTACATTATTAAACCTTCTAACTATTTTATATAGTTTACTAGTAAGAACACTTCTAGTTACTTTTTTATACTTAGTAGAATTCTAGTGTATAATATTACCTAGTATTTTAAAGTAGTTACTTTACTTTATATAGTTCTTATTACTTAATATAATTAAAAATTCTAGCTATAAGCTAAAGTTTTTATTATTAGTAAATAATTTATTTATAAAGATAAACAGCTTTACACTATTAAGCTATAATAGTAGAAAAGTAAGACTGCGCTTACTATTATCTATCTACTATTAAATTTATGCGTTAAGTATGTTAATATTATTATGCAAAAAGTCTATAGTTTATGCAGTAATAGACAAGTTAAATGCTACCTTTAGTTAACACATAAATGTAATATATGCCCCTTTTACATATTACTTAACATATTATTATGCAGCATTCTTGTTTTTTAAGTTAATTATATAAAAGTAGCTTACTTATTCTTTTTAAGTAAAAACTACTATGTTGTGTGTAAGTTTAATTCTTTTACTATTAAACTTAATAAGCTACTTCTCTACTAGAATAGTTTTACTTTTTATATAAAACTTTGCCTTTTACAGTTTTTTCTTTTCTTTTTACATAAAATCTTTTATTATAATGCTTAAAGTGTTGTCTATTTATAAGCTAGTAATACTAAAGGTGTGCTCTTCTTTATTAGTAATTAAAAAGTAGGGGTTATATAAAAAAATGTGTATGCGCAGCTTTTCTTTATAGTAGTTATAGTATGTTTTAAACTAATACAGTCCTAATTTAGCAGCTTTATATAAGGGTTGTACAACCTAGAGTATTATATTTAGTAGAAAGCTCTAGCGCATCTTCTTTAGTAGCTTTATGTACAGCGTGCGCATAAACTTATCTATTAATTAGATGTATACTTATATAATATTACATAGTTTAAAATGCATTCTATACATAGCTTTTAGGCTGACTTTTATAGCTAAAAGTAGTCTCTAGCTTATCCTCTAAATAGTTAGTAACTAAGTAAGGATTTCTTCCTTCTTTTTATCTAAGTAGCTAGTAAACACTAGGTAGAATTTCTTATATAGTTAAGTTATTTTACCTTTTACTTTTTATATAAGGCAAAGGTTAAAAATCTAACTTTTATGCCTTATTAAGTTATATGCTATAACCTTAAAAGTGCTGTTAGTAATTAAAGTGTTTATCTTTATATAGTCTAATTTTTTAAATAGTTTTTTAGGTGTAGTAATTACACTATTTATATAAAGCTTAATAGATAAGGCCTAATTATCTTTTTTTTCTAGGTTAGAAATACCTAGTTTAGACTTTATATAGGTTTTTTTTACTTTTTACTTCTTCTAGTATCTATATCTTTCTTTTGCACTAGTGCAGCATTGCTATCCTAAGAGGCTTAGTTTATAGTAGGCTTTAGTTCTACCTTTATAATATTTTTATAAGGCTGTTCTTTTTTCTTTTTCTTTAAAAGATCTTTTTATATAAGGATTAGTTTATCTAGGTTATTTTTCTTTTTTTCTCTATAGTACAGTTTAACCTATGTATATTAAAGCTTTAGTAGGCTATTTTTTTTCTTAATAATAATGTCTTTTCCTTTAATACTTTTAATTTTGTATAGGCTAGTCTAGCTTTCTTTTTTTCTCTATGCTATAATTTTTAAGCTAAGAGGGAGGTTAAAAACTTTAAATGTTATAGGGCTATTATAAGTATTAATTATATAATTAATGTTTACTTTTATATAGTTCTTTTAAAGTATCTTTATTACCTTTTATACTGTGCTTACTTATGTAATAATGTCTAGTAATAGTAAAAAGTTTAGGTTAATTTTTAGGTATGCCTTAAAGACTAGCAGCGTAGGTACTAGACTGTGCAGGCTAGCTGTGTTGTTTAGAGCCTTAACTGCTATCTATAGGATAGCCTTATTATCTGTACAGTTACCTAGCTTAGTCTTTAGGATGTTAAACACTTCTTAAAAAGGTGTGTGCGCGCGCTTAACCTTTCTAACTGCTTAATGTGCTTCTATAGGCATCTGCCTACATGTAGCTTTTATAATTCTTACATAAGCTTAAAAATCTTTTAAAGCAAAGTTTATACTAAAGTTATGCATAATATAGTCTAGAGGTTCTTAATAGGTGTTAATCTAGCATTTGCATAGTGCATCCTAGGTATCTTATGTAGACATAGATTTTAGGAATGTAGTAGCCTAAAATAATGTGTCTACATTAATAACATATAAAACATCTTTATTATTAATTTATATAATGTTAATAATAACTTTAAAGTTAAAGTAGGTGTTATCTTTAATTATAAACTTAAATCTTTATAAGGCCTAGTTATATAATTAGTAGAAGTAGCAAAACTTCTTAATTTTTTCTAGCACTACAGCATTAATGTTATAGCTAGCACTAGTTAGCATCTTCTAAAGTCTCTCTGTGCAGAGGTGTCTAAATTAGTAGTAGAGGCAGTAGAGTTTTAATTTAGTAAAAAAAGACATAGATTTCTTTTTACTAACATTAAAAAAAAAGTGTTCTTATTTTTATATAATAAGTATAGTAGTTTTGTCTTTATGTATAATAACATTTAAAATGTTGTTAAAGTATGCTCTAAGTTAGTTAGCATTTACTAGTAATAGTAAAAATAGTATTAAAGTCTTTAAAATGTAGTATATAACTAGACTAATTAGGTTCTAGATTTATATAGTACTAATTAATTTTTTTAGTGTCTAGCCTTTAAAGCTAATATTTGTTTAGCTAAGTGTTTAATTAATTTCTATACATAAGTTCTTTTATATATACACCTTAAGTTAAAACTTACTAATAGTAGAGATCTTTACTACGCCTATGTTCTATAGTTTACCTTAGTATACTATATAGTATTAGTTATTAAGGATAAACTGCTTAGCATATTCTTTAGGTTTAATGCTGTAGATGTTCTCTTCTGTTGCATAGTGTAGATAGGCAGCAGAGGTAAAGTAGTTAATAGCTTTTTTAGCATCTTTACTTTTTTATTTTATTTTCTTTATATTATGCAAATTATTTTTTTTCTTAGGGTAACCTTTAAAGTTTTAGATGTATAAGGTAATAGCTTTACATAATAAGGTCTTATTATAGAAATCTTTATATAAGGCAACGTACTAGTTTTTTGCTTATATATAGTTATTATAAGGGTAGTTTAATAACTAACATTCTTTTTTATAGCAAATAAAGCACTTCTTTGTCTACATATAGTTATCTCTAGATTATAGCCTAAACTTAGATAAAGATCTTCTACATTATTTTTTTCTACATAAAAGAAAGCTTCCCTCTTATTATATAAACTTTTATTATGCAGAGTTGTATTAGCAGTCTATATAGTATGTATTAAGTAGTTTCTAGAGGTATTAGTTTACCTTTTAGTTTATAGTAACTTAAAGTAATGCTTATAAGTTACTAAATAAAGCTTTGCATAAGGGCTTAATAGTAAACATAGCATGTTCTAGTTCTAGTTATCCTTAATAGGCTTATATAATAGCAGTGTGCAGTAGAACATTTTTTTAGAATTTTATTTCTAGTGCTCTTTATATAAGTGTAAGCTTATTAATTATTATTTTAAGAACTTTATATAAACTTTTATTAAAGTTTTTTTATTAGCATTATGTAAAAGTTATTATTATTTAGTCTGTCTAGTACTAGCTATAGTTTACATTAGTGTTAAAGTAACTGCTTAAGGTGTTGTACAAATGCTTTTAGTTATATCTAGGGCTTATGTTGTATATATAGTACATATTTACCTAACCTTTTAGAATATCTAGAAAGATGTCTACATACTAAGTTTTCTAGATATTTAGCTATTAACATAGATTAATAAAAATCTTTATTTTATTTATAAAAATGTTATATAGTTAACTTATATAGTTATTATCTTTTTTTTATACTTTTTAGAATTATATAATTTTGTTTACTAAAAGTTTTTTTTTAGTAGTTTCTCTCTAGAGTAGAAGTTTGTATAAGTTGTAATGTAGTATAGATTATGCAGGTGGTATTAGTAGTGCATACACTACTGCAGGCGGTGGTGTGTACAATTAAGGGCGTGGAGCAGGTGTTAGGTAGGGTGGCATGTATTATTTATACAGTAATTAGTGTAGTGCTAGCTAAAGTGTAGAAGCAGGTAATGCTAGTATATTTAGTGTTAATAGCAGCATTATGTTTAGTCTACTTTTATGTAAAGCCTTATATAGTAATAAAAGTTACATATAAAGCCTTTTTAGTGTAATTACTTTTTTTATGCTATATTATATAGCTTTTAGGCTTAGGTACTTTTAGTGCTTAGCTATAGTGTAATTCTCTTATTTTTTAGCACTTATATAAGCTTCTTTTTAAACATGCAGCTAAGTGCTAAAAAGTTTTATAGTGTCTATTTTTTAAAAAAATTTATGTATAAACTTAGAAAAGTAGCACTTTTCTAAGTTATTATATATAAATTTATAATTATGTAACTTATATATAATTAAGTCTATAAGCTTATTAGAGCTTTTAACATGTTAATCTTATTATTCTAGTACTTTAGGCTAGTCTTATTTTATAGTGTTGCCTCTAATATCTCTATATCTTTTATAAGTTATTTATATAATAAAAATTATTTCTTATTCTTCTTAGTATTACATAGAGTTATTAGTTGCTAATAAAATTTTATTATAATAGTATAGTTAATTACTTTTCTAGTAGATTGCGCAGGTACTGCTGTTGTCTAGCTGCTAGGTTGTGCAGCTTTAATAGCTTTAGTGTGTGCCTTACACTATTTCCTTCTTACTTTATACAGTAGCAGAGCTTGCTGTACAATGCAAAGAATTAATCTACTATTCTAAAAAATAAGTAACTAAATAAAGTACTTTATAAAGTGTAAGTGCTTTGTTGTTACTTTTCTTAAAAGATAAGTAACAAAACAAAGTGCCTTATAAAGCGTAGAGTTAATTACTTGTGCAGTAGATTACATAAGTACTGCTGTTGTCTAGCTGCTAGGTTGTGCAGCTTTAATAGCTTTAGTGTGCGTCTTACACTATCTCCTTTTTACTTTGTACAGTAGCAGAGCTTACTATATAATATAAAGGATTAATCTGCTATTCTAAGAGATAGGTAACTAAATAAAGTACCTTATAAGGTGTAAGTGCTCTGTTATTACTTTTCCTAAGAGATAGGTAACAAAATAAAGTACTTTATAAAGTGTAAGTACTTTATTATTACTCTTACTAATTTATAGTTAATTAAATTAACTACTAATTAGTGTTAAATAGGCTTTAATAGCTAGCTGCTTATAGTATAAGCACTTAAGTAGCAAAAGTAAGAGTGGTGTATAGTGTGCATAGTGTATAAGGTAGGTAAGGTAAGGGTAATATGTTTCTAGTTCTATTACTCTTGTCTTTCCTCTGTACAGAGGAAAAGGGGGATATCTAGATGTTCGCGCACAGAGGTTCGCGCACGAGCATCATGTGACATAGATACGTGATCCTGCTCGTGCGCGATCGCTTGTATCCAGGCCGCGACGCTGCTGCTGCGTACAGACAGTAATAAATATAAAGTATGTTGTCTATATAAAAAAAGTAAGATATAGTAATTATAGTTAAAGAATAAGTATAGTTCCTTTTTAAATAAAATAAGCTTAAGCTTTTAAAAAGCTTATAAAAGCTTTTAGTACTATAAAATTAGCAAGTTACGCAGTCTATATAAAGCTTAGAGAAGCTTAATATATATACTAAGCTTTGTAAAGCTTTCTAGAAGCTTACATGTTACTTCTAGCTTACCTTTATAGTGCGCGTTTAGGAACGTGCTTATAACATCATATTGCCTAATCTCTAGGTTAAATTAAGCTGCTATTACTATTACTATTTAGAAAGATCTAGCTATAAGAGTAGCAGCATAAGTTAACTAGAGTAAGTCCTTACTTTAAAGATTACTGTGTACGCAAATATAAGCTTTACATTTAGTAAAATACTTATTTTAGTTAAATTTATATATAAATACCTACTTTAGTAGAAGCAGCTTAGATATTGCTTTAGTTTATATAATCTTTTTTAAGTGCTTTTTTTAAGCAGAGTAGCTATCTTTTTTTATGCTATAATTTTAAAAAGATTTTTATATAAGTGTTTATATAAATTTTTTTATTTTAAGGGTTTCTTTAGAAGCTTATAGGCTCTTAGTTAAAGCTACTTAAAAAAAGCAGCTATAGAAAACACTATGTAAAGTGTTTTAAGCACTTTATTATTATAAGTAATAAATGCTTTAAGAAAGTTTATTTAAAGGTGCTTTAAATTAACTAGAGTAAGGTGTATACTACTTCTCTTTAAAAGTGTTGTATATATACCTCTGCTTTCTGCACCTCTAAGCTTACTTAAGTTATTAGAATCTTACCTCTGTATTTTTTAGCTTATATGTGTAGCTAGTCCTTAGCTTTTTTTGTTATACATATATTTAAAAAGTGCCTTACCTGCTTTAACTAAAGCTATAAAAGATAATGTCTTAGTATAAAAGATAAAAGTTAATTTTTTAACTAGCAAGTTAGCTATTTAACTTAATAAGCCTAGTAAATCTGCTTCTTTAGTTAAGTGCACTTACTAGAGATTACTAGTATGCTTATGCCTACTTTATATAGGGCGTGTTGTAGAGCTATCTATAAGCTCTAGCTTAGAAGTTAGCTCTAGTGTAATAAGTGCTATATGTTTATTAAGAACTATGTAAATTCTTAGTAACTTACTTATTATGCTTATTACCTGCGTAGTTACTTCTACCTTTAAGTACTAATTCTTTAGCTAGCTAACTTAAGTTTTAATAAGCTTTTTAGTTTTTATACTTTTAAGCTTACACTTTTAAGGCTTTTAATTTAGTATATTACTTTACTACTTATTTAACTTTTAAAGTAAAAGCTTAAAGGCTTTTTCTACATTATAAATCTTACTTTACTTATTAAGAATTTTAATAATTTTAAAGGCTTCTTTTTAAAGAATTAGCTTATTACTTTTATTTTTTATAAAAGTGTGTCTTATTAAAAGCTACATTTTTATAGTAATTACTTAGTTAAGTAATAAAACTTATATTCTATAGATATTTAAGGCTCTATAGCTTATAAAATATTCTATGTAGCCTTATAAAGTTACTTTAAAGCTTTACTTTTAACGCCTAGCTACTTACTTCTTATTAAGTAGGTAAGCGTAATAGCTATATGTGTAAGTCCTGCTCTAATTAGGCCTTAGATTAGCTATAGCACTTTTTACTTACTTTAGCTTATAGTATCTAAAGTAATTAGTAAACTACATGTCTAAGACTTTATTTAGTAAGTGTAGGTTATATATGTGCAACAGGCTTATATTGTACAGCTATGTTGCTGCGTCTACTACTTCTAGCTAGAGCTTTTTAGGGAGTCCTGCGCTGCTTTTTATCTTAATAGACTTTATAATTATCTTTTATTTAGCTCTTTCTGCAGCTCTATTTAGCTTATAAGTGTATAGTAAAAAGCTTTTAATATTAATACTAGATTCTTTTACTTAAAGCTTATACTTTAACTTTTTATGCTAAGAGAGTGTAGTAGTGTTATTATTTTACTATATTTTACTAATCTAGAGCTTATATTAATTAGACACTATGCTTTTAAAGTTTTTTATTACTCTTTAGATTTCTAAAAGCGTTTTTGCCTAGAAAAAGTATAAAAAGATTTTACTAACATACTTTACAAGCAAGTTGCTCACACACCTAAGTTGTTTACTTTTACTAAGACCCTACTAAACTACCCTTTCTACACTAATGCATTCCCTATAACACTACTTAGACGCGCTAAAAGAATGTTAGATACAGCTTACACTCTAAGCTTTTAAACAAGACATAAAACTCTTAAAAAAATGTGCTATAGCTATATATAAAGTTCTGTAAAAGATAATAAATAACTATAGCGCTAAATAACCTTTATAAGCTAATTCTACAGCTAAATTATAAAGGCTAGGCAATAAAAAAAAGCAGGTAATTATTAAGACTATACTTAAGCTATATGCGCAAGGAATTTCCCCTTAGATAGCATTTATAGCTAATATAGCTAATTTTTTGCGCACTAAGCATAATCTAGGCTATGTTTACATAAACTAGCCTAGTACATTTATAAAGCGTTATTTAAAGCTTAAAGTAAAGTTTTAAGCATAAGTATAGTTAAAAGATATTTAGCTAATTATAAACTTTATTTTACTAAAGTTATACGTGTTATTATTTTAGATGCTATACTTAGCTTTAATATTCTTTATAAGGCTAAACCTGCTTTAAATTACTCTAAGACTCTTATAAAAAGCTCTTTTATAGTTATACTTACACTTAAATGTTACTTTAAGCTCTAAATAACGCTTTACAAATGTACTAGGCTAGTTTATGTAAACATAGCCTAGATTATGCTTAGCGCGCAAAGAATTAGCTATATTAGCTATAAATACTATCTAAGAGGAAATTTCTTACGCATATAGCTTAAGTATAGTCTTAATAATTACCTACTTTTTTTTATTACCTAGCTTTTATAATTTAGCTGTAGAATTAGCTTGTAAAGGTTATCTAGCGCTATAGTTATTTATTATCTTTTATAGAACTTTACACATAGCTATAGCATATTTTTTTAAGAGTTTTATGTCTTATTTAAAAGCTTAAAGTGCAAGCTGTATCTAACATTCTTTTAGCACATCTAAGTAGTGTTGTAGGGAATGCATTAGTGTAGGAAGAGTAGTTTAGTAGAGTCTTAGCAAAAGTAAGTAACTTAGGTGTGTAAGCAACTTGCCTGTAAAGTACGTTACTATATTTATTCTTAATAATTATTATCTATAGAGCTCTGCTGCGCTCTAATAGCATCTTAAACATGTCCTATGTAATTCTTTAGAATAGGTAGGGAGCTTGCTTTTTTAGTTTTTTTAATATAACCTGCTTAGCGTGTGTTATTGCGCAGTGCTTATAGTGTACTTGCTTTGTACCTATTATTTATACATTCTTTATGCTTTTAACTAGAGCCTGCAGAGCTTTAGAGCCTAGGTGTCCTGCGCGCGCATGCTAAAGCTTTTCTAAGTCTAAGTATAAAAATATAGTCTATAAGCGTTAGCAATTTAAAAGCACACTCTGCACTAGTAAGTAAAAAAAAAACAGCTTTATATTTAATAAACATAAAGTTATGTTTTTAGTAAAGTGTTATAAGTACCTTATTTTTTTTCTAGTGTGCTTATGTGTAGTGTATAGTTAAGTTTTAAATACTATAGTCCTTTTTCTTTTAAATAAGCTTCTAAGATAATATTAACATAAAATTTTTTTACTATAACTACTTTTTATAGTGTAAGATCTTCTATGCGCTCTCTTTATGCTTTATTTAACACCCTTTTAAGCTTTCTAGTTTCTGTTCCCTAAATTAGAAATAACTAGGTGCTAGCTTTTACTATGTATAAACTTTAAGCTTTTTTAAATAACTTAGGTACAAGCAGCTCTATGCTATTTACTAAGTGCGTAGCACTTTTATTATCTAGAATTATGCTTATAAAGAGTAAGTAAGTGTTAAAATCTATAGTTACATGCATCTCTAGTTTTACTAAAAGCGCTAGGTTAATAAGTGCAGTAATAATGCTTTTTAAAAATGCTAGCTTATCTAATTTTTTAATAGCTTTTAAAGTAAAGAAGGCTTTATTTAGAATTACATAGCCTTTTTAAGTAGTATAGCTTTTACTTTTTTATGCTGCGCCTACTTAAGCCTTTTAAAGATCTTCTAATATGTAGTTTTACTAAGCTTCTTTAGCTTTCTAGTAACTGCTAACATAAAGTTTTTATAGTCTACTGCTTTTTATAGATAAAAAGATTACTCTAAAGCTTTACATAAGCACAGGTGGCTTAATTAAGCTAAAATAGATTAGGCTAAATTATTATCTAATTATTTGCTAAGCATTATAAATATACCTATACCTTAGTTACTTACGCGTAGGGAGTGCTTTTAGAGCATTATTAAGAAGATCTTACTAATTTTCTAGATTATTAAAAGTTTTTTACTAAGTGCGCTAGCCTTTATAACCCTCTAGTGCATAGAGCGCGCCTAGTCTAGTGCAAGCTTTAGAGCTAGGGCGTCTAGAAAGTCTTGTGCAGTAAGCTAGCCTTCTATGTTAAGAATCTTATAGGTTCTTACCTTAGTGTATAAAAAGTGCTACTGCTAGTACTAAGCTTTTAAAGTTATAGTACTATGCTTTACTTTAGTAAAGTAAGCTTTATACTTTACTTATATAAAATTTTTTATGCTTATGTTTATTAGTGCTAGCTCTTGTTTTAAGGCTTATATAAGTGCTTATAAAGTAGATTAGTTCTCTAACATAAGCTGCATTATTATAAGTTCTAGAAGTTCTAGTGCAACAGTTGCATTAACCTAGTTCTAGATTATCTAAAGACACGTTGCGTAGGAAGCCTAGTTGCTTAATTAAGCTTAGTACTTAGTAATATTAGTCTAGTACTGTATGTTAGCCTTCTTTAGAGAGTTCTTAGCAGTAATTACTCTAAGTGTAGGCATCTTTAGAGCGCTGTCTATAGGATTTAGAGCGTCTAGTCTATCTAGATTAATTATGTCCTATAGGTTTTTGCTAAGAGCATAGAACTAGAGCTAGATAAACTAGAGAGGCCAGCTTGTGTAGTCCTTAAGCTAGTATACTCCTATTAGGAAAAGAGCATCTTAATTAGCTATAACATAGGCTTTAGAGGTAATAAAGATAAGAAAGCTTCTAAACAGCTTTTACTAGCGCTATAGTTATATAAGAAGAATTATCCTTAGTTTTTAAAGCGCTAGGCCTATAACTATAGAGGATAAAATAGCCTAGCAGTAGCTGTTTAGAAGATTAGATAAAGTAACTCTGCTATCTAAGAGAGCTAAGGGCTCTCCTTATATACACTAAGCTTCAGAACATAATATCTCTAGATCCCGAGCTGCGTCCCAGGCTCTGAGCCCCAGTCCCAGGCTCTGAGCCCCAGCCAAGGCTCTTAGTATACGCGACAGCTTCTTTAAAAAAGGTAATGCTACTAAAGATTTTTTTAGTTTCTAATAAAAAAGTTTTTTTATTAATTTTAAAATTTATTTAGCTATCTATATAGAGTTAGAACTAAATAGCTAGAGGACCTTTTAGGTAAAGTCAGGGTTGCTACTTTTTAGTAACGTACCTAACAGGTTGGCCGGCCACTTTTGCTAAGCCCCTACTAAACTCTACCTATCTACATAATGCTTTAACAACAACACTAGATTAAATCTTCTAAAAAATGTTAAATACAGGTTACTTTTTAAGCTTTTAAATAAGACTTAAAACTTTTCTTATAACATGCTGCAGCTATTTATAATGCCTTTTACATAACACTAAGTAATTAACGCGCTAGACAGCCTTTATAAGCAGAATGCTAGCCTAAATTAAGAAATCTAACTAAGCTTAAAAAAAAGTAGTTATTAAGTACATACTTAAGCTTATTACACGCAGATTTTTTTTCTAGGCTTATAGCTGTAGCTAATATAGCTAATTCCTTGCCTATAGAGTGTAATCTAGGCTAGGTTAGCTTAAACTAGCCTAGTATGTAGGTTAAGCACTACTCTAAGTTTATAATAAAGTTTAATTATAAGTATAATTATAAAAGAGCGCTATATAAAGATCTAAAAGTTATCTAGGGCTAGTTTTACCTAGTAGCTAATATAAAAGCTAAGTATAGTATTTAAAATAAAGACACATATAACTTTAACAAGTTAGGCTTTATAATAAGCTAGATATTAACTAGAGCAGTTATTACAGCTTTAAAGAGATAAAAACAGCTAAAGGTAGTATAGTAAAGTAATAAAAAGTAGACAACAGTTATCTAAGGCATTAATATAATAAAGTAGGCTATAAAATTACAGAGCTTTAGTAGTAAATAAGGCTACTAAGTAACATAGATTATATAAAAGAAAGCAGATTTAGGTAGAAAAGACTTTAATAGTTAAAAATAAAGCTTGTCTAACTGCTCTAAAGGAGTTTAGAGCGCGTAGTAATAGAAAGAAGCTAAAGACGCAAGTGCACACTAAAAAAAGTAAGCTAAGTTAAAAGGAATATAGGTAGTGTAATTAAACTAGGCATAACTTATGTATATATAAGTAAGTAGTAAAAGTAGACTCTAAATAATATCTTATGTTATATTACTCTATATAGAGCTAAAGTAGGCTGTTTTGCGAGAGAATAGAGTGGTTTTAGTAGGGGCTTAGCAAAAGTGGCCGGCTAACCCGTTAGGTACGTTATTCGGGTTTGCAGAACGAAAAGTTGAGCAGAATCTCCTCTTTTAGACGCGCTAATTAGTCAGAATTTCTTCGGATAAACCCTAGTAACGCTATTTCTCTGTTACCTTATGTATTTCTTATATTCTTTTTTAAAAAAAACGTATACCTAATATAAGTGCACCTTTCTATTAATTTGCACACAGTTTGCTCTAGCATGCGTTGTGTAAAACATGTTTAAAGTATAGTTAGTTGCGTCTGTTCCACCTCTCTAGCCACATCGGTGTGTCGGGGATTAGCATCAGCCACATTAGTGTGTTGGGGATTGGCATCAGCCACATCGGTGTGTCGGGGATTGGCATCGGTGTGTCAGGGATTGGCAGTTGCTCACACACCTGAGTTGCTCACTGTCAGATTGAAGCACTGTTTCTAGGCTTCCTGAGATGAATGATGGGTTTGGATACAATGTATGGGATGATGATTGATTGTATTGTTTATTCGATGCTTTTTGTGCTCTGCTCGTGTTGCTCGGCTTTTGTTTTTCCGGTCCGAGTCCCTCGCGCACTAGCCCTATGCGCGACCAGCTTGCAACATGCTGCAATTTGCTGCAACATGCTGCAATTTGCTGCAACATGCTGCAATTTGCAGCAACATACTGTTCGAGCTTATTGCTCGTACTATGTAGCAGCTTTCGTCCAGCGTTCCTCCTGTCTTGACAGTAGGTGCGCATATCTGACACTCACTTTTGCCAAGACCACACCACAACAAACTTTATTATGGCCCATAACAACCCGCTCTGGCACTATAGAGTACAGTACAGCCTAGAATATTATTTAGATACTACTTATACTTCTTGCTTACACGTTTGCGCGTTATGCCTAGTCTAATTGCGCTGTCCGCAGCGCCTTTAGGACTGCTCACCTACTTTAGCTTACACCTGCTTCTTTGCCTTCTTCCTGTCACTGCGCGCCCTAACCTCCTTTAAAGCTGTTAAGCGCAGGCCTTTCTAAATGTAGCTGCCTTATTAGCTGCTTAAAGCTTAGTAATTTCCTATTACGCTAACACTAGCTTATGCACAATTATTGTTGCCCTTTTTAAGACTTTTTTTCTAGAGGCATTACCCCTCTAGAACCCTCTCTATACGTAGAGCTACTTGCAACACAACTAATATCTACTAGGGATTGCTGCCTGCTGCTGTAATCTACTGTAGTTTGCTAAAATTTGCTATAGTTTGCCGCAATTTGCTGTAATTTGCTGCAATTTGCTGTAGTTTGCTATAATTTGCTGTAGTTTGCTACAATTTGCTGCAATTTACTTTATGCATTTCTTAACGCTACTAGGTAATCTCTTACTAACAACTCTAGACATTAGTCTATTATATTTAAACAGCAGTTAAAGAAGCTAAACTAGCGGTTGTGCAAGCAAAACAGCTTGTTAAGGTATTACATGTACTACATTAATCTTTGCGGCGATAGAGAGGCAGAGGCAGAGGCAGCGCTAGAGCTCCCCAGCACTCTAAGAAATTCCTGCAGAGGCAACAAACTACACAAGCTGCAGCTCTACAACTAGGGCTTTAATGCTAAAACAATTAAATTAAAGATATTAAGTAGCAGTATTAGGCGTAGCGTGGCAGTATTAGGCGGTGAAAGAAACAGGTGCAACGCTAGAGACTACAAGGCGCAAAGAAGAGGAAGACTATTGCAAGAGCAGAAACGCGTTAAAAGCTAGAGCTAGAACCTGTTCTTTTAATTACAGCTAATAATTAACTAATTTCTAAATAACTAATCTTAAATTTACATAAACTTTAAGTTTTTAAAAAAGAAATTTTACTAACTTAATTAAAGCTAAGAATTAGCTAGCTATTATTTACTTTTTTTAATAGCTATAGTAGTATGTTAGGGATTAGCATTAGCTATATTAGTGTGTTAGAGATTAGAATTAGCTACACTTAGTTACAGGCTATAATTAGTTACATGCTATAGTTAAATATTGTTGTTATATGTCTATTACTTATCTAATACTACTTTGCTAAGTATTATACTGCAACTATTTTTTAACCTAAATAACCTACTATTACAGTTTATAGTTAGACTAATAAAGACTTTTAGAAAGTGCCCTACTCTTTAAATAGACAAGGATAGAATCTGTTTATGCTTAAATAGAAGGAACTAGACAACCTAACTAGGTTGCATCCTAACCCTAGGGATTAGCTACTAGGGGAATGTATCACCTAATAGGAACACATCTGCAAAGGCTATAAGGCTAGGCATGCTAAGGGTAGCAGCTTTAGCAAGAGAGGAGCAGTTTCTACAGGACTAAGTAGAGCTAAGTTAACAGGACTTACAGCTACTATTAAAGTACATAGGCCCTAAGAAGATTAACCTTAAAAAGATAAAATTAATATTTAGTTTATTTTTTATATAGACTAAGTAGCATTTTAGATTTCTAAAAAGCTATAATACTAGTTGTATATCTTACACTATATATACCTTTTTTTTGTTTAATAGAACTGTTTAACCTAGCGCCTTATACTGCTGTCTAAAGGTAAACTATAATTAGGCCTATCTTATTACTGCTTTTTTTACCCTACTTTGCGCTATTAGCTAGGCTGTACACCTGGTAACGCTGCGCTCTTTTTGCTATACCCCTCTTAGGCCCGCGTACTCGCATTACTACAAGTAAGGATTGTAACACCTACCTTAATACGCTAACTATTGCTCTAAGCAAGCTTTGCTTTTATAGATTATTTATAAACTGTTGTAGTAATTTTTTTTATATTTAAGTTATTTAGTTTATTTAAATTATTTAGTTTATTTAAGTTATTCAAGTTACTTAGTTAATTTAAGTTACTTAGTTTACTTAAGTTATTTACTTTATTTAGATTATTTAAATTATTTAGTTAGATTAGTTTATTTAGTTAAATTATTTTACTTAGTTTACTAAGTTTATCTAAATATAGTAGTCTAAGTAAAATAAGAAAAATAAAGTTAAAAGTGCTATAAATTTTAAATAGCTAATTAAGACTTATGTTATACTTTTATACTATTTTTAGTAAATAGTAATTACTAGATTACTATTACTAGAGCTAAAAGGTTGCATAGTAATTACTATTACTATAGTAAACAGCAACCCTAGGTAAAGTCTTATCTAGAAGATTATTTATTTATTTATTTAAAAGATGCCCTTATTATATTGCATGTAGAGGTAACATTAAGTAAAAAACAGCTTAAGGTCTTTTACACTTTTAGTAAAAGCCTTAAGGGGTGTAAGTTTTAACATTTTTTTAAGTCTATACTTAATTTTTCTTAGGCTGCGTTTCTTAGGTTTAATACTTTAAGTTAAAGGTTCTAAAGTTAGGTGTTTACTATTATTAGTCTATAGTTTGTTACTTAGGCTAATAGTTGTTTTAATTTAGTAATCTTATTTTTTATGTTGTTTAGCTGTTCTATTATTACTTCTTTACTTTAGGTTAGGATTTTACTAGTGCCTACTAGTAAGGCGCTAGTTATTCTTAAATTAGTAAAGGTAGTGTAAGAATTTATACTTTGTTAGAGGGTAGTAATTAATATTATAGTTTTAACTTTAAAGAAATAGTTTCTAAAGAACTCTAGGCCTATAAAGAGAATTAGAAGTGCAGGGAAAAGAGAACTTAGCCTTAAGCAGGTGTATAGTTTGTTAAGACAAGGTTACTAGGGTAAGAAAGGCAGCTAACTGTAGTTTGCTCTGCAATAGTAGTATAAGGCGCTTAGGTTAAACAGTTTCTTAAATAGAACAAAAAAGAAGGTATATATAGTGTAAGATATATAATTAGATTACTTCTTATTAAAAAGTAGTAATGCTACTTAGTCTATGTAAAGAATAAACTAACTGTTAATTACAACCTTCTAGTAATAGTTAGGATTAAGGCTATATATATAGGGTTGCGCGTTATTAAGCGTTAATAAGCGTTTAGTGCTATAGCTTCTGTTGCGCTTATTTGCGCTTATTTGCGCTTAACTGTCCTGTGCTTATTAGACAACGCATTCCGCTGCGCATTAGTCTAATAGCTTAGTCTATTCCTTGTCTGTTAAGTTACGTGACTTCTTAGGCAAGAAGTTAAGAACTTTCTATCCTTAATTGTTTAAACTATAGGGCACAGCTAACTAGTTGCTTACAGTCTAATTGTAGGTTGTAACAGAAGGTTACTACTTAAAATAATATATCTATGTTAATTATATATAGTACATTTTAGTTACTAATTTATATAACATTAATTACTATTTTATAATTAAAGTATAAATTATTCTTAATTATAAACTTAAATTTTTATAGTACTAGGTTATGTAGCTAACATATGTAGTAAAACTTCTTAATTTTTTTTAAGTATAAAAGAATTAGTGTTGTATCTAGTGTTTTTAAGCATTATGTAAAGCTGTTTTATACAAGAATAGCTAAACTTTCTATGTAGTTGTTAAAGTTTATGTTCTATAAAAAAAGACATTAATTTTTTCTTTTATATATTAAAAAATAAGTAACTTTATTTATATATAACTAGAACTTTACTTTTATTACTTTATATAATTATATTCTATATGTTATTAAAGTATACATTTATCTAGTCTACGTTAGTAAGAGATAGTAAAAAGAGTGTTAGCGTATCTAGTATGTAATGTGTAACACTACTAACTAGATTAGTAATTTATATAGTACTAATTAATTCTGTTAGTCTTTGTTTTTTTAAAGCTAATACTCTTTTTATTTAGTGTTTAGTCTACTTTTATATAAAGGAATTCTTATAAGTATGCTTTAAGTTATAACTTTTTTATCGTAAAAATCCTTACAGCGCTAGTATCCTATAGTTTACCTTAGTATACTATATAATATTAATTCTTAAGAATAAACTGTTCTGCGTATCCTTTAGGTTCTAGGCTGTATATATTCTCTGCTGTTGCACAGTAGAGAAATGCAGCAGTAGTAAGGTAGTTAATAATCTTTTTACTTTCCTTTTTATCTAAGTTATTATTATATAACTTCTCTTCCTTCTACTTAATTTATATAAAGCTTATTATTATCTAATCTATCTAATACTAGTTATAATTTATGTTAGTATTAAAGTAATTACTAAGCTATTTATATAGAACCTTCTATGTCTTCCTAGAACTAATATTGTAAAGATAGAACATATGTGCGCAGCCTTTAAAAATAACGTACTTCATAGGCGAGTTGCTTACACACCTGAGTTGCTTACTTTTGCTAAGACCCCACCCTAACAAACTCTATTATAGCCTATAACAACCTGCTCTAGCACTATATAGTACAGTATAGCCTAGAATATTATTTAGATACTACTTCTACTTCTTACTTATATGTTTGCGTGTTATGCTTAGTCTAATTGCACTATCTGTAGCGCCTTTAGAATAGCTTACTTACTTTAGCTTACACCTACTTCTTTACCTTCTTTCTGTTACTATGCGCTCTAAACTTCTTTAAAGCTGTTAAGTATAGGCTTTTTTAAATTATTAAAGTTTCTTTTGCTTTAATCTACTTTTTTTTATATAATTTATGTTATGTAGTAGCTTTATTAGCTGCTTAAAGCTTAGTAATTTTCTATTATACTAACACTAGCTTATATATAATTATTACTACTCTTTTTAAGACTTTTTTAAACACCTTAACTATAAAAGTTAGTAAACTATTTATATGCTTTTAAATTTTTATTTTTATAAGTATTAATTATAACTTAAGTTTTAAAGTATTACTTAGAGTTTACAACTACTAAGGCTTATTATATATAAGTAGTAGTAGTAATAGAGTGTGTAACTTTATATTAAAGCTTATTATAACTTATTATAAGTTAAAAGAAACTAATCTAGCACTTTAAAACTTTTCTTAGATATTACTAAAAGTAATTATAGCATTATAAGCTACTTTAAAGCATAGTAGGAACTTTATTTTTATAATATAAGTAATTTAGTTATGCATAAGGTTTTTAGCTTAGCGCCTATACACTTTTTTAAAAAAAAGTAAAACAACTTACATTAAGTAGCTATAAAAAGTGTAATAAGTAAAAAAGTATATAAATAGTAATAATCTTATTATTTTTATAGTATTACTAAAAATAAAGTAAGTTATAGCTCTTATAGCTATTAATAACTAGCAAACAGTAGCTGCTAACAGTATACTTTTTTATATGCGTGTTAAAGTGCTTTAACTAGTCTAAACTAAGCTAATTAGTAGTCTAGCTATGCTTAAAAATTATAATAACTTAATTTTAAAGTAAATTTTCTTTTTTATACTAGTTTAAAAAGTAGTTGCTACTCTAAAAAATTATAAAAAGTAGAATAGCCTACTTTTTAGCATTAATGCTCTAGATAGCTGTTGTCTACTCCTAGTTACCTAGCTAGACTGCTTTTAGCTATTCTTATTTCTTAGAACTTATAATAACTACTTTAGTAGATATCTAGCCTATTATAAACTTTATTTTATTAAAGTTATATATGTTATTATTTTAAATGCTATACTTAGCTTTAATATTTTTTATAAAGTTAAACTAGCTTTAAATTACTATAAAATTTTTATAAAAAGCTTTTTTATAGTTATACTTACACTTAAACTTTACTTTAAGCTTTAGGTAACACTTAATAAATATATTAAGCTAGTTTATGCTAATATAGCTTATATTACACTTAGTATGTAAAAAATTAGCTATATTAGCTATAGCTACTAGCTAAAAGGGAAATCCTTACACATCTAGCTTAAGTATGTGCTAAATAATTACTTACTTTTTATTATTATCTAGCTTTTTTAAGTTAGCTGTATAATTAGCTTAAAAAAGTTATTTAGTGTGTTAGTTACTTATTATTTTTTAAAAGACTTTATAGATAGCTGTAGCATGTTACTTAAAAAGTGTTATATTTTATTTAAAAGCTTAAAGTGTAAGCTATATTTAACATTTCTTTAACATGTTTAAGTAGTGTTATTAGGAATGCATTAGTGTAAGAAAAGTAGTGTAGTAGGGTCTTAGCAAAAGTAAGCAACTTAGGTGTGTAAGCAACTCGCCCATGAAGTATGTTATTAGAGAAGATGCTTATATATAAGGCCTTATAGATAATAAGGTGTTAGCAGAGCTTAATAAATACTATAGCCTTATTAGCTAGAATATTATATAGTTGCTTTATATAATTATTATTCTTTTTTTATGCCTTCTAAAATTATATAACCTTCTTAGGCGTAAGGTTCTCTACTATAATATCTTATATAGGTAGAAGTTAGTATAGATTATACATGTAAAGATAGGATGGTAGGTAGCACGGATAGCACTGAGAGCAAGCTTTCGGAGAAAGATAGGAGTGTATTGTAAGAGAGACGAATCGCTGCCAAGCCTCGCTTGTTAGGATTCATGCTTATATACAAAGCACAGGTTATATGACCTCTAAACAGGTTAGGTAAGGCCATACTAGCCCGTTCTAGGACATCCGGCCTTACAATACAGTAATTAAATTATATGTAGTAGGTACAAGCTTTAGGGAATCTTATGCAAAGCTGTGGCTATAGGAATATGTAGATGCTTAGTTATACTCTTATACAGTAAGCTATTACAAGGTAGTTATACTAATTATAAAGAAAGTATTAGGTTTATAGGTAATTTATATAAAAATATCCTTTATAGTGTTAAAACTAGTGCTAGTAGTAATAGTTTAGTATAGTAGTCTAATAAAATAGTAAAAGCATGTTCTTTTTTATAAGTTTATAGAGTATAATAGCTTTTATTTTATTCTTCTTAAAACTAATACTTTTATTCTATAAAGTAGTAATTAGTTTTTATAAAAATAGTTAGCTAAAATTTTTAAAGTGTATAAGCTTTTACTTTATAAAGTTATTTTAAAAGTTTTTAAAAGTTTATACATTTATTATACTTAATGTGTAGAGTTTTATAATTAAGTTAACTATATAACGTACTTTACAGGCAAGTTGCTTACACACCTAAGTTGCTTACTTTTGCTAAGACTCTACCCTAATAAACTCTATTATAGCCTATAACAACCTGCTCTAGCACTATATAGTATAGTACAGCTTAGAATATTATTTAGATACTACTTCTGCTTCTTACTTACATGTTTGCGTGTTATGCCTAGTCTAATTACACTATCTATAGCGCCTTTAAAATAGCTTACTTACTTTAGCTTACACCTACTTTTTTGCTTTTTTATTATTATTATGCGCTTTAAACTTTTTTAAAGCTATTAAGTATAAGCTTTTTTAAATTAACATAGTCTACAAGCGAATGTTCAACACAAGCGAGTGTTCCGCCCCACCACTAAAACGCAGCTAACCTACTACTAACTATAATGCATTAACAACTATATAATTAATTATCTTTAAAAGAGGCTAGAATTAACCTAGCTATTTAAGTGTAACGGCGCAGGCAAGACAATGGGTCCAAATGCGGTATGAATCCACTCAGAGGCATATGGGAGTGCGTGGGGACTTAGAGACCTGGGAATACTAATGACACCTATAGGCCTTGTACGTAGGATATTAGAAAACTACTAAGCTAGCTACAGGGGCAAGGTGCAACTAAATACATAAGGGAATAAGAGTAACTGCAGGGGACTAGGTTAAGTTATAGTTAGGGCTGATACAGGGACCCTTTAGATAGGATCTAAGCAACCTAAGATAGAATAATTTATAGCATTATTACACTACCCCTCTTTTTATAAGCTAATAGTCCTTATCTGTAGTGTGTAAAAAATATTTAAAACTAATTTAAAACTAATTTAAATAAAATATAATAAGTATAACTATCTTAACTAAAATTTCTTATTACTAAGAAATAGACTAAAAACCTAATACTAATATAATGCCTTTATTATAATGTTTTTATTTAGTAGTAACTAGTAGTGTAGTTATTATTAATATAGCAAATTTATTATTTATAGTAATAAGTGTTTACTTGCCTTACTTATATAGTCTAGTTAATGTTGTTAGTTTTTTTTTTAGCTATTATCTAAATCTTTACTTTATAAGTATTATTATGCACCTAACATCTTATAGCTTAGTCTGCTAACTAATTATAGTATTAAAGAAATTTACTATGCTGCTTTGCCCCCCTCCTAGAGCCTCTTTAGAGGTGTTTTAAGTTATCTACTTTTAGGCTACCTACACTTTTATTTACAGCTTTTAGGTTAAGTTTTTCTATTAGTCTTTTAAATTAAAGAAATGTAAATATTATACTTTACATAATAAAAAATATAACTTTATATAAATATAGTTTAATACTACTAGGGTATAGTTTACTAACGCGCGCGTAGGTCTTTTTATATTATAAAAAGAAATTTCTAGTCCTTTAAAGCTATCTTAAGCTATAGGCAGCAGCTTAAAACATAAAAAGTAAAGAAAATAAAAAAAAGGCTTTTAAAGCTATTTTAAAGTCTACTTAAAACCTAGCGTAGGTAGTGTAGGTTATAAAGAGTTAGAAAGCTAGTCTTTTTATAGCTAGTGTTTAGGTAGCTTTATTCTACTAAAACACTAAGCTGCTCTGTTAGGTTTTAGCCTTAAAGGCTCTAGTGTCTAACCTTTAGGCAGACATTACAGCGCTCTTAGGCAGTTAAAGATAAAGTAAAGAGGGTTTAAAAGAGGTCTAAAAGAGAGAAAGAAGAGAAGAAAAGAGAGAAAAAAAAGTAAAAAAGAAGAAAAAAAAGAGTCTAAAGGTGTCTAATAGCTTACTATTAGACCTCTCTAGCGCAATGTCTATAAAGTTATAATACTATTATGTATAACTATAAATTTACTTTTTATTTTTATACTTTATTATCTACTAAGTAATCTATGCCTTCTATACTAGCTTTAAAAGCCTTAATTTACTTATATAAGGCCTTTAAAGGTTCTAGCTAATTTAAATGCTTATTATAAAAAGCTTTTAATTTATAAAGAGAACTTATAAAATTTAAAGCCTTATACTAGACTAGATTAAAGTTATGTTCTACTTATTTTACTTAGTACTTAAGCGTTTTTTAGTAGAGCTTACTAGTAAGTATTTTCTCTACTTCCTACTTCTCTACCTTATTAATAGTAATGCTAGAGGGTTTTAAAGGTTCTTGTTTTAAGAGTAGATTTTAAGAGTCTTTATAAAGCATGTTTAGTATAAAGACATTATATATCTTTAACTTTAAAAGTAGCTTTAAGTAGTATAAGTTTATAACTTATTTAAGTACCTTAAAGAGGCCTTTTTATTATTTAGATAGTTTTTAGCTAGGTCTTTAAACAGCTAGGTTCTTAGTGTTTAGGTAGACTATATTACTAACCTTCTAGTTAACTAGCTAGTAGTAGTAATTAACTATAGTTTACATCTAATCCTAGGCCTTTTCTATGTAGGTCTTAGCTAACTTCTAGGCTGCATGCATGCAGGTTGCTAATGCTAGAGCATTCTTATAATTTAGCTTATCTATAGCTGTAATAGGTTCTATAGAATGTTTCTAGTCCTAGCTTTAATGTAGTTTAGAGCTGTATAAGACTTAATATAAAAACATTTTAATTATTACATAAAGCAAGGTTATCTAAGCCTAATTAATTAAGAGTAGTAAGAAACTTTAGTTATCTTAGTAAAAAAATATAAAAAGCCTTAGTTTTTAATTAATATACTTATTTATAATCTCTATTTAGCTATCTATTTTCTTATAATAAGTAGTAAAAAGCTTAACTTTTATACCTAAAATTTAACAAAATTTAGACTAAAAACTAGATATAAACTAAGGTCCTTAATTAAAAATAATAGTTTTAAGTGTATAGCTAAAATAGTACACCTATTAAATAAACAAAGTAGCTATTTTCTAGGCGTTAATTATTTTATAGTAGGGGATAAAAATAGCTTATTTTAATAGATAATTAATTATAACTATAATTTAATTATATCTAGACTTGTCTTTAAAAAACTCCTTAAAGTTAATGCACAAGTGCTGCATTAGTTAAGCAGGAATTAGTAGGGGGTAAATAAAGCCTAAAGTTTAAGTCTATTTTAGATAAGCCTTATAACAAGAGAGGTAATTCTATATGTATTATTTATAAGTAGCCTTTATACCCTTTTAGTAGTACTTTTAGGACAGTAACTAATAAGTCTTAGTAGCACTAGAGTGTGCTAAAAATACTTAATTATAGACTTTTTAGATAAGTTAGGTATATAGCAATAAGTCTACTAGCACACATAAGTAGTTAGCATAGAGAAGTAGTCTGTTTCTTATCTAATAATAGCAAAGTAAAAGTTTTTACTTTTACATAAAAAAGGCTTAATTTTTTTAAAGTAATATATTAATTAATTTTAAAAAATTTAAAAACATAACTTAGTTTAGTCTTTTTATAATGTTTAGTGTAGCTACTTAAGTTGTTATTTAAGCAATATAGTACTAGGCTAGTTTAAAGTTAATTTAGGGGTGCAGTTAGTGCAGTCTTAGTAAGACTTTTAACTTATTATTAGTTTAAGCTACTCTTAAATTTTCTATGTCTTATTTATAATAACTAAAAATGTCTGCCCTAGTGTTGTTTTTACTAGAGGTGTACTTAATTTAGAAGTAATACTAAGCTAACTTTTTAGCTTAACAGACCTAATAAGCATTTAGCACCTTTATTATTATAAAGTACTTTAATAAATAATAATTAGTATATACTAAAGTGCTTATTGCTATAGATGTAAGCTTAGCCCTTTATTATTTAAACATAGTAATAATTATAAATATCTCTTTATTATGTATTTTCTAGTTTAGCTCTAAACTAGATAGGACCTTACTATAGAATTATATAAGGCACTAATTTCTATCTACTTATTTCTAAAAAAGAACTCCTGCTACTACTTTATTAAAAGTATTAGTTTTAATTTTAGTTTACAACACAAAGTTAAAATAGTAAAGTGTAAGTATACTTAGTAGCGCAGACTTTAGCTTTTTAAAAGCTACATTACACTCTAAAGTTTACATAAAAGAGGTAGTAAAGCTTTAAAGCATAATAATTAGTTTTACTATATAAAAATTTTTTAAAATAAATTACTAATAGAATCTAGTAAAGCCTAGAAAGAATTTTACACTTATTATAGTAGTAAGCGCCTACTAGTTGCGTAGCACTTTTACTTTCTCTAGGTTAACCTCTAGTCCTTTGTTTAAAAGTATATAGCTAAGATACTTTATTTAAGTAATATAAAATTTACTTTTTTTAATCTTTACTTATAATCTTACTTACTAAAGCCTTTCTAAGACTTTTTTAATATAGAGGATATAAGTTACCTTGTCTTTAAAGTAAATAAGAATGTTATTAAAATAAGTAATGCAGAAATTATCTAGATAGTTAATTAATACATTATTTATATAGCGCTAGTAAGTTACTAGACTATTACATAATCTAAAAAGCAGAACTTTACACTTATAGGTTTTATATTATGTCTAAAAGGTAGTACACTTTTTAGAGCTTAGATTTATCCTAATTTTATTAAAAGCTGCGTAAATATTAAACTTAATAAAGATTACTACTTTAGTAGGTCTTAATAAGAGTTTGTCTATGCGCAGTATTAGATACACATCTTTATAGGTAAGAGTGTTAAGTTTGCAGTAATTAACATAGATACATAAGTTACTATTGTCACGGTATCCTCCCCGGATCCCAGACATAACTGTATTAGACGCGTACTAGAGTATTATTAGTGCACGTCTGACATAAACACAACACAACACAGACATAAACTTAAGCATAAACTGCCTTAACACTAACTAAACCTAGAATAGGCTTAATTTATACTTAAAGCGCTTAGACTTCTAAGCTAAGTATTTAATTACTAATTTCCTTTTAAACCTTTTTATTTCTTACATAACATCTTGTACTTACTATAATACCTTACATAGTAATTAAACTAGACTTTTATAAAGCTCTATAACCTTACTTGTGCATAATTATAACATTACATTATATTAAAACTTTAGCTAAGAATAGCCTCTAAATCTAATTTAATAAGCTTAGTACTTGCACAACTCTAAGCTATTAAAGTAAGCTAAGAAGCCTTCTAAGAAGCGCTTACTTTATAAAAAGCTACTATGTTATAAGCTTTAAAGCTTTTTAAAAGGACTTTAAAGAACAGCTTTATGTTATTAAGTAGTCTATTTCTGCCTTAACTCTTGTTATAGTAGTAGAAACTAAGAACTTACTAGCCTTAAAGCCTACTTAGAAGTCTAGAGATAGCTTAACTTTTTTTTGCCTAACACTACCTACAACCTATAACCTTTTTAACTTAGTAATAAAATCTAACTAACTCCCTAATTCTCTGCTATTTAATAAAAAATAGAAAGACCTACCTTTCTTTCTATATAAGCTTTAATACAAACTTAAAGGAAATATAGACTAATTCCCCTCTAAACACTTTTAGTTACTATATGCTTACTTTTAACTTAACTATAATATAACAGCCTTAGTAAACTTACTAATAGATAAGGATATTATTAACCTAGATTAATTTATAGTGTTTTTATAAGTAACTTATAAAGACCTAAATAAAGAATTAACAGCTCTAAGTTACCTAAACACTTTATAATAAAAAAAAAAGCTTTACTTTACACTTTACTAAGTTCTGCTAACTTACATCTAATATAGGCCTAAATAAAATAGGTCTAATTATAGCTTTATATAACTCCCTCTTAACTAAACTGCAACGCGCTATAGTAGAAGAACCCCTTCTAAACAACCTTAATGTGTATGCAAACCTAATTGCTACCTATAATAATAACATAAGGTTCCTCCCTATACAAGCTCTAATACACCCCTAAACTAGCGCAGTTGCAAATAAGAACCTTAATGTAATAAAAATTAATTTAAATTATGCTCTAGTTAGTTCTAAAAAGTGTAAAAATTATAAAAAAAAAAGTTAATGCTTTAAGTGTAGTAAGTATAGTTATATTTTTTAAAACTACTTTATTCCTCTTTCTTAAGTCTACACAAGTAGTGCTACTAGCACTTATTAAAAATCTTTACTGTTTTAATCTTATTTTTATAAGGGCTTTAACTTGTATTTAAGCTTTAATCTCTCTTGCCACTCTTAACATAGCCGCAGCTATAGTAGTAGGAGCCTATAAAAAGGCTTGTCCTAGGGCTAAGTTGCCCCCTAGGACTAATTTAACACTAGATCTCTGCTAACTTATAAGCTAAGTCCCCTACTAATAACTAAAAGTACTAAGTTAATATTTCTATATATTTATAATAAGAAACTATATTAGCCTTAATACAAGCTCTTATTAACTTAAGAGTAAACAGTATAAGTTATATTAATAGAGAACTAGCATATAAACTAAATCTTTAATTAATACTACTTACCTAAATAATTTACTTAACTAGATTTAATAAAAAACAACTTAAAAAAGGTTCTATCTTTTATACTATAACTATTATAATTACCTACTAACACTATAAAGAGCAGATTAAGCTTTATGTAATAAACATAGAATGTTATAACCTAATCCTAGAACAACTATAGCTGTATTAGCATAAAGTTGCCTTTAATTACTAAGAGTAAGTTCTAAACTTTAACTTTTTTTAATACTAAAATATATGCTTACACTTACACCTAAACAACACTTAAATAGCACTTAATATAAAAGGTCTTTAAACTTACTTCTTAATAACCTAAAAAAGAACTACCTAAGTAAGGCTAATAAGCTAGGCCTCTTACTAAAATAGGCTATATAAAATAATTTAACAACTGCTTAAACCTAAAGAAGAAGAAGCTTTTAAGAAACTTTTACCTACTTAATTTAAACATAAACTAGGACTTAAACAGTAGATAGACATCTGCTATATAGGACCTGCTCTGTTTATAACCCTAGCTTAATAACTAGATTATAAAATCTACGCAGTTATAATTTCTAATATAGACTAAGCTTTAGCTCTCTAAAAACACACTAACTTAAAGATAATAGTCTTTTAAGACTACTACAACTTGTTATATGTTTTTTTTTAAAATAAGTCTAATAAGCTTTTAATATAATGTCTATATAATTACTAGATAACTTTTAAGCCTAGCAAATAACTTAGTTATAGGCTACTATATAAAATGTTGCTAAATAAATTAAAAGTGCTTTAAAAATACTTTAATAAGAACCTAAAAAAAGAGTTTATTTAAGCTAGCTTCTTACTAGTAGTGTTACTTATACTATTTATAAAAAAACTTAGGGGTAGGCTCTAATTCTATGTTAACTACTAAGGACTAAATACTGTTACTATTAAAAACTAATACTTAATTTCTCTTTTACAGAAAACCCTAAGCTAACTAAGTAAAGTAAAGTATTTTATAAAGTTAGATATTATTACTACCTTTAATAAGCTAAAGATAGTAAAGGGTAATAAGTAGCTAACAGTGTTTTAGACCTAATATAGACTATTTAAGTACCTAGTAATGCCCTTTAGCTTAGCTAACACGCCTAGTACTTTTTAACATTTTGTAAATAACTTGCTCTAACCCTACCTAGACGTGTTCTGCACTACATATATTAACAATATTCTAATCTACAGTAATAGCCTTTTAGAGCACAAACAGCATGTACGCTTAGTGCTAAAGTGTAAAGATAGGATGGTAAGTAGCACAGATAGCACTAAGAGCAAGCTTTCAGAGAAAGATAGGAGTGTATTGTAAGAGAGACGAATCGCTGCCAAGCTTCGCTTGTCAGGATTCATGCTTATATACAAAGCACAGGTCATACAACCTCCAAACAGGTCAGGTGAGGCCATACTGGCCCGTTCTGGGACATCCGGCCTTACATAAAGGCTATAGAAGAAGCAGGTCTGCAACTTAACATAGACAAATATAAGTTCTACTAATTAAAGGTTATATATTTAGGATATGTAATCTCTATAAATAGTATCTAAATAGACCCTATTAAGGTTTAGACTGTGCTAGATTAGTAATACTTAAAGGACATAAAAGATGTTTAAGCCTTTATAAAATTTACTAACTTTTACTAATAATTTATTAATAACTTCTTACAGCTAGTAAGCCTTATAATTACACTTACTAAAAAAAAGGTTTAATTTAACTTTAACTTAAATTACTAATAGTTCTTTAACTAGCTAAAAAAAGCCTTTACTAAAGCTTTAATACTCTACTACTTTAACTCTAAACTACTAATACTTATAAAAGCTAATGCCTTAGACTATGTAGTAGTAGGAGTTCTCTTCTAGACTAAGCTAGATAGGACTATTAGGCCTATTATATACTTCTTAAAAAGAATAAGTCCTGTAAAAGGTAATTATAAGATCTATAATAAAGAATTACTTGCTATAGTATACTGCTTTAAACAATAGCAACCTAAACTAGAAAGTATAGCGCATCTAATACAGGTCCTATTTAACTATAAGAACTTGTAGTACTTTGTAACTATAAAATAACTTAGCTACTAATAAGCCTATTAGTCTAAATACCTATTTTATTTTAATTTTAAAATTACTTATTATCCTAGTTAAGATAAAGGGAAACTAGATGCTTTTATAAAGTAATTTTAAAATATCCTTGCTTAAAAAAAAGTGTAAAAGGCTTAACACTAAACTTTACTCTAACCTAAGCTATTTTTAGACCTTAACCTAAATAAAATAAATTAGATAATTAATTAAATTATTACTAATAAGTATTTAAATAATAAATTTATTTAAGAAACTTTAGACCTGCTCTAAAATAGCACTAGTTAGTTAAAGAAAGTAACACTAGCTAACTATAAAAACTAAAATAGTAAGCTATATTACTGTAACTAACTTATAATTCTTAATTCTAATAAACTAAGAATTAAACTACTCTAAATTATACATAACTTGCTTGTTAAAGGACACTTAGGCAGAGAAAAGACTTTTAACCTACTACAGAGAGAGTACTACTAGCCCCGCATGTTCTATACTGTACGCTAATACATATTATGTTGCTATACTTACTGTAAAGTAAAGGCCTTTTAAAAAAGGTATAATAGCTTACTTAAACTGCTCCTAATCTCTAAACAAGCTTAAAAAGATATATTAATTAATTTTATTATAAACCTACTTTTATCTAAAAAGTACATAAATATTATAGTAGTTATTAATTACTTAACTAAGTATTAACACTTAATACTATGTTTCTCTATAACTGCCCCTAATATAGCCTAGTTATTCTACTAATACGTATAGGTTTACTATAGCCTGCCTAACATAATTATATTAGACAGAGGTACGCAGTTTGTCTTAGCCTTCTAGAACAAACTCTATAAATAGCTCTAAATTATCCTCTATCTATCTACAGCTTTTTACCTAGAGACTAATAGCTAGACTAAGAACATAAATGCTATAATAAAATAAGTCCTATAAGCGTACATAAACTACTAGTAAGATAACTAAGTAAAATAGTTAGCTACAGCATAGTTTAAAGCTAATAACATAACATCTAAATTAACATAAGTATTCTTGTTCTTAGTAAACTATAGATACTACCTTTAAATAAAATTTAAACTACTTATAAATACCCCTTAACTAACTTATTAATCTATATAAGTAACAAATGCAAATAGACTTATTAATAAGATTTAAAATATATCTAAATATGTTTATAAAAAGCTTACATAGGCTTAAGCTTTTTAACAAGAGTATGTAAACTAATCCTAAACCTCTGCCCCTGTGTATGCAGCTAGCAAGAAGGTCTAGCTAGACGCTAGAAATATCTAAATAAACTAATAATTAAAAAAAACTTAATTAGAAGAACCTTAGCCCTTTTACAGTAGCCTATATAGTCTTATTACACGCTTACTAATTAATCCTACCTAACAGCATAAAGATACACCCTGTGTTTCACGTATTGTTGCTGCGCTAAGTAGCCTCTAAATCTAACTATCTACCTAGACAGCTAAACCTGCTACTTAAACTTATTATTATAAATAACAAACTAGAATATGTTGTAAAAGACATTAAATAGATCTAGTTTAATAAGAAAAAATGTACTTATAAATACTTTATAAAATAGACTAGATACAACAAACTGTTGTAGGAACCTGTAAAAGCCCTATAAAAGAACTCTGCAGTAACCTAATTCTATGCCTAATACCTATCTAAACTAAACCTGTACCCTAATAAAGACAACCTAATGCTAGAACTACTAATGTAAAGGATTCCCTTTCTAATAAGAGGGGGGGTACTGTTATAGTATCCTCTCTAGATCCTAGACATAACTGTATTAGACGCGTACTAGAGTATTATTAGTGCACGTCTAACATAAACACAACATAATATAGACATAAACTTAAGCATAAACTACCTTAACACTAACTAAACCTAGAACAGGCTTAATTTATACCTAAAGCGCTTAGACTTCTAAGCTAAGTATTTAATTACTAATTTTCTTCTAAACTTTTCTGTTTCTTACACAATGTCTTGTACCTACTATGATACCTTACGTAGTAATTAAACTAGACCTCCGTGAAGCTCTATAACCTTACTTGTGCACAATCGTGACAACTATTTAGTTTCTATACATAAAAAATAAGAGATGTAAAAGGGCTCTAACTTTACTTAATAAAGCTATATTTTAGATTGTCTATAATATATTTCTTTATTGCCTCTAGCTCCTTAAGGTTCTGTTTGTACAACAGACTGTAACTATTAGAAAGAGGCTCTATAAGGATAATCTTGTAGTTATATAGACAATGTACTAGTAGCTAGTAAGCTGCTGTGTAGCTAAATACATCTTAGTACTAATAGTATTTAGAAGGTAATTAAAGGTTTACTAATGCTTTAGTTTTATATTTAGTGTCTAACTATAAAGCTTACTTATCTTTAATTAACTACTTAATTTTATAAATAAAAGTTAAAAAGAACTTATTTTTTTTCTTTTTATATTAAAATAAAAAGCATTTACTAAAATTAGAGTAATAGTAGCTAAATAGACCTTCTTTAGACCTATTTTAGACTTTTTAATAAATAGGTAGAAAAATAATTTAAGTGTCTTTAGACTATAGATAATAGAAGATTTATATAATTTTAGTAGCCTTAGTAAACTCTTAATGCAGTAGATAGTTAGGCTGCATAACTACTAAAATTAGTCCTTTTTCTATAGTGTGTTGCGTTGTTTAATATCTAGCTCTACTTCTTTATTGCGCATAAGCTAGGTTAATTGCATAAGTAAGAGTAGCAAAGGTTTATAAGTAAGTAGATATTTACTAGGCTATATAATCTAATTTCTCTTTATATCTAAATAAAGTTTAAAATAATGTAACTATTTAATGCTAATAATGTAATTCTAGGAGCTAAGGTCTATAATAATAAAAAAGTAGTTTTAGATACTTCTTCTATTAATTTACATGTGCAGGTAGATATACTAGTAGACAGGGACTTAGATCTAATCTTAAAAGCCCTTAACTATAACTTTAAATAGTAAGCGTTAGATAAGAATATAAAGGCATTAAAATAATAACTTAGTAGTTAGTAAGTTAATAAATAAAAAACTATAGGCGCTAGTATTAACTAAAGAATTTAAACAGACTCTAATGCTTTTTAAATATAAAATAGTAGAGACTTAAAAGTGTTTTTTTCTAAATAAGTGTAATAGATTAATGTTTAATAAATTATACTTACTTAAGCCTAAAATAAAAAGTTTTTTTAAGTGTTACTATTTCTTATCTAAAAGGCATCTAGATTAAAATTATTTATGTCTATAAATTTTTTTTTAAAATTTTACTGCTTTACCTCTATTTCTTATACTCTAGAGATAGAGTAGTTGCTAGTAAAATGTTCTAGTTTTCTATAATTATAATAGTTGCTAGAAGTTGTCTGTCTTTCTAAGGCAGGTGTTTAGCTAGATTGTCTATAGGTAACTAAGGTAGACTAGAGTACTAATAGAGGTGCAGGTTAGAGTGCACTAGAATAGTATACTACCTTAGATGTATTACTAGAAACCTTCTAAGACTAATCTATACTAGGTCTAATAGTAGACTGTTAGGTAAGATTAATAGTTTACTTTAAAATAGTAGGGGTATTCCTTTTTTTTATGTTATAAGCTGTTAGGTAGGCTACTATAGTCTTAAAAAAGCCCTTTTAAGTATGTTTAAAACCTAAGTTTAGTACTTTTAAGCTAGGTAGTATTTTCTTTTATAAGTAGAAAAACTATTCTGCTTTTAATATAAACTTTTTAATAACAGCACTAATAAAGTAAGCTTTAAAAGTAAAGAACACTTTTTTTTTACTTATTCTTAGAGTTTAAAATGCCTGTTACACCTTTATTTTTTTATTACTAGTAATAAAGTAAGTTTATAAAAGCTTAATTATTTCTTTTATGTTTTTAAACTAAAAGTAATCTAATTTAGCTAGGTATCTAGGCTCTAGGTATTCCTTTGCAATACTAGCAGTGTGTCCCTATACTAGCGCTATGCGTGTGTGCTTACTCTAATAGTAATCTACATTAATGTTAAGTCTATCTATAATAAAGGCTTACTATTATTTAAACATAGGTTTTTTACTGTCTATAAAGTTCTTAATTTTAAGTATATATTTAGTAAAGTAGCTTTAAAAAAGCTTAAGAGTGCCTAAAAAGTCTTTTACTATTAAAGTAGTAAGAGTAATTTAAGGCATTATTATAAGTAATTTAGTAGTTAGTAGGGGTTAATTAGAACTAATAATTTTTAATCTAGTTAGCTATTTAATTTATGCTCTTAATTAAGCAACTTAGTTTTTAAGGGCTATACTACTAAAGTTTAACTTTAAATCTAGTAAGTTTTTAGCTTTAAGTTCTATAAAAAAGAGTTTAGCTATTAAAGTTAGTAGTAGTTTAGTTTTAAAAGTAAGTATCTTACTACAGCTATAGCTAGAACAGGTTATAGTCTTTATAATAAGATCTAATAGTAGTTAAGAGTTAGGCATTAGTAGTTATCTTTAATTCTAATAAGTTATTAGTAGTCTTTAAGTTTCTACTTTAGCACATTTTTTATAACTTTTCTAAAGGCAATTTTAATTATAGGGGATAAAAAGTTCTAAACTTAAAGGCTTTAGTTAATAAAAAGTTTTTAAGATTCTATTTATAATAACTAAATAATTTAATATAATAGTGTGTAAAAACTATAACCTAAACTAAATTAAACACTTCTTAGAGTTAGATATAGTTAAATAAACAATTAATGTAATATTATTAATAAGGCTGTTACTAGCAAAAGTAAGTTTTCTAATATAATGTAACAGCGTAGGCAAGACAATAGGTCTAAATGCAGTATAAATCTACTTAGAGGCATATAGGAGTGCGTAGGGACTTAGAGACCTGGGAATACTAATAACACCTATAGGCCTTGTACGTAGGATATTAGAAAACTACTAAGCTAGCTACAGGGGCAAGGTGCGACTAAATACATAAGGGAATAGGGGTAACTGCAGGGGACTGGGTCGAGTCATGGTCGGGGCCGATACGGGGACCCTTCGGATAGGATCCGAGCGACCCGAGATGGAACGATTCGTAGCATCGTTACATTAAGCTCTTAATAGAGACATGTCTTTAACTAAAAGGCGCGCTACAGCACTTTATAATGTTAATTAAATAGCTCTCTGCTAACAACGCGTAGGGATAACTATGTAACACAACTATACAGCTAACAACAAGAAGCTTACAAAGCTAAAAGAAGAGGTAATTATTAAGCATATACTTAATCTAGATTTCTAAGGATTTACGCCTACTTTAGGTGCTATATAAGAGATAGCTAACAAGCTTCTTACTAAGCGCAGCGCTCTACTAGTAGGTATTAACTAGCTATCTAACTTTGTTGCGCGTACGCTAGCAGTTAAAACTTACCTTAGCTAACTATATAATTACTAATAAGTAAAATGTAAAGATTTAGCAATTATAAGTAAGTAGTTTAAGCTTATAAAGGCTATATAATTAAAGTACAGCATTATAAATTAAGACATGTATAATTTTAACAAAATAAGCTTTTAAATAGAGGTTATATTAAGCTAAATAGTTATTATAGGCATAGATAGACATAATTAGCTAAAGGCTATATAGCTAGGTAACTGTAAATAGGTAACAGTTATTACAGGCATTAACATAAATAAGTAGGTAATACTTCTATATGTAATCTTTAAAGGCAAGCATTACTTATCTGCCTAGTATAAAAATAAGAATATACTAAAAAACTAGGCTATTAGTGTTAGCAATAATAGCTAAATAACTAATAAACATAAAATTATATAGCTAAAGCACTTTAATCTACATATAAAAAATTACTTAGTAGGCTTATAGTAGCTACTTATTTTTAATAGCTATAAAAGCTATTACTCTGTTAAATTCTTAGAGCTCTGTAAGTAAAGGCGTATTATAGCGCTCTGTATGCTAGCACACGCGTTACATATTCTATAGCTGCTTAACGTTAGCTGCTTTTTGCTGTTAAAGCGTGTGTATAGTACTAAGATTAGCTAGTTAATTTACTACTAGATTAACTATATTAATAAGCTAACCTTTCTACTAGCTTTTAAAGCAGCATTTAGTTACTTAATTATAATAGATAATATCTGTGTAGGCTTTAAAGCTATATAACTAGTTCTATTTAACCTAAAGCTAGTGCTTTTAAAGCTTAATATACAGCTACTTAATTAGCTAGCTACTCTACTACTAAATACTACTTAA
This sequence comes from Lindgomyces ingoldianus, assembly GCF_010093535.1. Classification (NCBI taxonomy): domain Eukaryota; kingdom Fungi; phylum Ascomycota; class Dothideomycetes; order Pleosporales; family Lindgomycetaceae; genus Lindgomyces; species Lindgomyces ingoldianus. Next base: position 883,342 of record NW_022985168.1, on the reverse strand, counting down.
GAGGCTTAAACACCTAGTAATTTTTATAAAGTTAAGGCTTAGTTAACTTTACTATATAATTAAATTTAAAGGCATTAGAATTTATTTTTTTTACTATGCTTAATCTAGTAAAGTAGCTAAGTAAGGGCGCTACTAAGATAGCTTATATTACTATTCTATAGCATAATTAAGCAGCTGCTCTAGAGAGGGCTTATAAGGTAGCTATAAAGTGTAAGCAGCGTAAAAAAAAGTAAATTTAGAAAGAAAAAACTTTAATAAGTTATTAAAGCTTTAAGTTAAGTACTTAGAAGCTTACTAGTATAGTAAAAGGTAGTAAAATGCCTTAGAAGGAGTTACCTACTAAAAGCAGCGCAGCGCGCGTACAGCGCTGTAAGCGCTGCAACAAGCCTAGGCATAACTCTTATACATGTAAAAATATTAAATAATTCTATAGTAGTTTATTTTATATAGTATATTTTTGCGTTATTAAATTAATAGTCTTTAAAGTTAAATTTAGTAGTGGGATAGAACACTTGCTTGTGTTGAACATTTGCTTGTAGACTATGTTATTAAAGATTTTTTTACTTTAATTTACTTTCTTTTATATAATTTATGTTACATAGTAGCTTTATTAACTGCTTAAAGCTTAGTAATTTTCTATTATACTAACACTAGCTTATATATAATTATTACTACTTTTTTAAAACTTTTTTAAATACTTTAACTATAAAAGTTAGTAAACTATTTATATACTTTTAAATTTTTATTTTTATAGTTAAGCATTAATTATAACTTAAGTTTTAAAGTATTACTTAAAGTTTATAACTACTAGAGCTTATTATATATAAGTAGTAGTAGTAATAGAGTGTGTAACTTTACATTAAGGCCTATTATAACTTATTATAAGTTAAAAAAAACTAATTTAGCGCTTTAAACTTTTTTTTAAATATTACTATAAGTAATTATAGCATTATAAGCTACTTTAAAGCATAGTAAGAACTTTATTTTTATAATATAAGTAATTTAGTTATATATAAGGTTTTTAGCTTAGCACTTATACACTATTTTTAAAGAAGTAAAACAACCTATATTAAGTAGCTATTAAAAGTGTAATAAGTAAAAAAGTATATAAATAGTAATATTTTTATTATTTTTATAGTATTACTAAAAATAAAGTAAGTTATAGCTTTTATAGCTATTAATAACTAGTAAATAGTAGCTACTAATAGTACACTTTTTTATATACATATTAAAGTGCTTTAACTAGTCTAGACTAAGCTAATTAGTAGTCTAGCTATGCTTAAAGATTATAAGAACTTAATTTTAAAGTAGATTTTTTTATACTAGTTTAAAAAGTAGTTACTATCTTAAAAGATAATAAAAAGTAAAATAGCCTACCTTTTAGCATTAATGCTCTAGATAGCTGTTATTTACTTCTAGTTACCTAGCTAAACTACTTTTAGCTATTTTTATCTCTTTAAACTTATAATAACTACTTTAGTAGATATTTAGCCTATTATAAACTTTATTTTATTAAAGTTATATATGTTTTTATCTTAAATGCTATACTTAGCTTTAATGTTTTTTATAAAGTTAAACTAGCTTTAAATTACTATAAAAATTTTATAAAAAGCTTTTTTATAGTTATAGTTATACTTAAACTTTACTTTAAGCTTTAAGTAACACTTAATAAATATATTAAGCTAGTTTATGCTAATATAGCTTATATTATACTTAGCGTGTAAAAAATTAGCTATATTAGCTATAGCTACTAGCTAGAGAGAAAATCCTTACACATCTAGCTTAAGTATATGCTAAATAATTACTTACTTTTTATTATTATTTAGCTTTTATAAGTTAGCTATATAATTAGCTTAGAAAAGTTATTTAGTGTGTTAGTTACTTATTATTTTTTAAAAAACTTTATAAATAGCTATAGCTTATTACTTAAAAAGTGTTATGTTTTATTTAAAAGCCTAAAGTATAAGCTATATTTAATGTTCTTTTAACACATTTAAGTAGTATTATTAGAAATACATTAGTGTAGAAAAAGTAGTGTAGTAGAGTCTTAGCAAAAGTAAGCAACTTAGGTGTGTAAGCAACTCGCCTGTAAAGTACGTTATAAATTAAGCTTTTTCTTAAATATATTATTTAATAGTTTAATTTTATTTACTTAATTTTTAATATTTATCTGCTCTACTAGAGTCTTTGCTAAAATGCTGTCACGGTATCCTCCCCGGATCCCAGACATAACTGTATTAGACGCGTACTAGAGTATTATTAGTGCACGTCTAACACAAACACAACATAACACAGATATAAACTTAAGCATAAACTGCCTTAACACTAACTAAACCTAGAACAGGCTTAATTTATACCTAAAGCGCTTAGACTTTTAAGCTAAGTATTTAATTACTAATTTCTTTCTAAACCTTTCTGTTTCTTATATAATGTCTTGTACTTACTATAATACTTTACGTAGTAATTAAACTAGACTTTTGTAAAGCTCTATAACCTTACTTATGCATAATTATAACATTATGTTGTGTTAAAACTTTAGCTAAAAATAGCCTCTAAATCTAATTTAATAAGCTTAGTACTTATATAACTTTAAGCTATTAAAGTAAGCTAAAAAGCCTTTTAAAAAGCGCTTACTTTATAAAAAAGCTGCTATGTTGTAAGCTTTAAAGCTTTTTAAAAAGACTTTAAAAAATAGCTTTATGTTATTAAGTAGTCTATTTCTACCTTAACTTTTATTATAGTAGTAGGAACTAAGAACTTACTAGCTTTAAAGCTTACTTAGAAGTCTAGAGATAGCTTAACTTTTTTCTACCTAATGCTGCTTATAACTTGTAACTTTTTTAACTTAGTAATAAAATCTAACTAACTCTCTAATTCTTTACTGTTTAATAAAAAATAGAAAGACTTACCTTCTTTCTTATATAAGCTTTAATATAAACTTAAAGAAAATATAGACTAATTCCCCTTTAAACACTTTTAGTTACTATATACCTACTTTTAACTTAACTATAATATAATAGCCTTAATTAACTTACTAATAAATAATAATATTATTAACTTAAATTAATTTATAGTGTTTTTATAAGTAACTTATAGAAACTTAAATAAAAAGTTAATAGCTCTAAGTTACCTAAACACTTTATAATAAAAAAGAAAAAGCTTTACTTTACACTTTACTAAGTTCTGCTAACTTGCATTTAATATAGGCCTAAATAAGATAGGTCTAATTATAGCCTTATATAACTCCCTCTTAACTAAACTATAACGCGCTATAGTAGAAGAACCCCTTCTAAACAACCTTAACGCGTATGTGAACCTAATTGCTACCTATAATAATAACATAAGGTTCCTCCTTGTACAAGCTCTAATACACCCTTAAACTAGCGCAGTTATAAATAAAGACTCTAATGTAATAGAAATTAATTTAAATTATACTTTAGTTAGTTTTAGAAAGTGTAAAGATTATAAAAAAAAAAGTTAATACTTTAAGTGTAGTAAGCATAGTTATATTTTTTAAAACTACTTTATTTCTTTTTTTTAAGTCTACGCAAGTAGTGCTACTAGCACTTATTAAAAATTTTTACTGTTTTAATCTTATTTCTGTAAGAGCTTTAACTTATATTTAAGCCTTAATCTTTTTTACTACTTTTAACATAGCTGCAGCTATAGTAGTAGAAGCCTGCAAAAAGGCTTGTCCTAGGGCTAAGTTGCCCCTTAGGACTAATTTAACACTAGATCTCTGCTAACTTATAGGCTAAGTCCTCTACTAATAACTAGAAGTACTAAGTTAATATTTCTATATATTTATAATAAAGAACTATATTAGCCTTAATATAGGCTTTTATTAACTTAGAAGTAAACAGTATAGGTTACATTAATAAAAAACTAGCACATAAACTAAATCTTTAATTAACACTGCTTACCTAAATAATTTACTTAACTAGATTTAATAGAAAATAACTTAAAAAAGGTTCTATTTTTTGTACTATAACTATTATAATTACTTACTAACACTATAAGAAGCAGATTAAGCTTTATGTAATAAACATAAGATGTTATAACCTAATCTTAGAACAACTATAGCTATATTAGCATAAAGTTGCCTTTAATTACTAAAAGTAAGTTCTAAACTTTAACTTTTTTTAATGCTAAGATATATACTTACACTTACACCTAAACAACACCTAAGTAGCACTTAATATAGAAGGTCTTTAGACCTACTTTTTAATAACTTAGAAAAGAACTACTTAAGTAAGGCTAATAAGCTAGGCCTTTTACTAAGATAGGCTATATAAAATAATTTAATAACTACTTAAACTTAAAGAAAAGAAAGCCTTTATAAAATTTTTACTTACCTAATTTAGACATAAACTAGGACTTAAACAGCAGATAGACATCTGCTACATAGAACCTGCCCTATTTATAACTCTAGCTTAATAACTAGATTATAAAATCTACGCAGTTATAATTTCTAATATAGACTAAGCTTTAGCTCCCTAAAAACACACTAACTTAAAAATAATAGTCTTTTAAGACTACTATAACTTGTTATATGTTTTTTTCTAAGATAAGTTTAATAAGCTTTTAATAT
>NW_022985168.1:706649-877536 GCF_010093535.1 Lindgomyces ingoldianus | reverse complement strand
CTAAAAAACTTTAGACCTGCTCTAAAACAGCGCTAGTTAGTTAAAGAAGGTAACACTAGCTAACTATAAAAACTAAAATAGCAAGCTATATTACTATAACTAACTTATAATTCTTAATTTTAATAAACTAAGAATTAAACTACTCTAAATTATATATAACTTGCTTGTTAGAGAACACCTAGGCAGAGAAAAGACTCTTAACCTACTACAGAGAGAGTACTACTAGCCCTGCATGTTCTATACTGTACGCTAATACGTATTATGTTGCTATACTTACTGTAAAGTAAAGGCCTTTTAAAAAAAGTATAATAGCCTACTTAAACTGCTCTTAATTCTTAAACAAGCTTAGAAAAATATATTAATTAATTTTATTATAGACCTACCTTTATTTAAAAGGTATATAAATATTATAGTAGTTGTTAATTACTTAACTAAGTATTAACACTTAATACTATGTTTCTTTATAACTGCCTCTAATATGGCCTAGTTATTCTACTAATACGTATAAGTTTACTATAGCCTGCCTAACATAATTATATTAGACAGAGGTACGCAGTTTGTCTTAGCCTTCTAGAATAAACTCTATAAATAGCTTTAAATTGTCCTCTATTTATTTATAGCTTTTTACCTAGAGACTAACAGCTAGACTAAGAACATAAACACTATAATAAAATAAGTCCTATAAGTGTACATAAACTACTAGTAGAATAACTAGGTAAAATAGTTAGCTATAGCATAGTTTAAAGCTAATAACATAACATCTAAATTAATGTAAGTATTCTTATTTTTAGTAAACTATAAATACTACTTTTAAATAAGATTTAAACTACTTTTAAATACTCTTTAACTAACTTATTAATTTATATAAGTAATAAATGTAAATAGACTTATTAACAAAATCTAAAATATATTTAAATATGTTTATAAAAAGCTTACATAAGCTTAAGCTTTTTAATAAAAGTATATAAACTAATCTTAAACTCTTGCCTTTATGTATGCAGCTAGCAAGAAGGTTTAGCTAGACACTAGAAATATCTAAATAAACTAATAATTAAAAAAACTTAATTAAAAAAACCTTAGCCCCTTTATAGTAGCTTATATAGTCTTATTACACACTTACTAATTAATCCTACCTAACAGCATAAAGATACACCCTGTGTTCTATATATTATTACTGCGCTAAGTAGCTTCTAAATCTAACTATCTACCTAGACAGCTAAACCTGCTACTTAAACCTATTATTATAAATAATAAACTAGAATACATTATAAAAGATGTTAAATAAATTTAGTTTAATAAAAAGAAACATATCTATAAATACCTTATAAAATAGACTAGATATAACAAACTGTTATAGAAACCTGCAGAAGCTCTGTAAAAGAACTTTATAGTAACCTAATTTTACACCTAATACCTATCTAAACTAAACCTATACCCTAATAAAGACAACCTAATGCTAAAACTACTAATATAAAGAATTCCCTTCTTAATAAGGGGGGGGGTACTGTTACAGTATCCTCTCTAGATCCTAGACATAACTGTATTAGACGTGTACTAAAGTATTATTAGTGCACGTCTAACATAAACATAACATAATATAGACATAAACTTAAGCATAAACTACTTTAACACTAACTAAACTTAAAACAGGCTTAATTTATACTTAAAGTGCTTAGACTTTTAAGCTAAGTATTTAATTACTAATTTCTTTCTAAACCTTTCTGTTTCTTACACAACGTCTTGTACCTACTATAATACCTCACGTAGTAATTAAACTAGACCTCTGTGAAGCTCTATAACCTTACTCGTGCACAATCGTGACAAATGCCTACTAAAAGTATATATTAGTTATATATTAATACATTATGTTAGCTAGTTAAAGATAGAGCTAGTGTTACTTATTACTTTATAGTAGTTAGTTATACATTATTGCGCGCTGTTTACTTCTTATTATACACTGCCTCTAAACAGCCTTATGTAAAAAGATAAAACAGACCTTCTAGTGTTAAATTAGCACTACTATTTATAGAATACTTTTAAATAGTATTATATAAACAAGTTTTTTACTTTTTATTAAGTAACTAAACAGAGATTTATAGCTACTTATATATAAATTAGACTCTATCTTTACTCTTACTAATTTATAGTTAAATTAGTAACGTACTTTATAGGCGAGTTGCTCACACACCTGAGTCGCTTACTTTTGCCAAGACCCTACTAAACTACCCTTCCTACACTAATGCATTCCCCACAACACTACTTAGACGCGCTAAAAGAATGTTAGATACAGCTTATGCTCTAAGCTTTTAAATAAGACATAAAACTCTTAAAAAAATATACTATAGCTATATATAAAGTCCTATAAAAGACAATAAATAACTATAGCGCTAGATAACCTTTATAAGCTAATTCTACAGCTAAATTATAAAGGCTAGGTAATAAAAAGAAGTAGGTAATTATTAAGACTATACTTAAGCTATATGCGCAAGGAATTTCCCCTTAGATAGCATTTATAGCTAATATAGCTAATTCTTTACACGCTAAGCGTAATTTAGGCTATGTTTACATAAACTAGCCTAGTACATTTATAAAGCGTTATTTAAAGCTTAAAGTAAAGTTTTAAGCGCAAGTATAGTTAAAAGATATCTAGCTAATTATAAACCTTATTTTGCTAAAGTTGTATGTGTTATTATCCTAGATGCTATACTTAGCTTTAATATTCTCTATAAGGCTAAACCTGCCCTAAATTACTCTAAGACTCTTATAAAAAGCTCTCTTATAGTTATACTTATACTTAAATGTTACTTTAAGCTCTAAATAACACTTTATAAATGTACTAGGCTAGTTTATGCAAACATAGCCTAGATTATGCTTAGCGCGCAAAGAATTAGCTATATTAGCTACAAATGCTATCTAAGGGGAAATTTCTTGTGCATATAGCTTAAGTATAGTCTTAACAATTACTTGCTCTTTTTTATTACCTAGCCTCTATAATTTAGCTATAGAATTAGCTTATAAAGGTTGTCTAGTGCTATAGTTATTTATTATTTTTTATAAAACTTTACACATAGCTATAGCACATTTCTTTAAGAGTTTTATGTTTTATTTAAAAGCTTAGAGTGTAAGCTGTATCTAACATTCTTTTAGCGCGTCTAAGTAGTGTTGTGGGGAATGCATTAGTGTAGGAAGGGTGGTTTAGTGGGGTCTTAGCAAAAGTAAGCAACTCAGGTGTGTGAGCAACTCGCCTATGAAGTACGTTAAGAAAAAAGATTTCTTTTATACATAATCTTTTAAATAAAAAAGTATAAGAAGAGCTTTCTATCTTATAGCATTTAAACTACTAATTAGTGTTAAATAGGCTCCATGCTAGCTATGTAAAGCAAAGAGGCTTGCACAGTGTACACATCGCGCGGGGGGGAGGTTGCGGGTAACTAGTGTTAATTCTTCTTATTCTAAGTCTGTGCGAAGAAAAGGGGTATTTATCTGTCTGTGCGTACAACTGTTACACAAGACCATGTCACGTGACGCCCAACCGCGTATCTAAATACTGCTATTCGGATAATTAGCTTATAAAAAAAAGTAGTGTAATAATTCTTATAAATTATTTTATCTTAGGTTGCTTAGAACAGATCTAAAGAGTTTTTATATTAGCTTTAACTATAACTTAACCTTGTTCTCTATAGTTACTTTTATTTCTTTAAGTATTTAGTTGCACCTTTTTCCTTAGCTAGCTTAGTAGTTTTCTAATATTCTTTATATAAGGCCTATAGGTGTTAATGGAGTTCCTAGGTCATTAAGTCCCCACGCACTCCCATATGCCTCTGAGTGGATTCCTACCGCCTTCAGACCCATTGTCTTGCATGTGCCGTTACAGTTATAATCTATACTACGTACTGTCCCCAGGGCATTATTAAACGTACAGTGCGGCTCACAAACTTGGTACGTTTGTACTGAACACGTGACCGTTACGATTTAGACCTTAGAACGGCCCGTTGGAAGCCCTGACATTGTCATTGGTGGTAGTGAAAACGTGGCATAGAAATAAAATATGAGATTGCAACTCTCTCGATAAAACTTCACCTCCGAGATCGTGGATGCGGAGGAAATCGAACAAGCAGAGGGATTGACGGCGAGGCCAGTTGGAGATAAATTGGTGATGAGGTTTCGACATGTGCAGTCTGACATGCGAGTTAAGTGAAAGGGAGAATCAGTAATAGGAAAGGCGGATTTCTATTATAAACACCTTGAAAATGAACCCCCATAGGATAGTAGAGCCGTCTTCCACAGTTACTAACAAAAATATCTTGCATTAACACAACAACATCGCCGTTGTTATTAATATTGATATGGAAATTCGCTAAATTTAGTACACTGGATAGCTCTTTCTGCACCCTATGAGAGCTAATGAACGCTAAAACAAACACCAAATTAACCTTAAATATGTTATCCAAATAGAGTTAGTATTCTAATGTTGACACTGCTGCTTTGTCGCTTTGGTTTCAAAAATTTTATGTAGATGACGGATGGCCACGTGACCACGTTCGACGAAAGTTCACGTCTTAACTTTTTGCGCAACCCTCTTTTCCCCACAATTACACCATCCCCAACCGCAATGAGTATTATTATTCCCCAGAGAGCGTGCATGCTCTGGAGCCACGCACCGCGCGTCCGGTCTCTTAATCACTCCCACAGAACCTTCGCCACGGTCTCCGGCTCAAACAGGTACGTCCTCATTCCTCCACATTCCGATGCTCTTAACTACTCCTCCTGACGCCATCCGCAGACTCTATGATGTCGTAGTCATCGGCGGTGGCCACGCCGGCTGCGAAGCCTCCGCAGCGGCTGCCCGCTCCGGCGCCCGCACTGCACTCATCACCCCCTCCCTCTCCAATCTCGGTGTATGCTCCTGCAATCCTTCCTTTGGCGGCATTGGCAAGGGAACTATGCTACGGGAAATCGATGCTTTGGATGGCGTTGTAGGGAGGGTTGTGGACAAAGCGGGAACGCAGTTTAGAGTGCTGAACAGGAAGAAAGGGCCGGCGGTTTGGGGACCAAGGGCACAAATTGATAGGAGTTTGTATAAGAGGTACATGAGAGAGGAGATGTTGGGTTATGCGGATGGGGAGGGGAGATTGAGTGTCGTGGAGGGTATGGTGGCGGATATTGTTGTGGAAAAGGATGGGGGAAGTTTGAAGGAGAGACTTTATGGGAGGATAAAGGGAGTTAGGTTAGAGAGTGGGGAGGTTATTCCGGCGGGTTGTGTAGTTATTACGACCGGAACGTTTCTAGGCGGCGAAATCCATATTGGTGTGCATCAACTGGCAGCGCAGAGAGGATAAAATTAACATTCTGCAGGGCTCGAAGCATATCCCTCCGGACGCATGGGTGAAGCCGCAACTTTCGGCCTCTCGAAATCCCTCCGAGAGGCGGGTTTCACTCTCGGTCGTCTCAAAACCGGAACACCACCTCGACTAGACAAGAAGTCGATCAACTTCTCCGTGCTCGAAGCACAGGAAGGCGACAACCCTCCCATGCCTTTCAGCTACCTGAACTCTCGCGTCCAAGTAGACACCCAACTCCTCAATCACGAAACGCGTACCAACGAATCCACGCATGATATCATCCGCACAAACCTCGATAAATCAATACATATCCGCGAAACCGTGAAGGGCCCTCGATACTGTCCTTCGCTCGAATCGAAGGTTATAAGATTTACGGACAAGAAAAGTCATATTATATGGCTAGAACCTGAAGGTTTTGACAATGATGTCATTTATCCGAATGGGATATCTATGACTGTGCCTGCCGACATACAACACGCAATCCTGAAAACAATCAAAGGGCTAGAAAACGTAAAGATTTTGCAACCGGGCTATGGAGTTGAGTACGATTATGTGGATCCACGGAACTTAAGGTCTACTCTCGAGACCAAGAATATTGCGGGTTTGTTTCTCGCGGGTCAAATAAATGGGACTACGGGTTACGAAGAAGCAGCAAGTCAGGGCATCATTGCTGGTATCAACGCGGGTCTTGCGGCCCAGAGTAAAGACCCCATGGTCTTGACAAGAGCGGATGGATATATTGGGATTATGATTGATGACCTGATTACTAAAGGCGTCTCAGAGCCCTATCGCATGTTCACATCCAGATCAGAATACCGCATGTCTGCGCGCACCGACAACGCAGACACACGGCTCACGGCGATGGGTCGAGCCGCTGGAATTGTCAGCGATAAACGCTGGACCACATTCCAAGACGAGGAAGCTCAGGTCGATGCATTAACCTCCATACTCCAAGACAAGACCATGGGCTGGAAGTCCTGGAACGCAGTCGGGTTCCAAGTCCGCAACGACTCCTCCAAACGCTCTGCCTACGACCTCCTCCGCATGTCGAATATAACATGCTCCTCGCTCCTCCCCACCGTCCCCGAAATCTCGCGCTTCACCGAAAGAATAAGAAGTAGAGTTGAAATTAACGCTGCCTACGCACCCTACGTAGCCTACCAAATCGCTTCGCAGCAGCGTTGGAAGAAGGACGAGAACCTGAAATTACCACTGGATTTGCACTATGATGCTATCTTTGGGCTGTCGTTTGAGGAGAAGAGTGTGCTGAAAGCTACGAGGCCAGAGAGTGTGGGACAGGCGAGGAGAGTGGAGGGAGTGACACCCACCGGTGCGTTGAGGTTGTTACAGTTTGTGAAGGGAGTGAGGCGGGAGGAAGGGGAGATGAGGTTCAGGGGGGAAATTGAGGTGAGGAAGAGAGCGTTCATGAGGTATGCTGGTGAGGTAGTTTAGAGGGTTTATTAGGAGGAGGATAATGTATTGGGAGGCGTTTTACGTACTAGAAAGGCAGGTATAGGATCTATATGATCGATGTTGGAATGGCATGAAACGCATAGAAGGATAGGAACATGTTCTGTACAACACAAATGTACGAATAATTTTACCTCTGCTTTCCGTTATGGTTCCTCCGCATTTGGAGGTGTCTGAGATTTATTTTTGCCAGATTATTGCTGAATGGCCTGGGGACGGTTTGCAGGGATAGGTTAATGGACGAAAGAAGCGTCATAGAATACAACTATTCAATTGATATTTATAGGTCTCATATTATACAGATTACGCCCTAGCCATCCCTCATTTACTCGCGTTGCCCTCTCCGCCAACACTCCGACTCACCTTGTCCTCTTCCCTCTTCCAGTCTCGAAAGTACAGCCATGCTGCAACCGCAATAACAACCCCAAACCCAGCCCCCACCACCATCCTCCCCCGAAACCCCTGCTTCCTCTTCAAGGCCTCATCATGACCCAGAATCTTCACTGCATCCTTCTTCCACGTATAACTCAATCCTGAAAACACTGTCGTTGCTGCCACACAATATTGCATCCCCACCGTCCACATCTGCACGCGCTTTTCTCCACCCAGCCACTCTTGAACCGAGAGGAGTGCCCCTCCGGCCGCGGAATTCGTAGCGGAAGGGTCGCGTAAAAGCCCTACGCACATGACTGCCCCGAGTAACACGAGCTGGAGGAATGTGTTGAATTTGGAAATTTCGGTGGGGTGCACTTCTGCGGAGGGGAGGCTGAAGTCCCAGTATCGTTTCAGGGTTTTGGGAGCCGGGAGACTTAAGTAGCGGTAGTAGATTGCTGCTATCGCTAGTGCGGCATCGCGACCTAGAATCAGCACGACAAGGGGTAGAGATAGACTGCCATTTATGGCCATGCAGGTCACGAGGGTCGTCATGAGGGCTTTGTCGGCCATGGGATCTACAACGGAGCCAACGACAGTTTGGAGGTTGTATTTTCGGGCAAAGTAGCCGTCTAGGATGTCGGTGATGGACGCATAGGCGAAGAGGGAGAAGGCATAGAGGTGGTGCTCTTGTACGATGAAATAGCCGATTAAAGGGGTGGCGAGGAGGCGTGAGAAGGTTAGGAAGTTGGGTAGGTTGTAGATGTTTTCGTGGCGGAGAGCGGGGAGGGGAATTTTGGCGGAGATTTTGGGGAGAATTTCGGTTCCCGCAATGATGGGGTTTGGTTCTGTCTGTGGATTTTTAGTGGGAGGGTTTTTGGGATTTGTTGGATGCTGTGAGGGACAGAAGAGAGGAAGTTTTAGATAGAATGATAGGAAAGAGCCAGAATTGGAAACACTTGAAATTATTTTCAATATCCTGGAAGTAATGAGATCATGAGGATAATAGTTGTACATGAGAGGCCTGTAAGGAGACGGAAGGGAGAAGAAATAAAGGCAACTCTAGTAGAGGAAGGAATTTTCAGGCAAAAAAGCGATGATAAAAGGTTGTTCGAAATGTCGCCATCTCAGACTGAAATAGATAAAACTTCGCAGAGGATGCTAAGGAGTTGTTGCATGGTTCCTCGAACTGAAAGGTTTCCCTATGCCGAGGCACAGTAATTCCACAAAATTACAAGCCAGCCATGTGTTCCATTTTTCTTGTGAATTATACTAGGGAAAATTGAAGGAAATGATGAACGAAGCGAACATTGAAAAAACGAGCTTCACGTTATAGAATGTGTTAGCACTAACCTTTTCCTTCTCAGCCTGTGCTTTTGATTTCTGGCCATCTGCTGCTTTCGCTTTCCATAAAGTCGTCGTGGTGAATGCGGAGCTCCTCTCTATGGGAGACCTCCATCTCTTTCTTAAGAAGAAATGAGGCTTAAAAAGCTGTGGGCGATTGATGGGAGACCAAAAACAGGAAGCACGTGAGGCTCCCGAAAGAAAACTTTGGCAGATCTTTGGAAGCCCTGAGGCTGCTCGGACCTGGTGCCGTGGGGTGGCAACAAGGAAAAGAGAAGCACTAAAAGCAGTGGCCCCAGCCATAGAGAGCTGCTATCAGAACGATTGTTCCATGGGGTTTCTGGTGGTGGCTTCGAGTTTGGAGGTGGCCATCAGGCTTGTTTGCCTTGTTTGCCTTGTTTGAAATGCCAAGACACACTAATTGGCTCCTAGGAAACATTGCGCTGGCTTCACATAGTAGATTTCGCTCGCTTCTCACGGCGTTCACTCGCATGAAATTTATTATTTTTTTAATTCATAGGATACTTGTCTGTTTTTTGCTCTGACGGTTCCGGGGAGACTGTTGATCTCGTAAGGAGAAGTGCCTTGTGAGAGAGTCCATGTGAATGTCCGACGTCATTACTATGGTAAACTAAGCTGGCGATATTCTTCAATGTAGTTGCATATTGATCGAACTTAAAGATATTAGTTCAAGTGCTTGCATTGCCTTACTTGCAGTAGACCATGCAACTGCCGGATCGAAAGTCGGTTTTGTCGCCCGTCCTCTGTCGTTAAACACATAGACAGTATGACATTGGAGTGTTCTGGTGGTTTTCAGGAGCTACCAGGTCGTCTCACCAAAGCGTCAACATGCAATGACGTCTCACTGAAGAGCCCAGAAAAGACACAGGTTCTTGAATGGTGCCGCGAGGATGGTAACTTTTCACATTCTCAGGGCCTAGATGTCTCTCACACCACTTACTATCATGAGATCGCCAGAACGTCCCTGGAGGCACCCCTCCGTCCCGACGCTTCGGATTCTTTCTGGGCAGGCTATCTCGCGTTCGCTTTCTCCAGAGCGTCAACACCAGTCTATTTTGACTTGTGCTTCGCGGGAAACCGGGAGAGGACTCGGGTGTTGAAATTTACCCCTCAGACAAGTAGCGAGGCTTCAAGGATTGAGCAGCCTCCGAGACCTTCATGGATCACCCCCTCTCCTCCTTCTACCTGACTACGAAAATGTTTCCTCCATTTCGCGTGATCCTCGATGTCTACTGTACATTGAAGTTTCTTGACCCAGTTCTGCTCAACTATGACGATAGTCGAGGCAAGCCTTGATGATATCAGCCGAAGAAATACACTAGAGGTTTCTGGAGGGAAAGTTCAAAGAGCTATCAGAGTCGAGATGGGTGATCTGCGATATGAAGAAATACCAAGGAATTCACCAACGAAATTCTCATAGCACTGGCTCCCGTTGTTTTTAGTCGGGTACCATCATGAAGTGTCATGAACCCTCTTCAACCACACAGGACGAGTACAAACCTCGCGTCCATCACCCACGGTCTACCCTCCTCTCCACAACAACGATAGACTTTGGCGTTGAATGTCCTGCACCAGGAACGCTACCATCGGATATTCGCATGTTCACTTTGATGGCGCAATGAGTTTCTACTAAGGAACCTTGCCCATGACTATTGAAAGCTTAGAGCGCGCCACGACTTAGCTAACGGCGAGCCAGGCACAATGAACACACCTAGAAGTTCTTGATACATTTCCACAAAGTTCTGTCCGATTTTTCTCTCGCACAGACGTTTCTGCAGTCCTTCCTCATCAAGCCTAGTCGTAGTATTCTCTGCGATCATTAGTTCAAGTCCAGAGCTACTGATTATATATTAGCAATGCGACAACACGCAAGGTAATCCCTTACGTCAATCTTAAATGCCCAAATCATATCTCTACGTTTTGAGGATACGGCGGTTGAGGTCATGGGGCCCCTTTCAAGCGAGGAATCAATCTGAAACTCCCACCGGTCTGAGACACGGCCTTGAAATCTGATACAGCGGGAGCAGATCTTGGACATCAAACACACCCGTGGCCGTGCTTCATATCGTATCTTATCCGGCTAGGATAATCAGACCTCACGATTGGAAGCCACGTCCGTTCAAGGCTGGCTAATGGAAAGAATCGAGTATGGGGATCCTTTCGATGTCCGTCCAACGTGGAGCTCGACCATGGGATGTGCTGCACGACGCCGGAAGGAGTTGAGAGTTCTATCTGTGGGTTCTATCGCATCCAACTTCTTTTAGCGCTTTGAAACCTCTCGACCCTGGCAATAAGCGCCGATAGGATAGTGTTTGTATAGGCCTTCCGACGGCAGTATACTACGAGACCTGACGTTGTAGGCTAAAATTTCCAGGCTATTCTTCGACCAGAAATTCCATCGCGTTTTCTCGCTCTCGGATTCCTCTTTTTGCTCGTCGGTGGAATACAGCCTCGAAATCAACCGTTTTGACGAGGCTTTTAGCCACAGCTGCACAGAAGTGACTTTGCAAATGCCCAAATGGCCTCTCCACCTCCCGAATCAGTAAGCGTGACCACCACAGTGACATGACTTGATTTTCTTGATCACAAGAACCAAGTAGAGATATCTGGAGTCTTGTAGCCATTTATCGCC
The DNA here is from genome assembly GCF_010093535.1 of Lindgomyces ingoldianus. Lineage (NCBI taxonomy): Eukaryota > Fungi > Ascomycota > Dothideomycetes > Pleosporales > Lindgomycetaceae > Lindgomyces > Lindgomyces ingoldianus. The sequence continues at coordinate 866,355 of NW_022985168.1, read as the reverse complement.
GGCATAAGCCTCATGCACAGCATCACGCTCCAAGCGAGAGCACTTGCTTCCACTCCGTGGTCCGTTTTAGGTAGCCGAGAAAGCCCGGATGGGTTTCAGAAAGGCCACTCCGGCTCCGCTAACGCAGGTACGGGCCTCCGCACTCTTCCCAAAATGTTGTTTCCTCCGACATCTGTGGGATACGGCTCTATCGGTCACAAACACAGTTCCCGCTGAATCCAGATGCGTGAATTTGTTTGTGGAAACAGCAGTATCCGAGCGCTCAAGGCGAGGCTGCATGAGTTTCACAAACCTTGGCCCTCTATTCCCTTCCAGACCTTTTCCGGAGTCCGCCACTTTAATGCCCCTTTTATCCAATATGGTCGTTTTCAAGAAGTGTAACCACTGAGGTAAGCTTGTTGGCTCGACCACTGAGCCGCACAATCCTGACTCTGGTACCAAACGCCATCAACGGACCGGTGTCCTGGATTTTCAGGCTGGATTGGCGGCTGCTCAGACAAAGCTCTAACAGAGGCTCTTTTGGCGTGCAGCCCTATCAACCCCATCTTACAGTGATACATCGGGAGCATGCGCGCATTTTGCCAGACCTAATATCTCGACGTGGTAAAATTACGGCTGTGATAACCAGTCCTCTCGAGTGCATGAGTTGACAGCGAGGAACCCCATCTTTTATCGTCCTTGTTAAGCGCTTACGGAGTGCCGGCATATTCCACTCTCATTCGCTGACTCGCTGAGCGAATCCAACGAAGGCGGGCAAAAACGGCTAGGGCCCTGCCTTGGTCAAAAAGAAACTCTGAAACGGCCTTTTGGACGCTCTCACTGGCCGTCTGCAGGCATGGAGCGTGACGCCGAGCACGGGCAACCAGAGAACGAAGTGCTATGCTAATCCTAGAATGCGGCCTCAAGGCCACTTCATCCTCAGTGAGCAAAGGCGGTAATGGCCTTCATGCGGGAAAAGATTCAAAAGTGAGTGATGGGAAGGCCCGCGAGTTGCGTTATTGGGGGAAGCAGCCGACGCAGTCGCTCAGTGTTCCTGACTGGCGGCAGAGGGTTGAAGGGCGTTTCAGGATGAAGATCAAACCCGGCGCCCAGTGCTGCTTCTGCTGGTTCCTGCGTCTGGATGCACCGTGCTCACACGTCAGTTCGCTGATCAGCCACAGCACGATGCTCGTAGAGAAAGCTAGGTCACAATGAGTGTGTGATGGTGGGATGGATTTGCAAGAAGTTGCATCCGTCAACATGAGTGTGAAATGCTCCTGCGTGCTGCGGACTCAGTCTCCAGCCATGATCCTGGGCAGATCCTCCGCCATCGTCCAAAGAGGGCGCAGCATAGAGACTTGGAAAGTTTGTATTAATAACGAGCTTGAATCTCTCCTCCAGAATAGCGGAGGGACTGAAATGGAATCCTCATTCGCGGGGAAAATTACAATTGATGCGCGCAAGCGGCATGAGAGGAGTGCATCTCGATAACGAAGCAAAGGCGCCCCGTACCGTTCAAGGTGCGAGATTGTGAAATGGGTGACTGTAAACCGGGGTGTTCGCAGTGGAAAGTGATGCCGGCTTTGGCTTTCATCACAGGCAGCAAACACAGCGCTGACTTCCTAGGACCATGTGCCGTCGGCCGCCTGCTTCAGGCCCCGTGAGGATGCGAGGCTGTAATGCTGAGCACCGCTGCTGCTTGTTGCGAGTTTGTGGCTAGCCTGCAAATGACAACTGTGCCGCGAGCGAGTGGAGGTAAGTTGTGCTAGCGGCAGTCTCCACTACCGGCGGATTGACAGGAGTCAAGCACAACTGGTGGAGTCCGCGATCATGGTGAGTCTTTGCACGCATCGGCTCGCTAGCCGCAAGTTTTTCGCACCGGCCAGCTGTGTGTGCATCGCGACTCGGGATGGGGGGCGGGGCTTGGGATCTGGAGAGGGTGGGTGGCTCCTTCGGCCTCCTTCCTCCCTCGCCCACCGCTGCCAGCAACAGTCGTCGGGTAGGCACACCTTCGTCAGCACAACCCATCCTGGCCCTTGCCACAGTCCCCGCGGCCTCCAAAAAAAAAAAAACCACCCACACCCACTCTCGCGCCCACCCTTCCCTCGTGGTACAATATTGCGGCCAGCCATTCCTTTTGCTCCAACGCTCTCTCGCGCTGGCTTGCCTGCTTTTGTCGCTTCGGCTTCTGCGCGCTGCTGCGACTCGACCTAACCCCCTGGCGCTTGGCACCAGGGAGCGCTTCGTGTCTGCCCACATCCCATTCGCTGACCTCCCCTCGCACGCCCGCCGGCGCTGCCTCGCGGACCCTTCACTGGCCTGCACCCCCTAGCATGCGAGGTGCTTGGTCTCTGTGGTGCTGGCGCGCTGCTGACTTGCCTGGACTTGGGCGCCGGCCCAGAATAGATTATTCCAAAACGACTAACTCCTGTTTCACCAACCCTCCGACACCTAAAGCTCTGCCCTCCCCCCTCAGATTTGTGTTTCGTGTGTCCCAAAGCCCTAACATTCAAGCTGCCCAGTCTTCTTGAAGTCGAGACTGCTCAGGCTCCCGAGGCAGGCCCTCGATACGTTTTACTTCTCATTAAGATATCTCAAACCATCGCTGGCCTTTTCTTTCGCTTTGCGCTTCACGTTACATTATTTCCACTGGCAGGACCTGTTACGAGAGCCTTATCCGTCTCAACCCACCCTCATTGCAGAGTCTCGTCTGACGTCTGGCACTGCAAAACACGAGTGAAATAGAGAGCCGTGTTGCAGGGCAGCATGTACTCCAACCCTCATGCTGCGATGCCTCCGCCTCAGTCACGTTCTGTTGCGCCCGAAACCTTCTTATTAGATCAGGATGCTCAGCAAAGCCTGCCTCCGGATAGTATCGTCGCGCTGCAGCAGGTCGACAACCGTATGTTTATACACCTCCTTCCTTTACAAATATCTCCAATGCTGTCGCGCATCTGTCTCGACAATCTCTCTATCCGCCTCTGACCGTTCCTGCTGACCCCTTTGGTAGTAAAGTACTTTCTCATATCGGCTCCCGTTGATTGGCAACCTGATCAATATATTCGACGGTTCCTATTACCCACTGGTGAATACGTTTCCTGCGTGTTATGGTGAGTCCATTCGATGATGCATTGCTGCACAATTCCTCTTTCAGCGATTAACCAACGTGCAGGAACAATCTTTTCCATATCTCTGGAACAGACATTGTTCGATGTCTTTCCTTCCGATTCCAGGCCTTCGGCCGACCCGTCAAGAACTCGAAGAAATTCGAGGAAGGTATCTTCTCAGATCTTCGCAACTTGAAATCGGGTACCGATGCTTCGTTGGAGGAGCCCAAGAGTGCATTTCTTGATTTCCTCTATAAGAACAACTGCATCCGAACGCAAAAGAAGCAGAAGGTCTTCTACTGGTACAGCGTGCCGCACGACCGACTTTTCCTCGATGCCTTGGAGCGCGATCTGAAAAGGGAGAAGATGGGCCAGGAAGCGACTACAGTCGCTGTGAACGAGCCAGCGCTTTCATTCGAATTCGACTCGTCGCAGTCACTCTTCGAGCAGCTCACCAAGGCACAACAGACAAACTCATCGTCATTCAACAACAATGTGCAAACATACTCACAGTCAACCTCCCCTGTAATGCGAGCGATCGACTCCATGCCCCCTCCAACCATGATGACACAGCCAATACCGCCAACTGTGCAAGAGGAAGCAATGAATCCAATGGCACAGTACAGCCAAATGACGATGCCTCCCAGCATGAACAACGCAATTGCCAAGAGCCGGGAACGAGACTTTGGAGGTCAGATGCAATACGACCGCAATGGCATTCCTCTCTCGCAAGTGCACCAGCGTCATAGCTCGATGCCTGCATACATGGAGTACTCGCCTGCTCCTTCATTCGTTTCGTCGCATTACGAGGACTACAGCACTCGGGGCATGTCATTCGAGCCGTTGACTCCACCCCAGCACCAGATTAGTCTCGGTGCAGAACCAGCCTACATTGCGAACGAGGACACTGGTCTCTACAGCGCTATTCCTGAACTCGGCGTGTCGACTTCGTTCAATCCCTTGATGAACATCCCTCCGTCAAATTTGATGGGTCCCGGCTTCTCAAGCGTGACACGGCCGTTCCCTCCAGGAAACGTCTACTCTGTCATCGAAGGATCGCCCACCTATAAACAAAGGAGGCGTCGATCGTCGATGTCAACTGGTGTCAGCGCCGCAGTGACTGCCACAGGTGGGGCCACGCACCAGGTTCACCGACCAAGTGATTTGCGGCGGTCGATGTCAAGCTCCGTCATGCCTGTTCCTGAAGGAGATGAGTCGAATCACAACTCTCCTAATAGCGTTAATGGTGGCGCCAACTATAGCCAACCTATCGCAGACCACAAGCCTGTAGTTGACATTTCGCGGCACGGTACCCCCTTGCACACGGTCGAGGACAGCCCGCCACAACACCAGACAAGCATTTTGCCCCAGGACGATCTAAACAGCCTCGTCAATGGAGACGTATTTGAGAATCCCCTACAGCATTCTGCCGTGGCACGCACTGCAGCCGCTCCAGGGGTGTACCGACGGGCAAGGAGCGCCACGATGATGGAGATTGGCCCGTACCCTCAGAAGTCACATTCATGTCCAATCCCGACATGCGGTAGGCTATTTAAGAGGTTAGAACACCTCAAGAGGTAAGCGCCCGCGTGCTGTGAAACTTTTTTTATAGCCGCTGACTCGGCGCCTAGGCACGTGCGTACCCATACACAAGAACGACCCTACGTCTGCCCACTATGCAATAAGGCATTCTCGCGATCGGACAATCTTGCCCAGTAAGCTTCCTCCGCAACCCCCAGTCTATTTTCGGGCCATACTGACCATTTCCCTCAGGCATCGTCGCACGCATGAACCTCGTCAAGACGGCGAGCCGCTCAGCAGTTTCGACGAAGATGAGCTTGACAATGAGGACGAGCACCTAGGCTCGCTAGAGGAGGAATCACCCGAATCCGGAAATGACTACCTCAGTGCAAACCTCAACATTCCAGCATCAATTGCAGATATACCCGGTCCTCTCTCCATGGGGACCACCATGGGACCCCCTCAGCACCTCATCGCTGCCCACAACTACTAAATTTTGCAATCATTTCCCGGCGTGGTTTTAAATGAGCAAACACTAGGATGCATGCAGGTGCCAATACTACTTAGAGCGACCACTTTTTTCCTTTGTTATCATGTTTAACTCCCTAGAATTTTTGTTTTCTTCTGCATCTCGCTCGAGAGTCGCATCGCATGCATGCCATTTTCTTTCATTCACGGGAGGTTCATTTAGCAAACGGAGATGGGAACCGCGCTTATGACGGCATGAGAAACCCCTATTTCTTTCATTTTCATTTTCTTCGTTACTTTTTCCAATGTCGCACACCGCCTATCACATATTGCCTTTTATTGTTTTGGTGTTGTGGAGCCGTCTTGGAGCACGTGTGCAAAAGTGCTGGGGATTCAGAGAGCCAGAGGGGTATATGTGAGCGGTAGACTGGGTCACCCACATCCTGTATGCACTCACGAGACTGGCTCTGCGTCGTTGACATGCTCGCGAGTTTGGAATGCGAGGAGCTTGGGTGTTGATTTGGGTATCATGGATATCCAGAGTATTTCTGGTCGTGATCTTGCGACACGGCTTTGTATTATAGAGAAATGCTTTGCAGACATATTTTCATCCACTTGTCTTATCTTTAATTGCTGCCAATATTGAAGCGCAAAAGTAGCACTCATTCTGCAACTCTGACCACCATCCTAGATATCTCCATGTCATCCTTCCGACATAAATTGGTATGTGTAATTTCCGAAACGTTGAAAACAACTCCCGTCTGACGGGTCGAGTCCCAGAAACTGTTTCTGTGTGACGTGTATTCGTGCACCCCTTTGCTCAGAGCCCAGCACAGAGCTCATTGCAGTGCTGACATGCGTTCGATACGACATGACGAAATCCTCCTTTGGGTGTTAGATGAGCAGACGTTGACAATCCTCTATTCCTTTGCACGACTGCGGACTTCAAGGCTCCTGCCATTCATCGCATCCTCGATACATGCTGATATTATGCATGGATGAGAAGCTTATTGGTACAACAAAATGGATGATGGACTTGGCATCAGGTCGTGGCGACATGCTTGCCTCGGAGGAATGTCGAGATGCAGGGGGGCATCTCTTCACGATATTAAGGAACCGAACACCATTAAGAAAAATTTAGGTTGGAAATCGACGAACTTGAGACACTAGGTTTTGACATCTTATTCCAGACTCCAAAACGTCGCTAGGATATATTCACCTATCACCACTCCACACCGTCCAATTTCACTATCCCAACCCCATCCACGAAAATCGAGACCCAGTGCCCAGCGCCAAACTTCATTTTCCCCCCCTCATCTATCTACAACCAGCTCGAACTATAGACTCTCGAACCTCACTTCAACAACCTCCCACCTTCTTCTCAACCCTTACTATGACAGCGACGACACACTACCAAGACCTCGAAGCCAGCACTTTCTTGAACTCTTCCCTCCATTACAGCCGGAGACGTCGAAAACTGCGTCCAGGGAAGTGATTATGTCTCCTATAGCGCGTAGTGCGAGTAGAGTCCAAGCGCGGAGTGTGGGGCAGGAGATTGTGTGGGGATGGATTAAGATGGGGGTGGAGATGGGGTTTTGCAAGACACCAGGATGCTAGCGACTAGATTAAGACCAATGGGTAGTTGTATTACCAAAATACCCCTAGGCATATACATTCCTTTGAAGGGGACGAGCATAGAGATGGAGAAGGAGAAGAAGATCAAGGCGCGAGCTCATCACCAGATTATAAAAGAAGCGCTCGAACGGCCGGAAAGCGAAGACGACTAGGACTGCTGGTCTGAGTCAAGCGAGAAGAAGTCTGATAGATTGGAAGAAGAAAAAGCTAAACATGAACTGGCATCTACAGCAAAGGGCAAAGCAAATCGCAAGCTTCTATCACTCATGGTGTTTAATAGAACGTAGTACTGTTGCTACTGTTACTGATAGTAGCAGCCTCTTGGCAGTTAAACCGAAAATGAATTGTCTTTTGTTACTGTACAGTTAATAGGGCTCTAGCTACGGCAGTAACTGCTCATACTAATTAATTTCTTGGTGTTTAAATACTGCGCTCGCGGAGGGAGTTTTTGCGCATACTAGTACAAGGGCTGCTCCAAGAGTAGAGGTGCTAAAACATGCACAAACCAAGGCACTGCTGCAGCTTGTTTGTTAGGTGTCCCTTCTTAGGTGTCAAAATGATGGGTGTGCAATACACTAAAGACAGGCTGAACTGCTCTTATCCAACGTAGTTTATTCCGACCTTGAATAGTCAGGATCTAGGTAAAAGACCTAATTAGACGAATCGCTGCCCTCTAAGGCAGAGATTCGCTACTGCTTATATACACGCTGCTTCTTTGTTCTATGCCTTGCTGCATCCGGCTGATCGTTCTTTGTCCATTCTGGTCCGATATGGCCGCAAGCGGCCAAGGCCAAGCCTGATCGTGACATTAGGGCTTAATAAGACTAGGGGCAGGTAAAATAAGAAGCCAATTCACTACTATGTTATGATAATGGGTAGTACTGTGACGCTTGTTGTAGCTAAAGCTAATATATGGCCTATAGAAGTCCACTCAATTAGTGGCACCAACTTAGGCGTAATCACTATCTAACGCTGTACAAACTAGCTCTTAACTTCCTATATATCCCTAACACAAGCTATAAGCCCAAGAGGGGCTGTAGCTAGAAGGACAATCATAATGAATTATAACCAGCTATTGCTCTCCATCATTAAGGCTCTGCAGCCACAACACAACTAGATTGCTAGAGGACTATATATTTATCTTATTCACTTAGAGTTAAATAATATCTGCGACTATATTAGCAAGAGATTTCTCTAGAGCTTCTAGAAACACCGGTTACTGCAGTAACTATACTAAACAGTAGCTCTGCTCTTAATTAACTTAGCAGTAACTGTCACTGCCTGTAAGGCCATTTAGATTCATTCTGTCTAAAAGAACAAAACTCAATCACCACTGACAGTAACACTTACGTTCTATTAAACATGATGTCATCACAGTCGCAAGAGCTCGTATCGCGAGACTCGTCCTCAGGCACAGGGGCGGGAGAAGAACAAGGACGGACAATCTGACCACGAGCCCAAAACCCCGAAAGTGTCTCCTTCTCCACCCCCAGTTCCTGAAATTCCGACCACTCCCATTCCCACAGCCAATCCCCCAACCAACCCCCCTCAATCGCGCCCAATCCCACTCGACACAAGAACCGGCTGGCTCCTCCCATTCTGCACCCCCAAGCAATAGTCTTCATCTGCCTCATCACCTCCTCCAGACCCAGCACCAGCCTCAATAACTCCCCGCCCCCCTCAAAATCCCCCTCCAATTATCTCCCTCAGCCCCCTTCCCTTCGTTTCATCCTCTCCCACCAAGAGCGGAACATACATATGCGGCTCAGCACGGCCTCTCTGCACCGACCTCTACAGTAACGGAAAGCCATAATATGATTGCTATGGCTGAGTTAAATCGACGATATGGCTTGATGAAGAGGGGTAAGTGGCTTGTTGTAGGATGAGACAGGAGAAGGGACTGGGAGAGAGTCTAAAATGTGTGGAATGTGGGTGTCCAGCTATGTATAAGGTTAGGACGAATAGAGTTGTGCAATTTGAGGCGAAGCGATATTTTGGGTGAGTATTGAGTTGAGAAGTGATTTGAAAAGGATAGAATAGGATAGATGAATTGGCTGGTTTGCAATCGCGGGAATGAGTTCAAAGTTTTCTGTCATATTGTAGAAAGTACATGTACAATATAATACAAAACCACAGACGCCCAACAGTCCCAGTACAAATTTTTTTAACCCTATGTCATCTTACCACCTAGCCTATATGTTTCCACAGCCCTCTCAAACAATGCCCGACAAGGCACTCTACTGCCTAGCCTTGCACATAACAAGAAAGCTCCACTCAACTTCCTGTGCAGACTATACGTCTCTTCTGGTGGTGGGGCTAGCCGCTCTCTCACCATCACAGGAATTAGACCCCTCACTCTATCCGTAATAGTCTGGTCTCTGAAATTATACACCTCCGGTCCATTCTGCTGAAAAGGTTCCGCAAGAGTCAGAACAGATTGGACATGTGCTTCTGTCATATCCGCGGACTCAGAGCCGGTCAGATACCCCAGTTGAACAGAGAGTTCTCGGATGAGAGGTTTGTTATTCTGGGATGCCGCAATCAGGACATTGATATACGGATCTACGAATTCGTCCGGGTAGTCACGGCTTGCGCCAAAATCTAATAACTCGATTTTGTGGAGCTTTTCGTTGTAGAGAAAATTAGTCCAATTCGGATCCGTCTGCATGAATTTGAACTCGACGATTTCTCGAAGACAGAGGCGGAGAATTTGCGTCCCGATCCAGTCGCGTTGTTCTTGGTCGAGGAGAGGGAGTTTGGCGACGCCAATGCCTTCCATGAGTTCTGCGGTTAGGACTTCTTTGCCGCTAGCTTCTGGAATGATCTTCGGCACTGTGAAGACGTCGGTATCGTCGGCTAGGAAGTCGCGGAAGCGGGTTTGGCATTCTGCTTCTCGGGTGTAATCGCATTCCCAGCCTAACTCTGTTCGGGCATTTGCGATCGTTTTGTCGAGGAAGAGACCTTTCGGTAGGAGACGTGACGCTGTTAGAAGAATAGAAAGGTTGCTGAGATCCGAATCGATCGAGTTAGCAACGCCGGGATACTGGACTTTGACAGCCACTTGTTCCTTGGTAGATCGAAGGATGGCTTTGTGAACCTGGCCAATTGATGCTGCTGCTATCGGAACGTCTTCAAAAGAATCGAAGAGATTTCTCCAGTTGGCACCAAGGTTGCTTACAAGGACTTTGTTGCGCTGAGAGGCGGGCATGTAATCTGCACTGTCCTGCACGCGCTGAAGCACTTCGTGTATTGCAGGTGGTAGCATCTTGATGTCTTGAAAGCTGATTATTTGCCCGAGCTTGAGCGCAGCGCCACGCATACGGGACAGTTTTGCAACGAGGATCTCCATATTTCCTGGACTCAACACCAGCGACCCTCCGGTCGCTGCAGCGCTCCCAGTTACTCGTCGAAGACTTTCTCCAGCTGCACCAAACGCCATTCTAGCCCCTAGGCCAGCATACTGCCAAAGACGGCTGAACCTTGATGATGGAACGCGTGACTCTCGTAGTTCGTACGGAGCTTTTCGAGGTTCAATATATATTTCTCCAGAGATCTGCGACCATGCTGTCAGTATATCAGCATGCTTCGCAAATGGGTAAGGTGGGAGACAACCTACGTCAGGCACGGAGGGAGGAGTTGATTCGGCGCCTTTAGCTAGCTCGGGGGGAAAATTATGCATTTCTCTTTCTGCTGTTGTTCGACTGGTCTGCAGAGGTTGTTCTGGCTTGGAGGGCTCTGTCTGCTCAGCACTGCGGACATTGGACATAGCCTGACCATAACCAGCCGCAGTCTTTGTATGATCATATGGAGTCTTGTCAGCACCTCTCAGGTCTAGGTGAGGCTTCGGCGCATACGGACTACCTCCTAGCATCTTCGCGACCCGCTTGGTTCGGAACACATCCGTATTTATGCCCCCAGATACCTGATCTTGTTCCGGAACAGCCGCTGTATGTGGTATCTCTTCTTTCTGCACCTCCTCCTGCCCCGGCTCCGGGGTGGAGTAGTAAGCGTCCTGGTTCAAATGACCGGCTTGGACATGATCATCACTCCCTTGTTTGTCTTCTGTATGCTTTGGTATTTTCGCTCGAGGCAACGATGAGTATTCCGGCTTCGACTCTACAAATCTGGTATAGAAGACATCTGTATCTTGGCCTGCGTTAAGCTTCCGCACCATTGGTGATGTCGGCGGCTGTGATTCGTTCGCTTGGGAAGGGATCTGAGACTCAGACTCACGCTGAAGTCTGCGCGCTTCTTTTGGCGAGAGATGCGAGCTCTTGGGTGGTATTGGAATTGAAGACGCCGTCGACGCTGCTGGTTTGATGCCTTCCTCTTCCTTTGGACCTTCATGAGCCACCTTTGCCAAATGTTCCTTCAAAGGCTCTGGCACTGCCGGTTCTAAAAATGTGTCTTGTCTCTTTGCATCGTCCTCTAAAGTTATACCCGCAGATGATATCGTCCCATCTGGCAGCAAGCAGCGTTTTGCATTCTCTTGTTGCACATACAGCTCATCCTCCGGCGGTGGCCCTGCCTGCGTATTCCTGGACGACCGATCATAATTATGACCCTGCTCTAGTCCATCCTTCATATATTCGCGTTGCTTCTCCCCTTGCACCATCTCCCTCCTTGGCATATCCTCTTTGCGGTGGTTCGATGCTTGTGGCGGCGAAGCCCATGGCGGAGGGTTTTCGTTAAAACGTTGGGATAGGGCAATTGCTGCTTGAGCGGTGAGAATTATGCGATCCGTCTGGCTCTTGACGGCCCTTGCGAGCGTCGAGGTTCTGCTGTAGACATCAAGCTGCTGTGAGCGCAGATTGACATGCTGTCTGGTGATGGATTTGGAGGCATTGAATAGTCTCGCGACGTCAACGAGCCGCTTACCTGCCATTGAGACGGGCTAATTGGCTACCAGATCCGGAGGTTCATCGTGAAGGGACAATAGGAATCGTGAGCGTGGCGTAAGCCCGTGAAGACTGGCAGCGAAACTACCATCGCGTCATAGCTTCGTCCGGTTAAGCGTAACGCTCCCTCCACATGATTGGCCAGCATTCTTCCTTTTTTCCATTCCCGATACGGAAGTGCACCACTCCGATGTCGTTTGCTCCTCCGCTACGATAAGAGTGGACGCTCTCTCCATCCCTAGAAAATCTCAGTGCAAGGTCTCCTGGCAAAGGATTCGCTCCTTCAGTCTCATTGGTCGCTCTTTCTACCTTTATGCTTGCTCTCACTACCTCCTCTGAAACAATCTGACCTGCAACCTTCTTTCTCGAGGCCTGCTCATCCACCATTCACTTTCCGTCCCTCTGATATGGTATTCTTTGATTCAAGTATTATTCCACCGATATGAAGATCGCTTGTCTCCAGTTCGCCCCAGAGTTGGGCAAGGTCCAAGAGAATATCAAAAGAGCCGAGGATATACTCCTGCGGACACACATTCCGGCGAATTTGGATTGGCTTGTCTTACCAGAACTAGCATTCTCAGGTCTGTACATCCGATTTCCCTTGAAGAATATTGAGGAAAATAGTGTCTTTCAAGCTGGGGTTTGTTCATTGCGCTGCGCCACAAGACCCTGGGTTGGAAGAACCTTGTCGTGGTGCATGATTCCCCAAACAGCAGGCAACTGATATATCAACCAGGCTACGACTTCCACTCCCTTGAAGAAATAGCCCCCTTCCTGGAACCCACAACCTCAGGCATCACCACACAATGGGCGATCCAAACCGCCGCACTCTACAAATGCCACGTGACTGTCGGTTACCCTGAAATCACGACCACGGACCCCAAAACGCAATACAACTCGACCGTCACCGTCTCCCCAACTGGCGTCATTCTAACCAACTACCGTAAAGCGTTTCTCTACTACACTGACGAAACATGGGCCATCGAAGGACCCTCTCGCAACTTTTTCTCCGGCCAGTTGGGCGGGTTGGGAAATGTTACCCTTGGGATTTGTATGGATATCAATCCATATAAGTTTACGGCCCCATGGACAGATTACGAGTTTGCGAATACCGCGTTGCAGGCTGGGTCTCCACTTGTGTGTGTGAGTATGGCGTGGTTGTGCCACTTGACTCCCGAAGAATTGATGCAGAATCCTACTCAAGCGGATTTCGCAACTGTGGCGTACTGGGTTGAGAGATTTCAGCCTTTTGTCGAGAAGTCGAGAGATGGGCAGCCTGTCGTAGTCGTGTTAGCAAATCGATGTGGAATGGAGAAGGAGGTGTGCTATGCTGGGAGTACTACTATTCTTAAGATCGATGCTGGGGGAGTCAGTCTTTATGAGACACTGGGCAAGTTGGAAGAGAAGTGTCTGGTTGTGGATTTGAATGAAGTAAGTGATGACAATCTATATCTGGGTTAGTAGGCACTAATGCATTGTTTCAGAGGCCGAAATTCCAGGTGAGAAGTGGGCGTTAGAGATATCCAAGCCATGTGTGGAGATTTCCTGCTAAACATGCTGTGGGAAGTCTACACGGCGTGCTGTGCGAGACAACCACTTAGCACGGCTGGCCTGGTACATTCGCTACACCGATGAGAAATACCTCCGCGCGTGGGTACGGGGAGCACCACCCGAGCTGATGATGCGTTTGGATGTTGCTTTGTCCAAAACTCGGTTGGCAGCTCGGTTCGCGCAATGCCCTGATTCATGAGCACTTCAAATCTTGGGTTCAGAGGCGAATAGAAGGGTTATGGTTCGGCTAGAAGACTGAAAAGGCACAGCACCATTCACAATCAAATATCCTTAATCCATCGGATTAGCTGGTGCATTTCATTGCCACTGCAAAACCCCCATCACGTGTATTTTCAGTCCCAAAGCGCCAGAGTTACCAGTTAAAACATCCTTCATACCATCAAAAGTCCGCACCACTCCATCCGCCACCCCAAACTCAACATCTATATCCGCTCCCCCGCCGTGGAATCCATCCCCGTGCCATTTGATGTATGAGGAGACCGAGACTGAAAACGAGAATCGAGAGAGGAGGGGGCGAGCCGTTTAGATGCCGATACGGGTCTTGCGCCAGTGTCGTCGCTTTGCGTTGTATCTGATCGTGCGTGTCATGTTAGCCCGACTCAACCGCCCCAGAACTTGTGGCAAAAAATCTGGCTATAGGAGGGAGGAGGGAGGAAGACGCACCGGATGGTGTTACCAGTTCGCAGGCGGATCCACTGGGGAATCGGGCGGTTCTGCTTCTGCGCTTTCGCAAGCTTTTGCTTGGTTCGGAAGGACTTGTGGCTCTGTGGAATCGTCAGATTGGGTTAAGTAGAAGGGGTTGTTTTAAAGGAGTGAGAAAGCGTACCGGCATCGTGAATTCTTGCAGGTTGTCAAGATGCGAGAGTTGTCGTTGAAGTAGGTGTCGACGAGGCTCGTCAATTTCCAAGGTTTCGTCAATGTGTGCGCCAAGAGTTTAGCGTACAGAAATCGGCTAGTGCTTGAGTCACGTGTATTCCCTTCCACAGTTACCTTCTCACTGCATCTGCAGTGTCCGCGCCGTTTTCAGAACTTCCGCCTCTCTATTCAATTGATGGAATGCTAGCCTTCGTCGATGAAAATGACTTTCGCTTACTCAGTCTCTCGCAACAACCTGCCACCTCTCTGCATTGATATTCGCAGAGAATCGAGTCCATCGCCCATGGATTCCTCGTAAGAAACCCCATGGAAGAAGCCCAAGCACATGGTAAATAACCCGCTGGCAGAAAATATCTTATATGGTAAACCTAAGATAGCAGGAGGCTTACATAGGAAGATGTCCAACTATCTGTAAGTTCAGCACCCTGGGTTGAAAAGGGATGGAGCTGGCTGATATTGGTAGAACGATGGGCTTCGAAATGGTAACGGTTCGTGTTGGAAATCTCCCTGTCGAATTTTCTCTGCAGAAATATGTTTTGTGTGCCGTGTCACCGTATTTTCGGGGCGCTTTCTAGGCGTCTTCTGAGTGGAAGAGTGTAGCATAACTACTACTGGTGTGTAAGTGAGCTAGCGTTCCGGACGTTTCCCCAATGAGCAGAAGCCCAGATGCAGGCCAATAAGATTGGCACTAGAACATTCAGGACTGGTGAAATAGATCCTCCGTGCAGGACACTCCCTACTGACGACGATAAGCATTATGCCTAGAAGGCTGTATCACCTCTCTTTGATGAGATGCGTCTTGATTCAGAGGATATGAAAAGGATCCAGAGTAGATCTCTCAACGCTAGTAGTTCCTTCAATATCCTCAACCTTAAAAATCTTCGTAGACGAGTACTTAGTTCACCAGCTTCGGGATGATATATTGTCCTCTATGTTTGGCCGCGCCATAGCTTAGGGCTGGTGGCCAAGTACTGTAGAGATCGTCAAAACCGCATATGGGAAGTTACCAGCGTCCGTCATGTTCGATATCTAGTCTTACCAATAGCCTACTTCTACGACTGGGCTCGTAGGTCGCCAGCTGAGATAGGAGAGCCGAAGTAACTCGATCTGAGTTATCTGGTCGACATGATTGTAGCTGTTGTAAAAACGCCCAATGAGGGACAACAGGAAGAAGAAGGAAACCCAGCTTGGCTGAAGGCTTTAACAAACTGGTGCGATTTCCATGAGCACCTGGTAGTGGTTGGGAAGGACTGCCGGAAGCGTCTTTCTAGGAACGTTCACATTTTCATATGCTTAATCAATGCTTGCAACACTAGCGCCCCTCCTAGATACATACTAGTAGAGAAATGGAACATCAATGGAAATGTAGAGTCACGTCCGTCCTGAAGTGAGCTTGACAAGTTCAGCGCCATTCTGTGGATGACTTTGCCATTTGTCTCCCGTTTCGTTACTCCCCACGGCGCCACAGTATTATCTCATGAAGCTGAGAATGACACAACATATATCTTATCAAGCCTTTCAATCATAACCTTTCTTGCGTCATTATAAATATGGTTACCCAGCATACAAGCGAAATAGAGCATGTCTCAAATATCGGATAAAGTCCCTCATTATGAGCCCCCACCAGTGCGTCACCAGCTACGAAGGAGAGCGGGTTGCAACCTCTACATGCGGGCACAAATCACATGCTAGGTATGCGTAAGACGGTGTTCTCTCTCACACGCAGATATCATCTTCGTGCTTCGTCTGGGCTGCATGATAGTTGGCTTGTCGGCGGAATTCTCTCCAAGATCAAGAAGTCAAACCACCTAGGTGGCTGATTCAGCCTAGCCTGATTCCCATACATGCCAACACTTGCATACAGTGCCACTGGAGCCCAGTCGGTTTCTGCTTCATCTATAGTGCTGCCTTCCACGACTACCACGACTATAACAACAGCTTCAAGCAAGTAACACCTATTTAAAGATTGTTTCGCGGAATGTGTAAAACACAACATGGATCCAACTTCACCATCGCACTGTGCGGTTACAGTGTGGGCTCGGAAGGCTACGGATCGCAAATTCCTCAAAAACTGCTGGCTCAAGACTAAACCCAGAGAAACAGCCTCTTTTTCCCAGTGTCTCGAAGGAGTAGTGCTAATTTTCCCGGGGCAGTGCTCGACATTAACAGGTGGAACTACCTGCGGGCTGTGCCCAAGGCTCCGGAGCCCGATGCCTTAGTGGTACTAAAGGTTCGTGGCTAGCCTAATCCACTTTATGCTAACAGGTATACTGCATATGCTTGGGTGCGAGGAAGTAGAGTAGTAAGTTGCTTTAAGTTCTCAAGGGGATGTTTGACGAGAAACTGTATATAGAACTCCCCCTAGTTGTCTTACTCGTGTTAGCTTTCTGCACCCGCAGGCACCTAAGCACCTGCAGGTGGCCCACTGATGTCGAACGCTACATAGGGGTTCGTGAGGTGGAGCGTTTGGCGTTGGTGGCTGTGTCTCTTCTGATATCTGATTGCATCCGGAGAAAATCCGGTGCATGTCTATTGTTTCGGGATTATTCTCCTGTGGTTGAATCGAATTGCAGTTTTTGACAACCTGCATGAGAGGCCAACCCTTATTTTCACACCGCGTCTTCCCCACATCCGATGGAACAGGCAGGGGTTCTCATATTAACAATACCACCATATTTGGAAGCAAATCCGTCGTGAGATTCATGTAGTAGTATCCATTAAATTGTCACGATTCGTCCAGTTGACTCGTCACCTGCAGTGCTCGGTGCTTGTCTGCATAGGAGGGATCCCTGGCTGCTCCACCGAACATGAAAAGACTGGGTATGCGTTCTGTTGAGACATCTGTTTGCGGGCTGCCTACCAACTGAGATATGAAGATGAAGATGCGTAAGAAATCATAGGAATGGGCCCTAAGGCTAATACAACAGGAAAGAGGATAACGAGATGGGAAAGCTAGATTGCCCATTCACATCTTAAATAATAAGCTACCCCGGGCGTGTGTCCCAAGGTTAGATTAGCGAGGGAGCTTGGATGCTACCAGCAGGGATGCTCCAGCCACCATGATGTTGGTCCGACAAAAAAGCAACACCTCAACCATGTCTATCACGCGAAATTCTCGAATCCATCATGTGAACTAAATACCGCACGACTCGCGGTATCTCTTAATTTTCCTCTGCTCAAATTCCCTTTTGTAGGAGTCTTTGTAGTGTCGAATTGCCTCGCATCGCGCCTAGCCACAATGGAAGACCTCTCCTCATCACCTGCGAAATCGAATCTGCATCGTATACCCTCGCTCAAAGCGTTTCTTCCGCTCAACGCTGAGACGACGGCGATTTCTACGAGGGGACAAAATCTGCCGGCGCTTCTTCATAACCAATCTTCGAGTTCGGCACTCACGCGTCGGCCATCCACCATTCGGAGCGAGCGCCGGAATAGCATGACGGATGACGAAGATCTGGAGGCGGGCCGACCACATGGGCTGATGATGCCCTGGGGAGGAAAGGATAGGGATGATAGGAGGATGAGTGTGGGTGCGCAGATTCTCAATACACCGCAAATGAGGAGTCAGAGGTTGATTGGGAACTCGAATCCAAGGTACCAGTGGTGAGTGTTGCGATATTGTTGGCATGGCGCAGGAGCTGATTAGGATATAGGGAGCGGTATTTCAAGTCAGAAGAGGATTTGAAACAGATGAAGAGGTCAATGTAAGCTAATATGGTTGCTAAGTGAGAGTGAGATTGAGATTGAGATTGGACTAACTCCGTTATCCAGACGGAAGTACTACGAGCGCAACAACTACCTCGTACAGCACTATATGTACATCGATCGCCTTCTGGACTCGTCCCTACCCCACAACCTCATCCAGGAATACAGCAACTCTGGGCAACTAAACATACCCTCAACCATCACTGAGGAATCGGGCTTGAGCGGGACATCTCCTGGTGTCCCTTCTCCAGGCATAAACAGCACAAATAGCGATCCGCCTTCTACCGGCACAACTCAGAGTAGCAACGGCTCCCAAGTCAAGCTCAAACGAACCCCAAAGAATCTGTACAAAGTCCCGGATGAGGAAACGCCTTTGCTCACGATCGAAAGCGATGACCCCGAGTCCCCCAAGAGAGTCATGCCGGAATGGGAGCCAGATGAAGAGCAAGATAGCAACAGCCCTATTGTCCAGCTGGCCATCTATGTCAACATGGCTGCTAACACGGCCCTTCTGATCATGAAAATCATCGTGGCGGTACTTACTTCCTCGCTATCAGTAATCGCTAGTTTGGTAGACGCAGCGTTGGACTTTCTCAGCACTGGGATTGTATGGACAACCGCATACTTCATCTCGAGAACTGACCAATACGCGTATCCAGTGGGAAGGAGGAGGCTTGAACCTATCGGGGTGTTGGTGGGTCATGATGCCATGCTCTGTCAACTGCATCTCGAGTGACACGCTAAATCCTCCCAGGTTTTCTCAATCATCATGGTTACATCGTTCTTCCAGGTCGCGATAGAAGGCTTCTCCCGCCTCACAGGCGACAACCATACCATCGTCCAACTAACCATCCCCGCCATCGCCATCATGGCTGGAACCGTCGTAATAAAATTTGTTTGCTGGCTCTGGTGCCGACTTATCCGAAACTCAAGTGTACAGGCACTCGCTCAAGATGCTATGACAGATGTCGTATTCAACATCTTCAGTATAATCTTCCCGCTAGGTCAGCTCAGCCCTTGGTTCTATATACAATCCCCATACCCTTATCTAATATTCTCTAGTCGGGTACTATGCCCGTATATGGTGGCTAGACCCCCTCGGCGGCCTCCTCCTCTCAATCTTCGTAATAACAAACTGGTCGTCCACATCCGCCACGCACATCCGGAACCTCACCGGTGCCGCCTGTTCCGCAGATGAACGCAACATCCTTCTCTATCTCACGATGCGGTTCGCGAAAACCATCAAGCAAATCCAAGGAATACAAGCGTACCACGCCGGCGACAAACTCAACGTTGAGGTCGATGTTGTACTGGATGAAGGGACGAGCCTTAGGGATAGCCATGATCTGGGGGAAAGTTTGCAGTATGTGCTTGAGAGTGTGCCGTATGTAGATCGCGCGTTTGTGCATCTAGATTATACGGGGTATAATTTGCCGAGTCATATGCAGCAGCAGGAGTAGGGGGGGTGGGGAAAGTGGAGCGAAGGAGGTAGGATGAGATGTTATATGACATGTATGAGGAGCGACGGTATAGGATAGCGCGGGATGAGGGATGAGATGGGAATTGCAAATGTTAGGAAGAGGGAATGAAAAGCATGACAAGCGTGATACCCAGTTATTGCATCCTACGGAAAGGAAAAAGAAAAGAAACATGTATGTAGATGAAGACGTGTACGATTAGTGTAGAGAGATAAAGCGAAAGGGATACGGAGATTAGAGAGGTCGACCACCGAGCAACGAAGAATGCATTCATTGATTTTCTTCGCCCCGAGAAATGCGTGGTTTCCAATTTCCTGTTCCTAAGAGCCTATCGTCCAGTGGCTCACGCATTGGGCCTTGCCAATAGAACTGCATTATGAAGGCAAGGTATCTATTCACATTACGCCGACCGTTCCCACACCCACAAAAGCCCCCGACAAGCCAACCGGAGGGGAGAGAGTACACACAAAGGAGAAATAGTCCAGTGCAAAAGATAGTTTACAGTGCACAAAGTAGCCTCTTGCGCTGAGTGCAAGGAGGCCAGTCAGTTCGTTGCAACACCTCCATCACCCACACATCCATCAACATCCCAACCGAAGTGTATCCGGTATGAAAGCACCCAACTACACATAGACTATCGATCGACCGACCGCGGAATGTAGAAATTCGAAGACGGGCGTGTAGTGGTAAAAGGGTATGGGGATCCGACTAAGCATGCGCTTCCTGGACGAGACCTTCTTCGTTGGTTTCGACACCTTCTTCTTGTACGCGGGGACGGGAGATGACGTCGAAGTTGCCTGGCGATCCTAAATCAGCGTCTTGTCGGAATCATTGTTGAAAATATTGTTGAAAATATTGTTGAAAATATTGTTGAAAATATTGTTGGGCGGATCTTACGTGCGATCAAGCTCAGATTCGAGCGCTTGTTACCCTCATTGTCGGTGTAGGATTCCATACGCGCGTCGGCGTCAATATAGATGAGTGATCTGGAATTCAAAGTTCAAGCATTAGCCTTCGATGCATGGCGGCGCTCTAAGGGATTATGCAATCCAATCCCATCCCAATTGTTCGCGCCCTTCTACAACCATCCAGCCCGCACAAACAAAACCCCCAAAAAAACCCCACTAAACTCACCCCTTCGGTATGCTCATCAAAAACTCCTTCTGCATACCCTGCACAAAACTCGCAACCCGAAACCAACTCGTCTTCCGATCGTCGCCCTTTCCATAGCTGCTGCCGACGACGAACCGGACAAGGCTCTTGTCGTTCGCGGTTGTGACTTCTTCGGGGGTGACGCCGAGACGGCCAACGATGGACATGCGGGCGAGCGACGCGCGGGATGTGACGCTGAAGGCGCGCGTTGCGAAGGGGAGGGCGTAGCGCGTGGTGCGGAAGGTAGTAGAGAACATTTTGGATCGTGTGGTTGTGGGAGAGGGATTGAGTGGAAGGAAGGTGGAAGGAAGGTGGAAGGAAGGTGGAAGGAAGGTGGAGGAGGTGGTTGTGGATGTGGATGGGGAAGTATGCTTGCTGTGAGTTTTGAGAGCTGGTGCTTGGGCCTCCTTATCGCGAGTTCGCGAGCGGCACACATAGTGCCAAGACTAACGCCTCTCACATGCTCCTCGCCAAGGGCGTCAGCCCTACGATGCTGGAAAGGAATTTTCCGCCTCAATTGGGAGAGGCGAATTTAATTAGATAGCTTGCTTTCATTATATAAAATGGGTATATGCCTGCAGTCTCCTAACCAACGCCAAAAATGCATTTTGAATCCCTGCAACTCCACCCCCATAGTTTCCTCACAGGGGAGATGGACGAAATGGATTGCATTACCATCTCACCTCTTGACCTTCTTATCAGCATGCCTCGCCTCCTCATCCTCACTATCATAATCTTTGTAAATAGGCTTTGGTTGATTCTCTTCCCACGCCTTCGTAAACAACTTGTCCTTCGTCGCATACTTCTTCAATGCCTCTACCGGATCCTCATCACGCATACTACTATGCGGAATACTTTCCTTCACATAATTCTGATCTGGCGTGTTCTTCGCAAAAGGCGTTGTGGCTGGTAGGTGTGGTCTTCTGGGGTCCCTAGACTTCCCCGACGCCGTGAGTCCAATGGTTGGATGTCGTGATGAGAATGTGTTGGCTTGAGCGCCAGGCATGCCGCCGGGAGCAGTTGCGTCACCGGCCATGCCGAGAGGGTCGAGCGAGGTGGTGAAGTTGGGGTCGTCGTCCAGATGCCGCTTTTTGGGGGCTTTGCTGAGGATGGTGAGAGCGCCGTTGTGCGAAATTTTGGGGTTGAAGAGGATGGTCGTTTGGCCGTTAGCGGAGCCCGTGAAGATTTGGTTGAGTTTGGGGTGCCAGTTTACGGTTATCAAAGGTGAGCCGGGGGTCACGGGGGTAACGAGTTCGGGGCGGAGAGTTGCTGGGTTGAGGATGTGAAGGTGTCCAGTTTCGGAGCCGGTGATGACGTTCGAGGAGTTGGGGGAGAAGCGGATGTTAGATGTTGGGTATTGAGATGAGGTTGATGCGTGGGTGACAGTTGTTATAGGAGTCTTGAATTTCCGCGTGTCCCATAGCTTGATGGTGTCGTCCCCTCCGCGGGTGATAACAAGTCGACCATCTGCGCTGATATCTAGACCGCTGGTCCAGGCATCCTTCACATGCGCATCGCGGATCTCGGCAGCTGGCCGATGATACGGGCCATCTCCATTCCACATAACCAAACTACCATCTAGAGCAGCACCAACAAGAATGTTATTCCCGCCCTGAATAGGAGAGCCCCACGCAACAGCTGTCATCCTGGTCCGGCCAGCTGATCCTGCCGACCTCGACTTATGCACAATGACCTCCTTCTGCTCCATACTATTATTGACGTTCCATATCCTCAGCGTGCTATCTGTGCCGGCCGTAACAAACAGGTCCCAATTAGTAGGGTGCCATGCACCGCTCGTGATCTCTGATATATGGCCTTTGGTATTATGCATGTCCCGCAAATACATATCTCCTTTCTTGAACTCCTTGACCAACTCACCATCTCTGCTAAGTATTCGTGCTTGCGGAAACGCTGTGATAACGAGTAATTGGCTGCCGGAATGAGGGCTGAAGAGAACCTGGTGTACCGGGTGTGTCTCTGAGTTCACAGCAGAAGACTTTGCGGCATGGGGATCGACAGTCTTGAAGGCTCGGATCGTGGTCGGAGTCATAGCAGACAGGTCATGGAGCTTGATAGTCGAGTCCGTGGAACCAGTTACAAGCCGCGTACCGGATGGGTCGAGGGTCATTGAGGTAATAGCCTTGTCGTGCGTTTTGATGAGTAACTCATGCGAAACGGGGAACTCATCCTCATCCTCGCCCTCGCTACTGTCGTCATCGTCATCGTCTTCCTCATCGTCCGATTGCTTCTTGCTCGTGATAGCCTGCTTCCGCTCGTCCACAGTGGCCCTGCGACAGCGCTGGATTTGCGCCTCGACATCTACAGAAGCATCTTGTTTCCCAAATGATGATGGCATGAACTGGCGCATGGCATGTTCATCTTCCGTAAAGGAATCTATGTCGTCCATGGCTCAATAAGGTGGTGGGTTGATAATGCGTGCAACGCAAGATGATGAGGTGAAGTTCGGCGGCGGGATGACATAATATTCGCAAAATGTACCAAGCAATTTCCGTAGTGTTGTGGCCTCCTCTTTAACCTGCATCTCAGGCGCCATCACCATTCAAGTGATAGGAAGTTACCTTTTACCGCAAACCGATTGTGCTAGAAGGGGGAAATCTTATATTTCATTACTAGGATTCCGTAAGCTTTTGTAGCATAAGAATTCTGTCAGAGCCTGGGCAACTGTCGAGTCAGCATATTGATTCTTTTATGACCCGAGAGGTTGCCAATGGGAGAATCACCTCCGGGCCTGATGTGATCAGGAAGGCAGCTATTACGGTAGAAGAAGTATAAAGGCTGTCCTAAGAGCTGCTCTGGGAGAGGATTATCTCCTTCAAAACCTCAAGTCCTCAAGTCCTCAAGTCCTCAAGGCATTAAGTCATTAGGTCATCAAGGCATCAAGTCTCTTTGAGTTTTTTTCACTATCCACCAGTTCAGACACCACGGCTCTAACCAATATCATACCCTATTCAAGAATCTCTTCCCTCTACACAGTTCTTCTTCCAACCCTCTCACCCATCTCTCTCACTATGTCCCACACGACCGTAATATTCGGCTCCGGTCCCGGAATCGGCAACCACATCACCGCCGAATTCGCCTCCCATGGCCTCAACCACGTAATCCTGCTCTCTCGCAACATGGATTGTCTTGCCTCCGACAAGCAATTCATCTCCTCCCAAGTCCCCAACACGAAAGTCTCCACCCTCCGCCTAGACCTCTCCAACCTGGCCTCCATCCTGTAGGTGTTGAGGTAAATCGAGGAGATAACGGAGCAGGTGGAGCTTGTGATTTTCAATACGGCTAGGATTTGGTTTAGTGAAGTTTTGACAACGCCAGTTGAGGAGATTGAGGAGAGTTTTAAAGTATGTTTGCTGTAGTTCCTCCTCCCTCCTCCCTCTCCCCTCTCTACTTATACAAGTCATTTATTCCCCCATCAGCCAATAAGCTAGCCTATGACCCCACGGGTGGCAAATCTCTCTCTGTACCTACCTCCCCAAGCTCTCCTCCATCTCCAAATCTCCCTCCACCAACCCACGCTCCTGGTAACAAACAGCCACTTCCCCTGGGACCCAATCCCCAATTCCTATCCCTCTCGCTCGTGAAAGTCTCGCAAAGTCATAACCCTCAAGAAAGCGTTCGCGGATTCCGGCGTTTTTATTGGTTTGGTTATCGTTGAAGGGATTGTTGCGCTGGAAAAGGAATTCTTGAACCCGAAGAATATTGCTGAGAAAACGTGGGGGTTTTATGAGCAGGGAGAGGGGGTTGATGTGAAGATTGCGGGGGATTGAGTGAGTAAGGGGCGGATGGGAGGAAGGAGGAGGTTGGGTGGGGTGTTATGAAAGAGGGCGCAGATGAAAGGGGCGTATGAGGACAGAGTTTTGGACGAACTCCAAGTCAACTTAGTATTAATTTACAGTAATAGCTAAGTGAAATGTCCAATATCTTAGTCATGATTCCGAATCAGACCAGAAGCCACGTCATTGGTGCGGAATTGTCAACGTGTGGACTGGGTCTTGAAATTCTCTAGTGAAGAATATTAGATTATCGCGTGTACATGTCTGCAATGTATCATAGCGAGGCTGTCGGCATCGAAGCTCAACTGAACAATAACACAAACAGACATCAGTCACAATCTACGAGTACAGTTATTCGGAGTGTACCACACATAATATGATTTAACTTTCATATTTCTCGTATCCATGCATCTTGACAGCACCTATTGCATTTGCACTCCGAATACCCCTCCAACCTTCATCACACCTGCAACTTTCTTTCTTTCGATGTAATCCATACAGTAATCCCCAGTCAATCCCCAAATGAGGTCACTACCACACACCCCAAGAATCAGAATTAGATTCGCAAACTAACTAAAAGCTATCAAAGCCGTTGTGTCCCAACCACCAGAAAGGGTCCGAAAGAAAGCTGCGAATCCATCCAAATCCCCTCCATAAAATATAAGTCGCCAATCCACCCATGCTAGAAAGTCCGTCCAGTGTATGCTCATCCTGATGCTTGCGCTTGTGCTGGTTGGTTGCTTCGACGCAAGGAAGAAAGGTAGAAATGAAGGATAGGAAGGCCTCGTTCCGTTATTGCCGTAGAATCTCCTGGAGAAACGTGCGTGTACGAGGGATGTGTGTTTAAGTAGCGCCGTGGGTACTAAGACGAAAAGGCGGAGTGGGTTATAGGAAAGAGTGCTGATGCAGATTACCCGTTACTCTCACAAGCCCGCCTGCCAACCAAGCCTTCTCCTCATCAAAGAAGAAAGCAAGAGCGAGAAAAATTGAGCAATACACCAGTATTGCCAGCCACAGAACAAATGAAGAGAACCAAAAAGGTGTTACCCGGCCGCCCGCCTCGCTAGAGAAAAGTTCGCAGGCAATGTATGATAATCAAGCTACCTCAAATGCAAGAGAAGAAAAAAAAAACATCTGGTTTCGTACTCCGACTACCAATTCATCCATCCATTGTATCGCGATTTGTGTGAGCATCTGAAGACAGAAACAGAAACAGAAATGCATGACATAAACAGCCTTGCCGTACCGTGCCTTGCATTGACCTGTAATAACGCCGACGCCGCATTCGCCCGGACCTTACCTAACTACCCGCTCAATAAGAAAGAAAGGTTGGTTCTGTACTCGTGTGATGGAATCGAACTTGTGAAGTATTAAGTGGGTGCAATACATGCATATATTCATCGTGAGGAGAAGGTATTGCCTGTATCCAGCGGCTGTGAATGAGAAAGGAATATCTGGTCTGATTAACGTAAGAGGCGTAATCGCACAAATCGAACCACACAGAGGGGTGGGAGTTGTGTTATATTTCGACGGTCTTGAGCTCAGACGCTGCAATTGGACTCTTCAGCGACAGTGGCTTCATCTTCTCTTTGTTTTCCTTGTCGCTGCCAAAGCTACTCCGCACAGGCAGTCCATCCTCGCTCGGCCGTGGAGTGTCGACGGAAATTAATTTTTCGATTGGTGCGCCGGCTTTGGAGTCGAGATCGGTATGCACGCGGATAGGCTGGGGAACTTCTTCGGCAACTCTGGCAAGGGGGCTTGAGATGTGGCCTCGGGGGCTCACACCTTTTGGCTTCTGAGACAGACGATGGGGACTACGGCCGCGCTCTTCGGGTCCAGTTACGGGGCTGCCGTAAGGGCTGCTGCCCGCACTGCTTGATGGGGCTCTGGGGACATTCGAGTTGACCCTAAGACCGCTCTGCGGCCGCCTCCGGGGCTTACGTCCGTACTTCTGATCGCATCGCCAGCGAAGAATCTCGAGATATGGAGGTTCGACGTTCTGTCGCTTTTTGAATTCTAGAAGCTTGAGCTCGCCGCTATCTTCGTCAATTGAGACCTTGTCAGAGCCCATGTCGTCTGCAACCATAGCAAGCAAAGAAGCCCAGGAGCGTGCAACAACATATTTGCAGTCATAGTCGCGGCCAAAGATGATGATCTGACCCCACTGGCCGGTTGGACCAGGAGCCAGGTCGGTGGCGAGGTAGTTACCTCCCCAGTCGCGGGCAAGAGGGATCCAGGCTGGGTGAGCGTAGGCTTTTTGGACTGCATTTGGTGGTTGAGAGTCTTGTCGGGCGAGTAATTCTTGACGCCAGAGGGGGTTGCCTGACTGCTGGGGATGTGCGACAGGTACAGCTGAAGATGATGCACCAGCAAATGCTTTGGACGGGATCTGTGGTGTGGTGAAGGTTGGTTTCTGTGTTAGGTACTCCTCGGCAACCTTCCGCCAGTTCTGCCATTCCATGACGATCTCCTCACAATCGAGCAGCATGCAACCGAAGATTATGCCGGTTGGCAGACCTCCGCGCTCTTGACCGTCATGCATCTGGAGTGATTCGCGGACATCCATGGGAAGTGTGGCATCCAGCTCGTGCTCGAGCTCGTTGACGTCGTTTTGTGTGGCGCCCTCACAGAGGTTGTCGAAGAGCTCCTCGTAGTGGTCCTCGACCCACCGATCAATGCGCTTCCACGAGTGTGCGACGGGCGGTGGTGGAGGGAGACCATCACTGAAGTTCTGCATTTGGATCTCGCCATTGGGGCCCTTGTCGAATGTTTCCGAATCGGTGGTGTTTTGGCGGCTCAGCGACGACCGCAATCCTGGGGAGTAGGGCGAGTGAGGTGACATGGGACCTTTGGGGGAGCCGATGAAGCCATTGCTTGCGGCCGGATCTTCCTGTGCATAGGGGGAGGAGAGGTCTACCCGCGACTCGGCGCCGCTGGTGGCGATGGAGGTGAGTGGGGTATGGCGACTCTGTGGCAGGGGAATGTGGCGGCCGGTGCGATAGGGAGAATCGTGAGAGGCGTGTCGGTCGTCCGAGGTCATTGTGTGCCAGAAGGAGCGCCATGACTGTGCTATTCTGGGTGCTGTTAATGTCGCGTGCAAGGAGGCGGGCAGAGAATTCTCAAAGGGAGTCCTACGACTGTGCCATGACGGACGGCGAGTGTGCAGCGACGGACTGCGAGTGCAGCGTCGCGAATTGTAGAAAAAGGGTGGAGTAAGGGCGTTGCAGACGGCGGACGAGGTTGTAACGACAGTGTTATCGGCGGTGAAGGAAGAGGAGTGGCGGTAAGGAGGAAGATGTCGCAGACAGAAGTTGGAGGAGATCCCTGTGAAGGGAAAGAGCCGTGTCTCCTAAACCAACGTCACGTCTCCTTTCTGGAATTAAGCCGCCAAGCCTTTACGCCTCACGCGTGCCGAGGACCGCCCTAATCTTGTAATGCTCGCGCGCACGGCAAGGCTTCAACTAGGCTTCAACAGGGCTTCTTCAATTGCGATAATTGCTCTGTTATGCTGTCGCTTGCGCAGCCAGAGGGCGTGTTTGTTTTAGTGCTCTGCCCAGCGCTATCTCAACCAGCGGATGCACAAAACTTAGGTCGTCGGCTGCTGCACACATGTGATTCCGTGGCGACCGACGGGCAACAGGCGGACATTGCAGTTATTTTAAGAGAACCTGGCACCACCCAGGTTCGCTGCCATCATGTCGACTCTGTGTTTCCGTGTCCCTTCTCCTCATCGTCATCTGCTCAATCTGAAACACATTTGCCAGTGCAGATCGGAGGCAATCTCTCATCAACAGTCGCCCAATCCGCGGCCTGCACTCTTCATTCGCTCGCAAGCAGATCGGTTCCTGAACAGTCGCCGCGCTACGCCGCCCACTACCAATCGTGTCTGCCGTTTCCGACGGCGTTTTGCCTACAACCGTTGTTGCATCCGCGCCGCCGCCTTCTCCTGTGCGACAGAAGACTGCTCATTTGCCCCCTCGGCTTAAGCCACCACTGTGCCGCCATTGAGCCTCTTCGTCCAGAACCTCCACCGCGCCTTTCGCCTCCCCCTTCCCTTCGCTTCGCCTCCCCTATCTCAATATCGAATCCCCATGTATGCAGATGGGTACCCCATCCTTGGCAGCCTTGCCACCCCAATAATGGCAAGCTTAACACATCAAAGTTTCCAGCACCTCTGGAAATTCATGCACTAATCAATCTTTGATTTACTGTAATGTGGCAGATGTTTGTGCCCTTCTGGCTCCTCACCATCGGATTCTGTGCTGTCTTGTAAGTGTTTACAGAGAATATCGCATTGCTTCCTTTCTTTTCGGCACAGGCTTACAAAGACATTCTGGGTGACGCGGCCAGCAGCACAGCTCGCTTTGATGATGCAATCGTCTCCCGTACGATAAAGCTAGCATATCATCTGCGCAGTCTGACGTGCACATGGCACCCTGTGCGACTTTGTTATTGGTGATTGTAGAGAGAGTGTGAAGATTACACTGTTGTACGCTGGCTGCTGTGCTTCTTTTACCCACATCATCGCGCTAAACAATTCTCACGGCCGCCAAGCAAACCTATCTGTGGTGTGCATGTCAGAAGAAGCTTCTGATACTGACATGTATCTAATCCACACACCCAAAGTGCTCAAATACTGTCAAGCATGGGGCAGTGCATCAAGATAATCAAGGTTACTTCAGCATCCCAGGTACTAAATGTACAATATCTCCGCATCCCAACGTCGGACGTGGTTTTCATGATGTTTGAGACCATGCAGATGGGTTCGCGATATCTGAAACTTCATGTGTGGTTTGAGATTGTCGCTTCCCCAGGTCCGAAGCCACGTGGGGATTCGAGCTGGAGAGAGATACGAGAGAATAAGCGCATCGATTTTTGCTATGACAAAGCATCGCTCCTGTCCGACCCGCTCTTGACCTTCCTCGCATTACGCCATCGCCCGTTGCGGGGCTCGTATGAAGACTTGGTTAGAGTCCTAGGTGCGACAGGCGTGTGATATTGACACCGGCACAGACCCGTGGAAACGGCGAGACTATTGCATCCATGACGACATTATTGGACAGACTTCTACTCCCTTCTGACGCTCCATACAACTCTAGCCCGAAGATCGTTGCACACACTGCTCGGTAGAAGAACCGGTGGCAGCCCGCAGCATCCATTAAGGAGCAGTCTTTCCTAAGAATTGCCATAATTCGTCTTGAAGTGGCAGAACGATACCTTCTACGGCCGCCTGGAGGAAGTCTGGGTCTTGCAGGCTTGCTCCAGGGTCGCTGAAGCAACGTAGGCAATGCGTTACCGCGCTCAGGAATGCAGCTGAAAGATTCTCTTGTTCGCTCTCAGTCCATTCGTAAGCCATTGCGCAGAGTGTCCAGGGATTAGAGGCACCTTCAATGGCGCCGAGTTCTGCTTCTTGGCGCTTTTCAGCAGATATCCCAAAGTACAGTTCGAGTAAAGCAATGGCGAGAGCAAGCAAAACGGTATTCTTGTTCTGGAAGCCACGTCGTTTCGGCGTTGGCATCGAGTCTTTCGAGAGGCCTGGGAGCCGGGGCACTACGTATGGATGCTCGGTATCTACGATGTGAGATACAGTCCGAGGGAACACAATATCTTTCTTGCTCCACTGATCAGGGAACCACGGGGTGGAGTTGAGTTGAAGGGTGGATGAAGCAAGCGTTACAGCAAGGCTATATCGCTCCTTCCTGCTAAGTTTCGCCGGCCTTCCATTTACCAGAGGAGGATGGTTGAGGAGTTCGTCCAACGTGATCATATCGCCAGAGGTGGTTCGCTTTTTCACAGGGGCATCTATTGGATAGACGCCCCGAAGTTTTCTTTCGCTGTCGAAAGAGAAGCCGATACAGGGACAGCTCTTGTGTAACTGCTGTATTGCAGCGCACAAGTCTTTCACTTCCTGGAGTGTTTGAGCAATAATGGCAGGATCCCCTGTCGAATACGGAGGTGGGGGCTCCTTGTCGCCAAAACTGACAGTTTTTGCCATCCTAGAGGAGGGTCAGTCTGAACTGCGAATAAATTGAACTAGGATTGCTCACTTCGGCTTTGCCATCGGCGCAGTTGGCAGAACATAACCGTCATCATCCTCAATGCGAATCTCTGCTTCTTGCCAGGTCCAGGTGTGTTCTGTAGTTCCAAAGCTTGAAAATGATACAGTAAAGGACGTACGGCTGTTCTGAGAGAGCTTTGCCTTCTTCATCCCTGACGCGTACAGGTTGGCACGTTGCTCTAGTTGGAGGCTTGTATTGTGGTAAGATCGGCAAGAGCATGCCCAGGACGATAGGAGAACAGAGTGAAGATTCTTCGCATAATCTTGAATACGCTGTATCCGGTTCGCGAAAGAAGGTTTTATTACCTTACGAAGGGTCTCGAGCTTCTCGCTCCGGTCCGTGTATCGCTCTAACTCTTTATTACACTCATCCAGCTCTTCTAATAGACCCTTGATGGTCTTCTTGCTCATCCCGAAACGTACGCGTTTCTTAAACTCATATTTGCTACCTTGTTGTGGGTTGGCAACAAGCATTGCTTCGAGGTCATTACGGGTAATCTAAACGCAAACTAGCTTTTAGTGAAAAAGAGGAACTCAGGGGCCTTGGTGGCGAAGAGAAAGGAGTGATTTCAACACCTCTTTCAGAAAGGTTGCTAGAATTTAGCGTACTTACATTGGCTGCACGATTGAGGTCTAATTTGCTGGCAATTTTCTTCATGATGCGTTCGATATCTGCGATTGTACTCTGATACGCCTGGAATGACTCCTGGAGCTTGTCCTTTAGTTTTCTTGACATATTTTCGTCCTTCCACATTTGCCCACTAGGATCCGATAGCATCTCGGCGAGCTCGAACTCTGTTGTAATGGGTTCGAGGAGGAGTCGCATGGTCTGCGCGAAGTGGACATGCTGGTTCCTAAGCTTGCGGATGAACTGAGGTAGTTCCCGCTCCCATCTTAAGAAAGCCTTCACAGGATCTAGGCTGTCGTTATAGTCTCTGACTCGATCTTAGCGAGAGTGCTCTGGGTGTCAGCGGGCGTTGGAACGAACTCGATGGCAGTGATAATTAAGGGCATCACCGCTAAGGTGATACCCACAACCTCTACACCGCTCATGATTGTATCGCAACGACGTAGTCATGGAAGGCAGTCGAGGGAAAGGGGAGAGACGTGTATGGTCTAGTTGTCTATTAGCGTTGCCATTTCAGAGTGGGGTCATAAAGTTAGATGCAGAGAGCATCGTACTCAACGAAGACTACAAGGGCTTCAACAATAGAAATTCCATAGTTCCTGAGCTTCCTTCAGCCGTTTTCAGACGTTTCACCGTAGCAAGTAGAGTTCATGATGGCGACAATGAGTGATGGAAGGATTCGTGATTCAAGACGGATGTAAGCTAGTCTTGAAGCGGTTTAGGCCGCCTCATCCCACAGGAAGCCTCAATCGTTGACTGTTCCTCCACAGCTCTCCAGCTGCTGCAGGCATCAAGAACTGTTCTGTGTATATCAGACCCTGCTCGGAGCCTTTTTCTTATCACCATGTACCCTTCCTGCCATGGCGACTCTCCGACTGGCGACAGCTGCCAACATCCGGCTTTTTCAATCATTGTCGGCTAGTCTAGCCACATCCGACGCGAAATGTACCACTTTGATCAACCCTGAAGCCCTTGACGATGAGTTTGGAAGATTTCGAGTATGGTCTGGTATGATTTCCTTCTCCTTTACTCTTAACAGAAAGTCTCTGCACGCGCTGACACCAAGCACAGGAAATCTTGGTGCCTTGCAAAAGGGCCATAGCTCACTTGACTATGTAAGTTTGGATGAGGTGCGCTGTAAGCATGCCACTAATCAGACAGCGACTTCGTGACTCTCCCCTACTTTCAAGCAATGCTCTAAAGTTTCTGAAAGAGCTCGAAGAGAATCTAACTGAAGGTAAACCAACTTGTTCCTATTTGCACATAGCGCTGATCTCGATAGCTATCGCTGTTGTTTCCGGGAGCCGCCTTCCATATGAGCTGCAGCCAAAGCCAGAAGACAGTGATGGCGAGGACGACTTCTTCAGTGAGGACGAAGATGATGAAAGCCAAGAAGTAGGAGCGCCAAAAACTGAATTGGAACAGCGGTTCCGCGAAGTCGTTGATATAGTCCAAAACCTGTACAAGCTTTCAGTTCGCATTCGTTCTCCGACGCTTCGATCTAGGTCCCTAAAGGCAGCTTCTTTCCAACCGAAAGATGCCGAAACGGGTGTGGACATCCTTGAGCAATACACGACATTTGATCTCCAATACACCCAGGAGCTCGTTAGGTTCCTTCGCGCGCCATACGACGGAGATGTTAAGGTTGAGGACGAAGTTCTTATCAAACGCTTAAGTAAGGCTATTACACTACGGAGACGCCAATTTAAATATTGGAGGCGGCATAGAGACAAACTAGGAGTCTCGACACTCCTCGAAGATTTGACAGAAAACCAGCCAGCAACGGTTGAGAGGCCGGAAGTGCACCGACATGATACCCTCGAAGTCCAGCTAGGAAATCCCATCGTAGCCTCAATAAAGGAATCCGACAGTGAAAGGGAACCGAAATCGCTGCTCAGTGGAACTGAGGCTACCCAACATCATCAGTCTCTAGATGACATCGTTGATAGCCAGTCTGTGACGTCTTATGCGACTACGACGCACGATCTCAAGGGGCATGGAATTGAGCTTCCTTCGCCACCTAAAGCTGCGAATGGAGAGCAAGATTTTGAATGCCCTTATTGTTTCATTATCTGCCCTGCCAGGTATGGCCGAGGGCGACCCTGGAGGTTAGTTGTCATCACTTCTACCCTGACTTCCTGAAGCCACCCAGGTTTACTTCGTCGACTATTTCCTTCACTGAAACCCCTTTCTGCTTCAAATCGGAGGTCACTCACTGAGTAGCACTGCGTAGAACACACCTTTTGCAGGACTTACAACCATACGTTTGTACTTACGAAGATTGCGAGAATCCAGACCAATTGCTACGGAGCCGCAGAGAATGGGCAGAGCACGAGGCTAGCCATCGCAAAGTGTGGAGATGCCCCGAGCATACGACTGCCATCTATAAGTCGAAGTTAGGACTGGAAGATCATTTACGTCGCAAGCATTCTGATAGCTTCCCGGAGCATCAACTGACTAGCATTATCAAAGTCTCGGAAACCTCAACGATAGACCTCCGACAAAAGTGTCCCATTTGTTTCGCGCAAGCAGATATGGAAGGCGGTCTTCAAAATCATATTGCCAATCATCTCGAAAGGCTTGCGTCTTTTGCTTTACCAAAGGATATTGATACTGCAGGTGACG
Source organism: Lindgomyces ingoldianus (assembly GCF_010093535.1). NCBI lineage: Eukaryota > Fungi > Ascomycota > Dothideomycetes > Pleosporales > Lindgomycetaceae > Lindgomyces > Lindgomyces ingoldianus. The sequence goes on along the minus strand of NW_022985168.1, from coordinate 832,859 downwards.
AGTCAGATGTGGCCAGCAGTGTGGCGTCCCGTGGGAGAAGTGGCACTACAGAGTCTTCGCAGGACCTCAGCTCCGTTTCATTCCATACTGGCAGTGTCAGCGTGAAAGACGAACAGAGACCCACCGACGAAGCAGCATCCACAATAGGAGAAGGACCCATGCCCACTTTGAACAAGGGAGGACCCCCTGGCGAAGACAATCAACTCTCTGTGGAACTTGTTGGGCGCGTTCCAGACTCAAGTAAAAAGCGAATGGATGTTCTCACGAGTCAATTAGGTGACCTTACGAGCCTTGATGACGAATTCTTCGACGAAGGAGACGATTCTGTGGAGGTTAAAGAACATCTAGCAGAGGTGGGAAATCTTAGGTCGTACCTCCTCTCTCTAGCCGGGGCTCAATCCACGCGATTCCTACGCCGTTACGGTTGGTGGCGTGGTTATCTAAATTTCTCGAGCGAAGACGCTGCGGTGCGTGCTATAGCGACCTTCGACAAGGAGCAATACCCGGAGGTCAAGATTCGCCTAGGCGTTGAAAATAGAGCCAGCTTGAAGTTCAGTTTGCCAGCTCTGGAGAAGCCCAAGCCAAATCAGGGAGCCCACACTACTCTTGAAGATGATTCAGTTTCGTCAGCTTCTCTCTCAGAGAATGGGGAATTAGAAGCTGATGGCAAGCTACCGATACTTCCTGTGGATGAGATCCCGACATTTCATTTGCTTTACAGGTCACGGAAGCTCCAGCAACGGGATCAAAGTTACGCTCCCAACGATTCATACAATCGAATGCTTGGCTTTACATTCTATGACATTACACGTATCAAAGCGGATGCAATCGTAAATTCTGCGAACAAAGCAATGAGGTTTACTAGGAGATACGATACGCTGAACCATTACATCCACAAAGCCGCAGGTCCTGGCCTCAAAAGAGAATGCGCTCAACTCGGAAGTGTCAGAACAGGCCAAGTCAGGGTGACCTCTGGCTGCAACCTTCCAAGTGAGTATTCTGTTCTGGTGATAGAACTAATTGCAATCGAACATAGACACCTCCCCGTTAACCTTTCTCAGGTTCTTATGTGATTCATGCTGCTAGACCCCAATACTCGGGATCCAAAGGGATGGGGAAATTCAACGTTCTTACGGAATGCTACCGCAGTTCTCTCAAAGCCGCGGTGAATCACAACATGAAGACAATCGTATTTCCCTGCATAGCGGCTGGTGGATGCGGGTTCCCCTCTCGCGTAGCTGCTCGAAGTAAGCACAATTAGAGTTCTCCTCTCGGTGAAGATCACATACTGACGCAGGGACATCTTAGTCGCTCTGCAAGAGACCAGGGAGTTCTTAGACGTTCACAAGAGTTATCAATTCGAACGTATCATCTTCTGTGTGTAAGTGCTATCGATTTTCAGGTATGGGTGTTTGGGCGGGATGGTGCTGACTTTTCAAAGCTACAAGGGAAGTGACGAGAAAGCGTACAGAGACTTTATCCCCGTCTTCTTTCCTCCAACCCACGGAGACCTCGAGAATGCTGTGCCCTTGGATAACTCTAGGGACCCTAATTCACTGGCATCACAACTGCAGGACGCCTATATACAGATCGAACGGGTTACCCAGAGTCTTGTCATTTTCAGCGACAATATCCGCGAGTTCCCTCGTAATATTCTTCGTGAGCTTTCGGCAATAATATCAACAGTCCGTTCCCTGAAGAACCTCTTCGTCTCCTCAAAGGGGAAAATAAAGAACTTGGCCGGTTGGGTGATAGCAGATCTGGATTTAATCTGTTCCGTCATGCAAAGTGTATCTCAAGGAGTGATGGAAATAGTCGAGCAGACGAAGTACGCAAGAAATTTTGACGGGCCAACGTACAAGACAATATGGGATGAGTACAATCTTCATATGCAAAATAGTCAAGGGATGGATCTGAATACCCTATTAGAAATCTGTCGAGATTTTGCCCAGTGTATAGACGACATTCTCATACGGTATGTAAGGGATCTCTACGGACCCTATTGCCACGCTAATCCACCCCCAGCAACGGTATAGAACCCCATGAGATGGGGACAATGCGCATCCGGCTAAGCACCTATCGTCTTAAGCAGACTGGGGAAGGCAACAAAGCCCAACGAGACGCCTTCGACGAGGCCATGTTCACGCGTGACTTTCACAGGGAGACGATAACCTACAACCACACCAACATTATCAAAGTCCATCAAATCCCTTCGTTGAGCCGGCTTTATCAATTGGGGGAGTTGGAGCCTGAGCCCACCAACGCTATCCCGGACGGTATCGTCAATAACACAGTCTCCCTAATAAGAGAAGACATATCGAGACTCGAGGTTGACGTGATAGTGAACTCGACGGACATTGGCTTTTCTGGAATGGGCACACTCGATCGAACAATTTTTCGAAAGGGCGGCCTGTCTCTCCAAGAAGACTGTGCGGACTTCGGGGTTTGCAAAGAAGGGGACGTGCGCCTCACTGGCGGCTACCAACTTCCTGCAAGGCATATCATTCACGCTATACCTCCAGATACGTACCGCAAGAATACCAAGGATGTTCTCCGGAAGATATATAGGGAGATTCTGCATGTGGCCAGCTCTTTAAAAGCAACATCGTTAGCTATACCTACGATTGGAACTGGTATGCTGAATTATCCAAAACGCGATGCTGCCTCAGTCGCCATGGAAGAAGTGAAGCGTTACCTGGAGACGACGGAGGCGGCCAACCCGATAGAGCGCATCATTTTCTGTGTGTTCGGGTCGAATGACGAGTCAATCTACAAATCTCTGTTACCGGTCTTCTTTCCTCCAGTCGAGACCAACGTCAATAAAGCTCTGCCGCCGAGTTCTTCCCTTCAACTGAAATCGAATGACACTACAAAAGCCACCGAACCGGCTCCTCCGCCGCGCCGTACGCTCTTTGGCTCCATCGGGGATGCGATCCGTAATGTCCGGTTTGGTAAACAACCGGTCTCACAAACCCTACGTCCCTTACAAAGCGGAGAAGAAACTGCGCTCATCAATTATGAATCTCATGCCCAGGGCTGCTCTACTTGCAGCAAAATAGCGCAACTCTACGCCGAGGACAAGGACCTTTGCGTGGATGGGTATGGCAAAGCGCAATGTGTACTCCAATACCTCTACATGGAAGCAGATCGATCGGTTTACTCAACGCTGGATAGTGAACGGAGTGTGAAGGTCGAGTTCCCACAAGAGTACAAGCATTCGTGGAACTTGCTCGTCACTGTGGAAAAAAGTTATCGGGATATACACCGATCCAGTCCTTTTGTCACCGTAAACCAGCCGTACCCAAGCACCGAGCAAAGAGGACACCGCAATCCATCGCCGCCACCAGGTGTGACAATCTACAATGCTGAGGTTACAATCCCGATCAAGAAGGAACCAGAAAAGGCAATAGCATCTGTCTTCTCCTGGTCTGACGAAGGCAAACGTTGGGAAGCCCTGCACCCATTTGAATGCAGTATCCACATCTACCCCGGCAAATTTGAAGTATATGAGACCGACCATATAGTGCACACCCAAGGTGTCCCATTACTGAGTCTCGAATTGACGCCACTTGTGCCACTTGAGCAGCATGTGAGTACGGAGATCACGATTACGGCTCGCACCTTCCAGGAATCACGGCTCAAGTCAGAGAACTTTATAATGCTAAGAAGTCGCAGCCCGGCTGAGTGCGAGATGTTGTTCCAGAGGCTTAAGCACGCGCGGAATAATAACCCGACGTATTTAGAGCACCAAAGCGTACAGGAAGCGCCCGCAATGGAGGAGACGGAGATGCCACTCGAACTACCATCTGCTCCTTCTCACGAACCTTCATCCACCAAAGCACTGGTATCCACTCTTACGCAGCAGCTTCATGCAGAGCGAGCAGAACAAGCGGATCTTCTTCCGGTCGAAGAATACTGGCGTACCCAGGGAGCACCACCGTCGGACTTTGCATCAACGTTACCTACCGTTGAGGAAAATATCCATCCTGATCCCCAGCCTCGTCTCTCATTCTCGGCGAGTGTCAAAGAGCCTCATGAGCAGGATAAGATAGTTCCTGTGGACCACCTGGGCAAGTTTAATCTTGCTAGTGCAGAGTTATCATATGTTAATATAGATGAGTATTACTCGTACGTCAACCTCGCGAGCACACAGCAGCATAGCATCGAGGACCGATGGGATTCTAGGCCTCCCCATCACGCCTTATCTGCCGATACAGGGTCAGACCAGAGTGCTGGAAACGTGGATACCGATATCAGCTACTCAACACAACTCCCGAACGAAGACGGGTCGACTGCCGACTACCGAGCAGATATCCCACTAGATGATCCACGGCATATCTCGCACTCCCGACCTACGACACCGGAAGAAGGTGAGAAGACCATTCCGCTTGGTGCCCGCTGGACGAAGATTAATCGCCGTCTCATTGATCCTTATGCTTTGAACGAGGCAGGTATGCCATTCGAAGAGAGGGGCAACTATATCGTTGTATTAACAGTCCTGAGTCCTGAAGATATTCAAAATCTAGTTGAGCGAACCAAAGCAATACGAGCAACCCAACAGCGTAAGGAAGCCATTTACCACAAGCAACAAACAGAACTCGAGATGGAGGGAGGACGAGCCAGCCAGCTTAAAACAGAAGACCAAGTACAAGTAAAGGCGATTCCGGCAGCTGCGAGGTGGACCAAGATCGACCGCAGACTCGTAAGCGCGCAAGCGCTTGAAGAAGCGAATGAACGGTTTGAGCAGAGAGAAGATGAGAGTATTGTTAAGAGAGTTTTGACGAGGAAAGAGATTGTGAAGTTAGCGGAAAGGACGAGGGAGATTAGGGGAGGGAAAGTAGAGTTGAGGGAGTTGGCGATGAAGGTGGGAGAGGGAGGTGGGGAAGATAGATAGGATTCGGCTACGAATGGCTTGAGAGAGGGCTTAGGCAGGGCCTTGTTGGATGTTTGGTAAATAGATGAATCTTAAGAAATAGCACTATGGATTTTCTTTGAGTAGTTAGTGTTTAGTGCTGGTGTCTGTTAGTCCTGATATTAACCAAATTGATGGCGCGAATAAAGACTTGTCTTATAAGACTTGTATCCCAAGTCAAAGTCGTGAATAACTCCATTTTATGGCAGGATCATGATACATGAGCAAGGGGATGGAGGCTGACATTCTCAAAGTCGTCCATTCAGGTAGTATCATTATCCGTAACCCGTCGGATTGCTTCCAGCAATCTGAGCATCCTAATCCAGAGCCTGTTGCAATCCAATTTAATCCAACCAAACCCAACGAAATACAAGTAATAATACAACACCCACCCACCCCTATTCCATCCCCCTGCTTTTCGCGCCCTTTACCCACGCTCTTCTCCCACCTCTAACAACCCCCTCCACCCCCTCCTCCTCCTCCGCCATCACCACCCCATCCGCCTCCTCCGCCTCCGCCTCCTCCACCGTCGCCACCCCATCCTCCTCCACCTCCACTGTCTCCTCCGTAATATCCGCCCGCATACCCATATCCGTATCCGCCATGGCCTCGCCGTCGACGACCGTGGCGAGTCTGCCGCATTGGTGGTGGGTAGTCTTGGCTGTATTTGCTGGATGTGCAGCCCATTGGTGAGGCTGAGGGACTAGTTTGTGTGCAAGGATGGAGAGGTGCTGTACTAGTAGGATTAGGTTTTGATCGTAATTAGATGTAGATGTAGGTGTAGGTATAGGCAAGTGTATGGTTATCGGGTGTTTATCGAGGCAGAAGGGTATGTAAAAGTATGTCTGGTGTCTTGTGTGGATACAAAAGTAGCTTTAAAAGAACATGTGCTTGACCTCGGATCAAAGGCAGTTGCATACAGGTCGTAGTTGCTATTGTTGACTCCCCCCAGACCAGGAAATCAGCCACCCTAAATACTCTCTCCCTCCCACTACTTACGCTTTGCCATGCTCGTGTCCGTGCCAACCGCAACTCTGCCTTGCAAAAGGCACATTCGTTCATCAGGCCTTCCAAAACGTCATCGACCTACCTTGATCATCCTCCCCATTCGCGGCCCAGAACCTAAACTAGTAGTCCCTAAACCCAGTGAAGTAAAAACTGAACACAGGCCGAGCCGAGTATCAGTTCCCCAGCCGCAGGGCTGAAGCGACGCAAAGAGTCCGTGCGCGCAGGGCTTAGCGGAGCGTAACACGTGATGTAATTGGACCTTCCTGATTTGGTTGTTGTGTAGACGCGAAGGAAGAAGACGGTTTGACCGGTCGTGTCATGTTGGACTGTGTGACATGGCTGATGGCACAGAGGACGAAGGGGGAAAGGCACAGCTGAATCGATGAGGGGATCAGCAAGCAAGCATGGGACGGTCCAGCGGAGTGCTGGGGAGATGGGTAACTGTCATGTTTGCATGCGCGTGAAACACACTCTACCGTGCACCGGATAGACGTAGGAGGTGCAATAGTGTTGGATTTGTGACTCTGCGATGAATGCCATGCTGATTGAGAGAATCTCACACAGCTCGAATTTTTTTCGTTGATTTGAGAATGCGACCGACATTTCGAGTCGCTCAAGTACACAGCGAAGTACCCTACCCGCCTTAAACCCCTATCCGTCTCTGCGTGCGAGCGACAACCTTTGAAGTCTATGAAAGAAATTCGTGCGCCTCATACCCTACTAACATTACAAGATTCGTTCGGCCCAATATCCTGACAAAGTAACAGAAAAAGAAAAAAGTACGCACAAGCCCAACGCCGGGTGCTTTGTCTTGTCTTGTCTTGTCTATTTACGAGCTGCCTGTTGCTTTGCCTTCATAGCCAAGTGCGAGTAGACCCAGCCGCCACCCAATGCCAGGAGAACACCGCACCATTCCCGTGGAGTGAGGATCTTGCCCTCGCTCCACCAGCCGAAAGAGAGGATTAGGATTGTCTTGAGGTGGGAAACGATGTTGAATGTCAATGCGGACGTACGACCGATGATCAGGAATTGAGAGAGATTGTAAGTGGACGCCATGATGCCGGATGCGAGGGCTGACCAGAGGATATTGGTCGGAACGATGGTCAGATCTGGCACCCTGTCCAAAAAGGGAACAAAGGGGATGAGGAGGAGCACTGAGATCGGAGCTTGGTTGAGAAGTAGTTGAGGGGGACCAACGGCGAAGTCTTCGATCTTCTTTCCGATCCAGATTTGGTACAGAGCGGTTGAGATGAACGCTAGTGATGCAATAATAACTCCAAATAATTGTGTCTTGGCCTCACCATTGATGGTGAATGCAACACCTATGCAGGTAGCAAGGATGGATAGCAGCATGTATCGGGTAACTGTCTTTTGGAACAGCACAAAGTTGAACAGAACCACACAAGGTGTTGTCATAACCTTGGATAATTGGTAGAAGCCAATCGAGTTGTATGCTAAACTCAGATTGCCGAGAACAACGTAGCCAGAGAAGAAGGCGCACACGGGAAGCATATCCCAGGGATTTAGACGGATGGCCTTGAAGGCTCGGAAGGGGGCCTTGGTAGAGATGAACAAAGCAAGACCAGTGGCCGTGAAGTGCCACATGACGACCATCAGCTGGCAGGCCTTGAGCTGCTTGTCGCTGAAGACGCTGTCAGGGAGTTAGCATATCGCTAGCCGTGTTCTACGATGGAATCCCGTACCGCTTGCTCATGAATATAAGACCCAGCGTGGAGAGAGTGTTGGTCGCGATCCAGAAGCAGGTGATAAGCTTCTCCTTGAGGGGGATCGCGGGAGGCTCTTCGGTCTTCTCATACTGGGGGAGTTCATCCAGCTCGGTCGACGGGCGGGGGTCGACGTTGTCGACGAGCCCCTCGATGGAGGGACGCTTCTCTGATGCTGTCTCGACGTCAGCGGTGGGCACGTCAGCGCGGGCGGGCAACTCGTCACGTACCCATTGTATTGTGCGGAGGTGTTGTTGGTGTGGAGAAGCGAGCGACTGTAGGATTCCTCTCGTCGAGCTAAGCGGACATGCTAGGAAATAAAGGACAGAGATGAAAAGGAACGGAGGCGCTGGCAAGGAGGTACAAACCAGATGGGGGTTCGGAGACAATCGAGGCCCAGGAGAAGATGAAGACGAAAAGGGTGGCACAGCTGAAGGGGAGCCAAGCCGACGTTGCCGCAAGCGGTGGGATGAAAGGGGATTTGGGATCCAGCTTACGTGAAGGTGGCGAGCCAATTAGCGCCCCGGCCGCGGCGCACGAGAGGGACCTGGCTGAGCAAAACCGCCGCCACGACGAGCAAGTGTGCGCGCTGAGTGGCTCGTCGCGGGCTCTTCTGGGAAAGGTCCGTATCAATGATTAAATATAGTGCGGTGCATGAACGTGCAGCGTGGCCAGACGCGCTTTGAGGCTCAGCGGCCGCGGCTACAAAACCAGCAGCAGGAGTTGAAGCGCTCTCGAACCCTTAACTAGCTTATGTACTCCGTATGCTTCTGTTTCTCTCCTGGGACCCTCCTTTGGGCTTCGGAGAGTGTTTCCAAAAAAATGTTCCGCTCCCGTCGCAGATCGCCCCAAGGGAGCGTTGGGTTAATCAATCAGGGTCAATTTCCAGGCCGCCCCATGCATCCGCTCTAAGTCTACCTTATTTCTACCATCACCACGTCGTCAAGCAGTCGTCAAGTTTCAACACTCAACCATCGACCTCGCACACACTCCTCCCGCTCGCCGCCTGCCGGACGTCGATATCCGGATGCCCATCGTGCGGCGTCGTGCAAAATGCGAGGATGCGACGCGCCGTGCCACGCAGCCAGAAAAATCGCTTCTAGCACGCCATGTGGCGCCGTGTTCAAAACTAGCGCCTCTTGTCGCAGCCAGCCCTCTAATCATGCTCATTTCTGCTATTCCCTGATAACGATAGCGACCTGTGTGATGATGTGCACAGAGGTCACAACAATCTCCTTTTGTGGTGGCTTCTAGTCCTAATATGGTTGTTGAGCTCCTATTCCATCTTCCCACCACCTAAGCGACTCGTCGAGATTCTGTGGTCTGCTCCACCAGTCCTCACAGATGGGTAGGGTATGTCATCCACCGTCCCGAGCAGATGCCAATCGCAATGCCGGTGGGTCATGTTGTCGGCGATCATTGGCCAAATGTGAGCATAGTGAATGGGTCCCTCGTACAGTCACCAGTCGCCATCCTCCACCAGGCGAGGGGGTCGTGGGCCCACAGCCGTCGCTCTGCTAATATCTTGGGGCGGTGTCTCGCAAGGAATCAAGTGGGTGTAGTTCCTTTTATCTACCACTGTCTTTCCCCAAACATCAACCAACAAACCGTTTGCGCCTTCCCTCCTTCAAAGTTCTTTCTATCAGCGAATACGAGTCAGTTTGTCGATCGTCTTACACCAGCACACATCAGGTTTTTTATTTCAGTCTTGCTCACCAGATTCGGGCTCGTGCAGGAACGACGCGCGCTGGGTCCCCCAATCCTACAAGCCTTGTCGAAGGAATTACTGCTGACCTGCACTCCGCCCACCTCACCTGCAATCACCGCAACTCGGGTTCCACAACCGCCACCCTCCAACCTTTGTCATTCTTTCAGCATGCCCTCTGGCTTATAGGCTGCCTCGTACATTTCCTTTCTCTTTTTCTCCCTTCCGACTTTTCCGCCTGTCATAAGTTCAAGATTGTCCGGTGTCTCCTACCCTTTCACTCGGACAATATGGCCTCGTTGCGAGACATCCGAGTGACGCTGTACACTGCCGTCGCCGCTATACTAGTTCTAATCGGTTTCCTCACTCTCACTCATCGTCCGTCAATCCAGTCGCTACACCACCCTCTGCCATCACATGCCTCCAACACATTCACACACCACCCGGCACCGTCAGCAGTCACAGCTCCTATACCAACTAAATCAAATCATCCTGAGGAAACCGAGCCTGGTAAAGAAAAGCTTGCCTACGTCACCTGGCTCTCCAGCACTGTTGTCGGCGAGAACAGTGAGAACCTTGACGAGGACAAGTACTTCATTGGAACACGGATCCTCGTCTGGCAACTGCTTCACTACAGCAAAACCAAGACCGACGGCATTGACGTAGTAGTAGTTGTAACGCCCGACGTGAGCGAGTCTCGACGTGAGCGACTTCGGAAAGATGGGGCTATAGTGCGACCAATCGATTTCGTTCATGGAAAGAACGACAAATGGCTTCACCCTAAGGAGGACCGCTGGAACGACATCATGTCAAAGCTCCGTGTCTGGGAAATGGAAGAGTACTCAAGGGTAAGCTTGGCAGGGCTTGTATGTTTCAAGAACGAAACAACTGACAAACTCGCAGATCCTCATGCTCGATGGAGACATGATTCTGCAACATCCCCTGGACGGTATCTTCGAGGACCCAGCCTCGAAAATTGCCACAAGACTGAGGAATGCCTCCAACCCCGAAGACGAGCCTGATATCCCTGACGAATATCTGCTCGCTAGTATTGGAGAGGTTGCAGGGGCTGACCATGCTTTCCCTCCGGATTGGGACCACGGCCTTAAGAAGTTTGGCTACTTCTGTGCTGGCTTCTTCATGTTGAAGCCGAACAAAAAGATCTTCAACTACTATACGGCGCTTCTGGATATCGAGAACCGATTCGATCCAAAGTATATGGAACAGAACTTGCTAAACTACGCTCATCGGTGGGATGGTCCTATGCCATGGAAGGAACTCGCCTACACCTGGAAGTAAGTCGCCTTCGTCAAAATCTAAGCCAATCCCGTCGCTAACATTAGACAAGCATCCGATCCGTAAACGATAACGACCTCGACAAAGGCGTCGCCTCAATGCACGAAAAGTGGTGGGAAAACCCACTTAGCGACAGCGAGAGGGTCCGAGGTATCTTCCAGAGCGTGAGGTGGCAGATGGAGGGTTACTACTTAGCACAAGATGAGCTACACAAATAGGTTATATCCAGAGTTGATTTCATGCATCATCAGCGGCTGAATTATGGATGGCGTTTTACCAGGACTTCAATAGAGTTCTCGGCTTTTTGATCGACTTGTTTCAAATACCCTATGCATTTTCCATTCCCTTCTTCGATTCTTGTAAGTAGTTTGCCGAGGAGACTGCTGATGATTCATTCTGTGTTTCCAAACACATCGGAGTTTGGAGGAGGGTTGCAACGCGAGTGTTGGCACCACTCGATGCATATGTACTACCAACTTGGGCTGAAAAGGCCCGTAAAACCTTTTCTGTTTCGCGCTACCCTTTCTTCGCTTTTGTTTCAAATGAGAACAAGAATTGAGGTGCTAACAGACTTCTCAAGCTATCCGCCTATCACACAGATAAAGCACGCTCTGTCGAATCTGTTCGCTCACAATCACCCGCCATCACCCTCGAACGCTCGTCTCTATTCTCGTTCCCCTAGCCAAATCCTCCAATTGCAAAAAAGCCCAATACACCACCGAGAAGCATGCATATCAATATAGTCGTAACGAGGAGTGGAAGCACGACATACAGTTTCCCAAAACAAACGAAGAGGTGCTGCTGTAGTGCGATGGTGGCTGTCGGTCGGTCTCGGTTGAGGCGCTGAAGCTATGCAGATCCAAAGTGCCACTGCAGTTTGTGTAGCGAAGGACAGTACACCCTGGGACCGTAAGTGACACCCCTCACAGGATTTTATTTGGTCCTTGGGTCTGTGAACCCAGCGCTGTTGGCCCTGTTTTAGTCGCGATACTAGCATTACGCAACAATAGGGTTGGTTATAGTTTCGAACGTTGCTAACGGCGGGAAACCTTTTATTGAGTACACCTTTTCGCGATTGTACCTGGGCATAGGCGTGGACTGCTAGGGTAGCAAGTTTAGGGTGATGCCACACTCGAACCTACTCGTGGCTCACGATTCATTGTCAACCACGTTAGCTTGAAGAAGCCTCCCAGGACTTCACTACCGCACTGCATCACCAAAAAGTGCAGGAAGAGATAGCTCAGGGGTTTGACGTCGCTTCATAAAATTCCGGAAACCAAACACCCCGAGATGGAAGGCTGACCTGGAGATGGAAAGGCGGTATTCTACTTTCCCCCTTCAATACCCGGAAGGATAGGACGCGGATACTAGACCGAATCGTTTTGACTTTGGTCGCACGCTTTGTTGGGCTGGATTCTGTAATACTAGGTTCTTGAAAGAAGAGAAATGATGGTATTCTTCGCCCGATGCCGCCATGGTCAATATGCGATCTGGAGAGGAAAACAGTGCGTCAGAACAGGCCTTCGGCTGCCCTTGTTGCACCTCAGAGCTCTATCGCAATAGGGAATAGGTAACGATCACCACAAGAACGAATTACGAGATGAAGTTGTTCTTCAATATCAGTTTACGATATACTATAAACCCAATCCAAAAACACCCCCACCAAGACCAACACACTACTTTACCACCGCGCACCACTGCCCCAACCCCTCATCACACAACATGCCTCCCTCTCCTAAACAAGCCTCCGCGTACAGAGAGCAAGGCGGATGACAGTGGCAGGATGCATTCGGCAACATGAATGCGGAATTTCCCGCTAACATCTTCAATAAAGATATTGACTTCCTGATAATCGTTGCGTTCTGCGCAGAGGTAGGGTCAGAATCCTCATTCACACCAGCAGTGTCGTTGGAGGAGGATTGGTGGCGAGAGGAAGAAAGTGGTATGGATGTGGGATCAGCACCAACACCAGCACCAAAACCAGTAGCACTACTAAATGGATCGACGGATGAAGAAACGGCTGCAACGTCGCTCAGGCCCGTACTGGAGTTGCCTGCAAACCCCCCCCAACCCCACCCTCAGATCCGGCATCAAGAAAGCCATTAGTAAAAGGGGCACCACAGGCGCAGAACTTTCCAAAGAATAGGGGGAGATCCTCGTGAGTGAGAGATGGCACGAGGATAAAAGGAAGTTTGCGGAGATGATGGTTTGGTTAAGTGAGGTGAAGAAGACAGGGAATTTAAGTAGGAGTAAGAGGCTGGTTGCTCTGGAGCAGAGAGAGGAGAATAGCAATATACAACAATGTGCTAAGATCCCTTTTAGTGCAGTTGAGCAGAACAATTCCAGCTCCCCATATCCTTACTCCTATTTTCTACTGATATCCTACCACTTTAACCTCTGCCATAGGCTACAAAGGTATATGCATAAATATAATGCATTTAAAGATTTTCTCGCCAGAACTCTTCTGAATGTTTTGTGTGCGCAACGGGTGTAATGTGCTATGATTCCTGAAGGGCTTCGTATTCGAATAGTATCATCAAACACCCAAGCTCGCTATTATTCCCCTTAAATCCTCAGCCCTCTGAATTTCTGCCTTGAATAACACAGGGCCGTAAGCGCATAGACTTGATATTATAGACTTAGAATCTTCTCGCGCTACCGGGGCTATTGTATACACAGCGTACATAAAACTCTAGTATTCCTTAAGAATGAGTCTCAGAATACCATCCATCACTTAGTCCCCTAATACTACGAGCAGGTATGAGCCTTCCTTTTCGGAAGCTTGGATAAGGAAAATTTAGCAATAACAAAGGAAGAATAGAGATATAGACAAAAAAAATCTCCTGTGCCGCCGACAATGTTCATACGGAGTACCGCGTTGGTCAGTTGCAAAGTTAGACAATGGGCGATAGGTTTGACATTCCTTACAGTAAGGCTGGGAAGACATGCTGTAGTACCGGAATACAGACGCCGACACACCGATTCCAGCTTGGCGACACCTTAAAACTGTGAACAGTAAGAAAGGGGCAAACTTTAGCCCACTAACAACAGAACACAGCATTATAATATTGCATTAAAATATCTAAAATATAGTAATAGACCTAGTAAAATATATTTATTTGCCTTAAAAATCTAGAATATTTGCAAAAGTGGTGGAAAGTTTTATAGGCCAATAAGACATTAATCCGGCGCTTTTTTAAACCAATAAGAGAAAAGGCTTGGCAAGATGTACAGTGAATAATAGAGATCCCCTATATCTCCTTCTGCCTTGCCCTCTGCCCTAAAACAACCAAACTAGAAAATCCGCGTGACCCTCGCCGTCACCCTGGTCTTACCCGCACCCCTGCTGTCGTATTGAAGCTACCTGATCCTTCCAGTGCTGTCGGATATTTTCCTAAAACAATGCCAGTCAGAACAAACGAGGACAATGCGTGTTTGTCCATGGCACGTTAGCGCAGATTAGGGAATATAATAGAATTGATCTGTCAAAACAGTTGCTAGAATCATGGAGTGGCAGGATGTGAGAATGTGGTTAGGAATAGGCTTGGGGTGTTGCGTCATATGCGGTGGGAGAGAGATATTTGGTAAAGGTGGGAAGTGAGCATACGAACAAGGACGTTATTTGCAAGCACAACAAAGTCAACATAGGGAAAGACGAAACCAAAATCTACAGTATTATTTGCTCGCTACCTATACAAGACCTCACACCATGACAAACAACAAAGCCAAATTAAGAGTGCATCAGTGCAGACCTGCTCGAAGAAAACCTGACCCACGTACACACAAAAGCTTACACCGCCGAAGCCTCACCCACCACAGCAACGCCCAACTCTCCATCTGCCACCAATCCAAGAAACTCACAAGCATCTTGACCCCTCTCCTCCAACACCCACTCCAGCGTCTGACCCCACGTCTCCCCATTATTCTCAAACCAGTCACCTAAGCTGCGCACATAGCCCTCCACCATGCCCTTCAGCGGCGCATTCTCTTTCAACCACATAATCTGCTCTGGGTCCAGTTTGAGCATATCCTCCACAACGTAGTAGTGCGGGATATCGTCGCCCCAGCCCTCGGCGCCGACCTCGTGATGTGCGCGCAGGCTGAATTTGGACGAGGCGCATCGCGAGGCGAATGTGGAGGTGCTGTGGAAGTGGTTGGAGAGGCTGCTGGGGTGGGAGTGGTATTGTGACGTGAATGGGTTGTAAGCGGGAGGAGTGTGCGATGGCGGCGGGTAATTGAGGTGGATATTGAAGAGGAGGTGGTGCTCGCTGTGGTCGGGATATCGCTTTTTGAATTTGCGCGCGATAGTCCCGTTAGAGGGGCAGATGTTGCTGTGGAGCACTTCGCGCAGCACGCCGTGAACATCGGCAATCTCGGAGAGCTCCATCGTGCTCCAGTTGTGGAGAAGTCCGGCACGCTTTTGAATGACGAGCTTGGTGGCCCGGAGCTCGCGCGGGTGATCTCGGTTATGGAAGGCGCGAGTGTAGAGCCAGAGACGGTAGAGTGCTCGCCGTAGACGATATCGCTCGACGCTTGTCAGGAGGCGCCGATTCTCGTAGTTGGACTTCCATTTCTTGAAGGGATAGATGTCGCACCATTTCTCGGCCACGCGGCCGCTGTGTACAATCTGCTTGAGCAGCGCGGTGGAGAATGGAACTGAGCGGATGATGTGTGCTGGCTGGCTGGCATTGTGCGTGAGTAGCTGGGTGAGGTCTTGGAGTGGGCCGAATTGGGCTTCGGCGGCGTGTTCGAGGATGGCGAGTTTCTGGGATGAGGCGTAGATGTTACGGAAACGGCGACAAGTCGACGAGAGTGCTAGGACGTCGGTAACAGAAGAACATGAGAAAAACACTTGGGAAACAAGTTCGGTTGCAACGTCTTCGAACATGTTGGCGGTGGCAGAGGTAAATTTCTAGAGCTAAGGGAAATGGAAACAACTCCTCCTCTTCTCCTTTTTAATTGATTGATTTTTTATGCTAGTATTGTTTGTATGGTGTTTTTGTGACTTGATCGACGCGTAGCTGAGCTGATTCCTCGTTGGGAATAACTGTGTTGCTGCTGGCTGCGACGCCGATGGGGAAGGAAGGGGATCAAATGATCGAGACCCCTCCGTTGGGGCTATAGAAAAGAGCAGAGACATGCTCAGGAAAGTCGCTGGAGGCATGGGCCAGCCGGGAGCGGCTGGAGACGTCGGGATGTATCATGATGGGCGGGTGGTAAGGAAAGGAGGTGATGACTCTCGCGGGCGGTGAATTTATGAGAGTGCCAAGATTTCGGCGCCGGGACCATCCTATGATCCCCTCCTTATTCACAACTATGCCTTGAACCGTTGTTCGATGTACGTCACGATCACTGCCCTCGGTTTGTATGGAAGCATTGCTGGCATTATGCGGTTCTCTTCGCCATCAAGCTCAGAGCAGGCCTCGCCTCTCCTCCATCTCCCAGTCGAGCTCCGACGGCACATCTATCACTATGTCCTCCCATCGACCTCTACCTTCGACGTGCGCCTCCAGCGTAAAGACTACGACCGCCCGCAAAGAAGCGAATACAACCTGACGTTCGTGCGCGAAAACCTTGGTAGCGGTGTCTGGAAAATGCAGAAGACGCTTCCCAAGACCGACCGTGAAACGGGCAATGACATTGTGTGGCGGCGGGGCTCCATCGGGATATTAGCCACGAGCCACCAGATTCACGACGAGTGTGTAGACATGATCTACGGGGAGAATATATTTGTCATCGACGTCGCGTTTGACTGCATTAGGTTTCGGTATCGCTGGTTTTTGCCGTCGAATTTGACCCCTAGTCGGACGTATTCGTTCCTGGATCACTTCTCGCAGAGGAATTTGATGAGGATAAAGAACTATATAATAAACGTGGAGCATGTGGATGACTATGCTGGGATGATCAAATTTAACTGCGGTGGCCGGGGACTCACGGCTAGGATAAGACAGCAGGTGCAACGCCTAGTTGACTTGCTGTGCATGGTCCCATACTTGCACCGATTGCAAATCCACCTGATCGATGGCGCGATTAGTGGGAACCGCTTTCCCTCTGGTAGGGTACACAGAGTGCATGATGAGAAGAACTACTCTCAGTCACAGACGGTTTTGGATCCTTTCCATCGCATCTATGGTGTTCGGAAAGTGCAAGTGACAGGCGTGAGTGTGGAGTATGCTGAGGCACTTGAGAGATCCGTGACAGCTTCAAGAGGGATTGCAGGATAGACGGCTGTCTGGTTGCATAGTTAACATAGTCTGTAGAAAAATATGTGCCTATCCCGTTGCTGAGAATAGCAGTGCAGTTTATGAGACCCAATTTCTGACTTATAATCAACTCTTACTATACGACTATTTTGTGGACTTGGGTGACGATCTCATTCTGGAACTGTGACACTAGGAATATTCGAGAAGAGAACGCTTGTTTTATCTACCTTTGGTATTGGAGAGAGATGCGCCAGAGCCTCGAAATGCATGCTTCAGGTGACCATTAGTCTCCAAACTCCGAACACCTTTCCCTTTTCCCGCAGCAAGTAGAGCTAAGCAAACAACACATTGTCGCTCAGCGGATCTTTCTCCTTCTTGCGTCCACCATGCGTCTTGAGGCCCAAGTCTCCTCGCTTGATCTTGCCTTCCAACGTCGCTTCGGTCCGCCTATTGTACCTACCAGCCTTTGCTCTCCGTAAGTCGGATCGAATCTGGTTGGGTGATACGAACTCCTTGTTCTCATAGATAATCGGTCCACCGAAGCTCGACTCCTGAATCACAATGGGTGTGAAGACAAACCGGGGTCCGATCTCCACTAGACTAATGTCCGTTTCAGTCTTTCCCTTCTTCGGCGGTGCAGAATCAACATCCATCTCTTCTCCGTCAGTTGCAGACTTCTTCTTCCCTGGCTCTGACTCGTTGATTTGGTAGACTCGTATCCAGATCTTGCCATCAGCGATGGTGAATCCTATAACGTGGTCTACAAAGGGCTTGACTTTCCGTGAAGTCTTTGGAACACCGAATATCTGCGTGAAGAGTTCCTTAATAACTCGCAGGTGAGCCTGCTTTTCGAAAGCTGCGTCAAATGACAGAATAGGCCTTGAGCCCTTTAAGCTGATTGGATGTGAGTCGATGCAACGAGGATTGTCCGAAATTGACGTACCAGTTGCCAATGAAGTTGAGCTCTTCCATAGTATGCACTTGCCATTAAGTTAGCAGAGGAGGAGCGTCGGACTCATCTATCTAACTTACAGTTCTGCAAATGCATCTTGACGGTAGGTCCGTTAGGAGCTTTGCTCAACCATGCGTAGAGATCTTTGCCTTTCCTCGCTTCGAAAAACAGCACATTGTTACAATTATATAGCTCTAAGGACGTATTAGTAAAAGCGCAAATGCGATCTCATCATGAATAGACAAGAGCTGCTGGCCAGGGTCCATGTTCTAGACTAGAACTAGGTATAGAACAGATTGAGCTAGCAATGACGACAAATAGACCAATGTTGATTGTGGCTAAATATAAGGAAAATTCCATACATACCAGCAAGCTCATTGAGCTGATAGAGCTTCGTTTTAGTATCTAGTTTCGCCTCTTTTCGACTATGGGGCCTGAGACCTAGTAAGTGCTAGATCATTGAATATTCATTAGACGACTCACATCAGGGAGTACAGATCCTGCAGTAAATGGCGATGTCGATACGTCACACCTCTTGAGCTCTACATGGGTCGTCAGCATTGTCCCAAATTTTCTCAGGAGTTTCATGTACCAGAATGAGGACTCGCTGCTTATTTTTCCGCTCTCCCGGCTCCTTCTCATGGCCGCCCGACGAAGATAGGGTTTTGTATACAGCAGCCATGGCAAGAAAGTGGAACCGTTGCTGTTCGTATGTTGAGACTTTTTTTTCAGATGCGGCTCAAGAAAGCTAGAGAAACGTGACCATGCCAAGCTTTGGGGAAAAACTACCGGACCGCCGCACGAGCCACATTGGGGAACGCCACTACATGGCATGGGTCACCTCCGTCGCCTTTTTCAGTGAACGCATGCATCCAATCACCAGCATCGCTTTGCGGCTCCACCCGTTGAGCTTCTGTCTTTGTCTCGAGCCTATCCTCGGTGAATAGATGCAGGCTCTTCACGATGAGGATTATATATGTTGAAAGGCGAGAAAACAGCGCATCCACCGAGGGCTCCTTTAGCCGATGATTGGTAGCGGTCTCGCGAGATCCAGAGATCCAGTTTGGGAAGCCCGGCATCCACGAGAGCGTCGAGGGCACGGGAGAAAAGTAATGCGCCGTCGGATGCACTCATACGACCCAAATAGCGCCAGAAGCAGTACTGGAGAGACTGCAGACGGAAATAAATGAGAGCGCGCTGAGCCCTGCACTCGTCCGCCCGCAGCCTGCAATTATTGGCGTACCCGCACTCCTGGGGTTGGCCGCGGTGCTTTGCAAAGAGAGAGCCAGCAGGTGAACGGTTCAGGCTTTGTTATTGAGCGCCGACCACGGTGTGAAGAGATGCTCCCCACCATCATCAGTGACCCGCCTCCCCTCAGCGTCCCGAGGGCCATTGCATCTCGCGCGCTGATTCCGCAGCCCTCGTCGTCGCCGGCACTCCTCCAACCTCAGGTTCTGGACTGCATCATCGCGCCTGGGCTGTGTGTTGCAACGAGGAGACTGCCGTCGCCGCACTAATAGGGCTGAGGACCCGTTTGTCCATCTCTGATCAAGAGACCCCTTCGCCGGCCAGCCCTCAAGCTCGAGGCCGCGCCCTCCCATCGCCGGCACGCATCCACATCCCCCATCACCATCCATCATCGGTGGAGGAGACCATCACGGCATTGCGACGGGCTCCACGCGCAAGTCGCACCGCTATCGCCGCGCCCGGCCTCGCTGCACGCTCTGGCTGCTGCTGCTGCTGCTGCTGCTACTACTGCTACTGCTACTGCTGCTGCTCCCGTGCCTGTCGCCCATGGAATAACCACCACGGCCGCCGTGCTGCGCTCCATCATCGACCCTGATGTTCCGTGATCCGGTGTTGCAGCGTCCTGCCGACGAGGAAGACCGCTTCTCGCGAGACAGGATGCCAACCAAGCCAGGGGAACCGCCAGCTTACCACAGACCCCAATCGCCCACGCAAACACCTTTTAGCTACTCGCCTCCCAATCGACCACATACCTCCAACCCCAACACGCCCGCGCCCTTACCTCTCCATCACTCCAATTTCAACACCCACCCCCGTCTGCCACCAACCTCGCCGAGCACCACCGAGCTGCCTCCCATCAGCACGGCCCTTTACTCACGCGAAAACACGGCTTCGAAATACTACGACCCGACGTCGGACCATGGCGACCGCGGCATAGGGCGAGGCACGGCGCGGTATGACGGCCATTATCCATCGCAGGTACATACCTTCATCCTTCCTTTGATGGCATCAATATTTTTTATGCGGATGCAGGGATGGCAGCTAACCCTGAGACTCTTAAGCCCCGAGACTCCCACGCCTACTCAGACGCTCGACCAGCGGAAACCCCGTACGACAAGCCGTATCAATCGCCTCTAGCAGGCACATTCGCGCACCAGTCGCCTCTGCAACGACCCGCCTCACAGAGCCACGCCTCGGGCGGGATGGAGGCCATGTCTCATTCCCCCGTCTCTCCGACCGTGTATCAGTCACTGAATCGCGGTGCGGTACAACCTCCATCGAATTACCCGCGGAGACCATCAGTAAAAGATGAGGTAAGTGTCCAAATCTCTCCTTCTCCCTTGCAATTCGCGTCCCTTTCGCCGCTCGCTCACAGCTGGAACAATTAGGCACCGCTACCGACCCGAGCCGACCCTATGTCCCTCTCGAGCATCATGTCGTCTGGCGCAGACCCAGACCCTCCTTCAAAACCTCAATCCCTCCCACCCATTAACCCCGAACTCCGGAGATTGTCTAAACCCTCCCTTGCCAACCCACTGTTCGTTAAGCAGGAAGCTATGACCTCACCCGCACCGGCAGAACTCCCTCTGCTAGATGGCCCTCTACTTAGGGATGGGCTTGATCCCATAATGGCTGTCGGCGCTGTCCCGCTACCTCAGCAACTTGTCCCCCGCGAGGGCCCCGTCGTAGATGAGGCTCAGGTCGAAGCTGAACTCGCCCGCATCGAGACAATGGAAATGAGTGATATCGACGGGCCTGGCTTTGAGGCCGAGAAGGAGGAGTACGCGCAACGATGCCGGAAACGTGCCTCGGAGGTTGAGCATGCTGAAGCCAACAAGCGCAAGGTAAGTGTCCTCTCCAACTGTCACAAGTTCGCCGCGCTTAACTAAGTCAGCGACGACGTACTGCTGCCATCTCGCGCATGGTCGATGTCCTCAGCGCTCACCGCGACTCGAAGAAGCACGCTTACAACCAAGAGCACGAAGGTGAAGCCTGGCAGCAGGTCCAGAACCAGGAAATTGCCGAGGAGAAAGAGCGCAAGAAGGATATGCAACGTAAACGACGACGTGAAAAGACGATCCAGAACGAGGAAGCAAAGCGTGCTGAGGCACTCGCAAAAGCGACACAAGCCGAGAACGAAGAAGAGAAGGAGAAGCATCTTCGAGATGCCCAGAAGGCCGAAAAGAAGGCCAAGACTACTTCTCAGCTGCTTCAAGGAAATGCACCCAACAAGGATATTCGAGAGGTCACGCCGCACGCTCCCAACTTTGAGGGTGGTACCATGAGCTCTTTCCAAGCGTCCGATGACATCGGCCCCATATCTAGTAAGAGGAAAGGAGGTCGTCAAGGTGGAAGGCTCAAGAAGAGCAAGGAGCAGAAGCAAGCCGAGAAAGATGCTGCCGCTGCTGGCCAAGCTGCTATTGATCGAGGGGATGAGCTGCCCCCTATTGCTCCCCGAGAGGAAGCTCGTCTTGAGGCTTTAAAGAGCCGTAGCCAGACAGAGGATCTCGCCCCGGTCACCTTGTCGTCGTTTAATTCTCAAGTTTACCTGGCGCTCTTCAGCCAGATCAACAAAGATATCGCCAAGAAAGATGTTCCAAGAGTATACCGAATCAAGGAGACTTCTCTCGCCACCAAACAATCGAATCTTCGCAAGACTGCCCAACTGGCGTCGAAGGAAGCTCGGCGATGGCAGATGCGTACCAACAAGAGCCAAAAAGAAGTTCAGGCGAGAGCCAAGAGAAGCATGCGTGAGATGCTTTCGTTCTGGAAGCGCAATGAACGTGACGAGCGGGATCAGCGAAAGATGGCTGAACGCCAAGAGATGGAAAATGCAAAGAAGGCTGAGGCTGAACGTGAAGCAAATCGGCAGAAGAGGAAACTTAACTTTCTCATCTCGCAAACCGAACTCTACTCCCATTTCATTGGCAAGAAGGCACGAACTGATGAGATTGAGCGGTCAACCGATGATGCAGATGCTGCAGCTGCTGGCCATTCTCAGGGACCTGGTGGACCTCTTGTCGATGCATCAGACGCTCCGCTTCAACCCGGTACAAAGGTTACCCATTTCGATACCCTGGATTTTGACAATGCTGACGAGAGCGAACTCCGAGCTGCTGCTATGGCAAACGCGCAACACGCGGTACAAGAGGCACAGGATCGTGCCCGTGCATTCAATGATAATCAAGCACCGTCAGACTTTGATGAAGGGGAGATGAATTTCCAGAACCCAACTAGTCTACAAAGTATGGATGTCCCCCAGCCAAAGCTGCTGCATTGTCAGCTCAAGGAGTACCAAATGAAAGGTCTCAACTGGCTCGTCAATCTCTACGAGCAAGGTATCAACGGAATCTTGGCCGACGAGATGGGTCTAGGCAAGACCGTACAGTCAATCTCTGTTATGGCATACCTCGCCGAAAAACACGGCATCTGGGGTCCTTTCTTGGTTATCGCCCCTGCCTCCACTCTTCACAACTGGCAACAGGAAATAACGAGGTTCGTTCCAGACCTGAAGGTCTTACCGTATTGGGGAAACGCAAAAGACCGCAAAATTTTGCGGAAGTTTTGGGATAGGAAACACATCACCTACACCAAAGAATCGCAATTCCACGTCCTCGTCACGTCGTACCAGCTCGTCGTGCAGGATGCACAATACTTTCAGAAGATTCGCTGGCAGTACATGATACTCGACGAAGCGCAGGCCATCAAGTCCTCTCAGAGCTCTCGATGGAAGAGTTTGCTGGGTTTTCACTGCCGTAACCGGCTTCTTCTCACCGGTACACCAATCCAGAACAACATGCAGGAACTATGGGCTTTGCTGCATTTCATTATGCCAAGCTTATTCGATTCGCACGACGAATTCAGCGAATGGTTCTCAAAAGATATTGAGAGCCATGCCCAGAGCAACACGAAGCTTAACGAGGATCAACTCAAGCGGTTACACATGATTCTCAAGCCATTTATGTTGCGTCGTATCAAGAAGCATGTACAAAAAGAGTTAGGTGACAAGGTCGAGAAGGACGTGTTCTGTGATCTCACCTACCGACAGCGGGCTTACTATACTAATCTTCGCAATAAGATTAGCATCATGGATTTGATAGAGAAGGCCGTCGGTGACGAGCAGGATAGTGCTACATTGATGAACTTGGTCATGCAGTTCCGTAAGGTCTGTAACCATCCGGATTTGTTCGAAAGAGCGGATACCTGGTCACCTTTCTCCTTTGCCTACTTTGCCGAAACTGCATCATTCTTGCGCGAGGGCCAGAACGTCAGGGTAGGGTACTCGACACGCAACCTCATCGAATACCGCCTTCCTCGACTGATCTGCCGCGACGGAGGCCGTCTCGATATCCCTGGTCCGGAAAATCCCAAGGCTGGCTTCAATGATCACTATCTTTACAATCTTATGAACATCTGGGACCAAGATCACGTTCACAAATCATCACTGGAAGCTGGCGCATTCTCTTGGCTCCGACTTGCAGACCTTTCCGCTAGTGAGGCGTCAAAGATCGCGAAGAAGGACCTGTTTCAACGGGCGATTGACATTGGGGACAAGCCGCAGCGCTTGGGCCGGCTGAATGTCTTCTATGATGACGAGAACGGTCCATACACTCCAAAGCGCTCGATGCTCAACATCGTTGAACGCCAGGATCGTGTTCCTTTGGCCGACATTACTTCTGAAGGCTATATGCACAATCTCTTCAACGTCTCGCAAACAGCTTTTGAAGAGACTGGTCTTAACATTATTGAGCGGAGTGCTAAGCCCGCCGCATCCGCTCCTCCCATTGAGCTGTACTGCTCGAGTCAAGGAGTCATTGCAGAGAAGCAGAGGGATTTCTTTAACGTTCCTATGCGAACTGCTCTATACGGCGTCTCAGAGAAGACTGAGCTAGCGCTCCTGGATTCCAAGGTTGATGTCAATGCGCTATCCGTCCGAAGCAAACTCCCTCTACCAACTAACAAGAGGGCGAATTACACTCATGTTGAAGTACCGTCGATGCACCGCTTCGTCACGGACTCTGGCAAGCTTGCAAAACTTGACGCTTTGCTGAAGAAGCTGAAGAGTGGTGACCACCGCGTGTTGTTGTACTTCCAGATGACCAAGATGATTGATCTGATGGAGGAGTATCTCACCTACCGGGGCTACAAATACTGCCGGCTGGACGGTTCCACTAAACTCGAAGATCGCCGCGATACCGTCGCAGATTTCCAGACTCGTCCGGAGATCTTTATCTTCCTCCTGTCTACTCGCGCTGGTGGGCTTGGTATCAATTTGACCTCTGCTGATACGGTCATCTTCTACGACTCCGATTGGAATCCTACAATTGACTCGCAAGCCATGGACAGAGCTCATCGTCTTGGTCAGACGAAGCAAGTCACCGTCTATCGTCTTATTACCAGTGGTACTATCGAGGAGCGTATTCGCAAGCGTGCGCTGCAGAAGGAAGAAGTGCAACGTGTCGTCATCTCTGGTGGTGCCGGCGTTGACTTCAACACCAGATCTAGGGAGAACAAGACCAAAGATATTGCAATGTGGCTCGCAGACGACGACCAGGCTGCCGAGATCGAGAAGAAGGAGGCTGAACGGGCAGAGGCGGAGAAGAACGCCCCACCAGGTCGAAAGAAGAAGAGGAAGAGGGCGGAGACGAGCTTGGACGAGATGTATCATGAAGGTGAGATCCAACATATTTACCTACCAGTTGAGTATTATACTAATATTGTATAAGGCGAGGGACACTTCGACGACGGCAGCAAACCTGCAACTGGCACAGCGACTCCGGTCTCGACTATGGAAGGCCCGGCCAAGAAACGCAAGGGCACCAGCAAGAAGGCGAAGACGGCTAAGCAGCGGCTTGCTGTAGCTGACGGTCAGCTCTGAGCTTTTGCAAGCAAGCCCTACGCTACTGTAACACTACATGCATTTCCCATCACATTTTGTTCCACCGGGGTATTATAGGCGTCATTGATCTCTTTGGCCGGCATTTTGGTGCGGAAAGGACCTCTTCCAATACATACACATTTTCTCAAGTGAGAGAGGCCGAAATGGAAGCAGCGACAGCGACAGCGAGCGGAGAAGGCGGTTGACTGGGAAGCTCCTGACTCTAGCCCTAGCTCTCTTGCCGAAGACGGTTGTACCATTAGATTCATTCCCCTTTTTTTCCTCTTTTGTGTCGGGTTTTGGTATTTTTCATCTGTTAATTGAAGTGGGATGGATTTGGGCTATCCTTCGGAATCGTATTGCGCTTGCCTCCGGTATGGTGGAATCAAAGGAAGCTATTGCATTGCATAGGTAGATGGTGGTGGTATCAAAATCTATCGACTGTTTCATGGCTTTGGGGGGGCTAAAATCATGGTGATTGATATGTGTGGACCTAGAGCAGGGTTGGCATTAGTGTTATCATGTGTGAATAAGGCTGACCTCACTTCATAGAGTGATATACCTCCACGTATAACCACCACCTTCCCCCAATCAAGCATTCAAGAATTCCCACAAATCCTTATTAATACCATCCGCCTCTATATTCAGCAGCGCGTGCGGACCGCCCTTATAAACCTTCAAAGTCCCATTTTTCAATAACTCGATTGTCTCCCTTCCCCCAGCATCAATCGGCACAACTTGATCATCATCCTCATGAATCACCAAAACCGGGATATCTAGATTCTTCAACTCCTCTCTGAAATCTGTTTCTCAGGACTGGATTGTGTTGTATGTGCTTTTGAACGATGCTTGCATGCCCTGGTGCCACTAGCTGTTAATACGGCTTTGGTTAATGGTTGCGTTAGGTCTATTGTACCCAAAGAATGGGCCTTTGGGTACGTAGTAAAAGAATGTTGAGCGGTCTTTTATCATGGCCTCGCGAAATTCGTCGAAGACTTCTATCGGCACGCCGTGTGGACTGACTGGCGTCTTTACCAGCAACGGAGTTGTAGCGCTAATAAGTACCAGCTTCTTAAAACGTTTCGTTCCATGGCGTCCACGATATCTTGTTATCTCCCCGCCGCCAGTTGAGTGGCCGACCATCATGATGTCCTTGAGACCAAGGTGCTCGACTAGTTCGGATAGGTCGTCGGACCAGGTGTCCATGTTGTTTCCATCCCAGGGTTGGTCGGAGCGACCGTGACCGCGGCGGTCTGGGGCTCGACGCGGCAACCCTAGTTCGCGAGGTAGAATATTTGCGAGTCCCAGTTGTCCGAGTTGAGAGGCCAGATGAGAGATTGTGATATGGCATTCTGGGGGGTGCGGAGAAGACGAGGGAGGTGGGATGTTCGTGAGGGAAGGGGGAATGGATGGACAAGGATTAAGGTGAATCGTGGGGCCTGTTACCGTGGATCTACTAAGATAGCTCTAAGACTTATGACCTTATATATACCAGAGATGTCAAACATGATAGCACCCTGGATTTTGATGCCGTTGTACGTACATCCGGAAAGGTGATCCCGTAGTCGCATTCAGTCATACTTATTCATCCCATCCCTCATCGCCCATTGCTCCCCCCTATCCACCCTCCTCGCCCGCAGTTCGTCTAACAAGCTATCAGCTTTCTCCTCTAAATACCCACGTGCGAGGAAACCCCTTCCCCCTTACTCCTTCTACCTTCCTCTACCTTTCCTCTCTAGCCCCCTGTCCCAATCTACATTTAGAAACTCGCACTACCATGGTGTCTTCCTGCATTTGAGTAGTATGGCGATATATGCGCCCAATAGAGTAATTTTTATGGCGACCTGCGCTCTTTCAGCTGCTTATATGATGAGTCACGTTATACTGGCTGCCGCTTCCAAAGTTTGCTGATGACAGTGAGTTGAGCTAGTTTACTCAGCTTAGTGCTTTGAACCGGGCAAGTGGAGATTGCCGCAATTTAGGGGCGAGAGAGGAGGGTATTTGGAAATAGCTGTGAGATATTTGTGGTTCTTGGCTTGTGGCTCTTCGCAGTTGTTGTGTCTGATACCTGGCGTGAATGAGCTAGGAGCGAGGGTTGGCGCATAGTGCAAAACACTGACAGAAGGTGCAGTCGATAGAACTGTGCCTAGAATAAGTGAGGGTATTCAGGGGAATCTAGTTTCTAACCTAAATCAAACAACCCTGTTCTGTCAACATAGCTTACTACAATAGTCTTGTTTTCTTTTGTCTCTCTCCAAAGAAAGTCACAAAACTATGGAATACATCCCCTTGGTATATCGCACACCAAGCTTCCTACATGGATTTCCACTTCAGTTTTATATTCCATAATCTGTTAGATATGCCCAATACCAAAATGCCCATGCTGCTAGCCATGTAGCAAATGCCCAAACGTGCGAGTCGGCCTATTCTCAGTCGAGACACCCACATGTGAAAGGGGAAGGAAGGGAAGGGAAAGATCCCAATTGTGTAGTAATGCCCGTGCTTTTGACGTCGTTAGATCATTTACGTCGTGTCATGTCTAGCGGATTCCAAACCATCCACCATTCCGGCTCCAAGAAAATGAAAATGTGTATGTACGTCTGATATGCCCCACTAGCTGTCAATGCCACCACCAACGCCAGCGCTTCTGTCCAATTTCCAATATTCCCGTCACCCAGTTCACGATAACTCGATCTGCCTGTCTTGCGACCTATTTCCTCCTCCTCTTCGGACTCCTGTTATCCACGCTCTCAACCTCATCTTCTACCGTTGCCGCTGGACTCGTAGCGGCCGAACTGACACTCTCGATCCTGCTACCGCCATCTCCCGCCCCATCGAAGCCCAGACCACTACTTCCGAACTCCTGACCAGAAGTCCCCGCACCTGTACTAGTATCAAAACCTACACCATTCACCAAATCGCTAGTATCAGGGAGTTCGTAATTTAGATCTGGAAGCGTAACATCGCCTGCAGCAGCATTCGTAGCATTCTGGCTATTGTTGCTGGGGGGAAAGAAGTCGTCGCCCTGAACGAAGGAATCGAGGTCGAGATCGTACGCGCCGGGCTCACCAAGGTTGCTGCTGCCGAAGTAGGAGTTGTCTGTTAGGCCAGGAATTGAACCGCTGGGACTGAGAGGCTGTAGCCGCTCTTGGAGATTCTGGACGCGTGAGTTCTGGTCTTCGGACATTTTCTGGAGCAAGTCGAGCTGGGCTTGGGTTGCTGTGAATTGGTCTAGGGACGGCATGGCAGGCGGCTGGGGGGTGACGAGGGCGTTGTTGTTGTTTTGCGCTAGGTTGCCGTTGGTGGAGGCGCTGGTGTTGTTGGCCATGAGGGAGAGGACTTGGTTGCGTTGTTGTTGCGTTAAGGGTACGTTACCGTCGGAAGTCTGGTAGTGTGTCAGGGCGGAGGGGAAGTCAAATTGCGGTGCTTGGGCTGCAGTTTGTCCCGAGTGGGCGTTGACACTCTGGATCGCAGACATGATCTCATGCTCCAGGATCTGACCTAAGACCTGCGTGGGTTCGGTATTGTCGACTTTCAATGGGGCTGTCGAGCTGCTCTCCTTATTTACGGGGTTCGCGAATCCAGTCGTTGCATGAGAGGCCGGTTTTGATTGAACAGAGGATTTGAACACGGGCTGTTGTCTACTGGTTGGTTTCGAAATTGGACTTGCGGTCGATCGAGCAGAAGGGCAGACAGTTTGTGCTCGATCTGTAGGTGAACCTGTGTCTTTCGCCGCCGGTGCAGGAAGTAGAGCCAGAGGACGCCTGACGGGTCGGTGGAGTTGAGGTGATTTGTTTAGGGGCTTCTCTCTATAATCACCTACATCAACGACATTGCCATGCGGTTGCTGTTGTTGTTGAGAAAGGGTGGGGCCAAACATGTCCGCAATATTGGCCGTGCTGTTCGCTTCCAAACTCCTGTTGTAGAAGGTCGCAAGGAAAGTCAGTATAGCATTGATAGAATTCTCGTGTCGTTCGTGTAGGGTTTGGAAAGCAGTAGCTTGCTGGTAGAGTTGATCGTTCTGCCGCCGTATCTGATTCAGAACATTTGAGATGACTTTTTGCTGTTGTTGCAATGCTCGGACCTCACTCCTCAAGCTGTTGTACTCGGTCCTAGGAATCATGGCCATCTCTTGATTTCCAGCTAACGCAACTCCGTCCTCTCCGTAACCTCCGCCGCCTCCTCCATCAGGTGCATACTTCCGATCCTCATCACTATCGCCTTGCCTGCCGTCATCGTCTCTTTTCCTCTTGGGACCTGTAGGGGGATTCTTGGGTTTCTGGATCAGCCACAACAACTCCGGTCGACCTCGTTTGAAGTACTTGTTATAGTATTCACTCGGGGCCTTGGCTTTGGTCTCACTCGCTTTCATTGAATTGTCCGAAAGACCGACTTTCTTGTGGAAGCCATACATATTCAACTGCCGGACGAAGGAGGCGTAATTGTTGTGTTTGAAAAGCTCTGGGATGAGCGTCCGCGCAAATTCATCTTCATCTAACACAATGAACGAGTTGCCGTCGTCTGACCAACGAATAAGGTTTGTGTTGTTCTTTTCGTCAAGGAAGCTAGAACAATATGAGTCACGAGATCAAATTAGGTATTCAATGAACATACCTGCTCAACTTCTGAACAAAAGGAGGAATCTGCTTCCTCTTAGCTTGTGCATCTTTCCTTGCCAGTAAAGCTTTCTGTTCCAACTCTTCATCGTCATCTTCCACGTTCTCCCATCCTCCCTGTTGGTTTGGATTTGAGTTGCCATTGAAAGCGTCCCAAGGCGTCCGTCCTCGCGCCGCGAGTTGCTGATTTGGGTTTCGTCTCACCAACTGACTTGAATATGAGTCCTGGTTGGGTACCGCGCTCCCAGAAGATCCGTTGTTGAGCCCATCCAGTGGGACAATGCGACTATTTGTCGACTGCCCTGCCCCATGCCCCACAAAGTTCATCCCTTCAAATAGCGGGGGGTCGCCGAATGATGTGCTCATATCAGCCGCTGCTGGTGGATCGTTCCAATTATTCAGGTAGTGCTCTGCTGACATGTTGCTTGTGTCTTGGGTGTAGACGTTACTCTGGAGGGCGGGCTGCTGCTGAACCTGGGGCGATGCACCAGGCGCGCGCCGTTTCCGACTTCCACTAGCCATACGCTCGCTCAGACCTTTTCGCGATATCGATCTTGGTCCAACGCTATCCGAGAACAACAGCGCTTTGGTAGCGATAGCCTTGCACCTTCACGCAAGCCAAGGTTGTAATCGTGATGGAAGTGTGGTCTGACAAGGTGCGGTTCGACTCGTGGGAGAGATGCGACAAGGGTTGCGGAAGGAGGCAGGCGTGTAGATACAGGAAGAAGGTGAGAGGGATGCGGCAGTGTTTTGTATTGCCCGAGTGAGATTGTTATCCTGTCGGAAGTGTCTGGTAAGTAAAACAAGGAAGAATTTGTGTTCAAACGGAGCGGTCTTGTACAAAGAAAGGCAAAAGGAGCTCTAAGCGCAATGTGTTCCGTCCAAAAGGGCTTTCTGGAAGGCTGTAGTGAATGGCCAGAAGGGCGGAGGTGGTGAATATGTCTTGAGAGAGATTCTCAAATTGATGCGATCAATGATGGCTCTTTTTTAGGATGAGAGGGCCATTATTTTACAGCCGAGATGAATTCGAGTGCAGAATCCGAGAAGACACCGAATTTCTGGGTAGGTGAAACTATTGTCTTGGAGCCTTCACTTGCTGCTGCGATGAACTCACAGCCCGCTCTCGGGGAAACTCTTTATCCGCTTCCGCGTTATGGCCTGACTCGCGCAGCCTGCGATATCATGGACGAGCCTATAATAGAACCTCATTCAACAACAAGCAGAAGCGAAGAGTCTTAGAAATTCCACAGCTAGAGACCCAAGCTACAGAAGACAGTAAACATTCTCAAACAAATAGGCGTCACAAGAAAAAAGACCATCTTCACCCCCATGACTCATGTGCCCTCTGCCTTGCCCTCCCTTTCATGTCAGCTAGGATTTGAATATCTGCTCTTCTTCCAGTGTGTTCAAATATGATATAGGCTCAACTAATACCGTCCATCGGCAACGTAACAACAACACCATCAGAGCGGCGGCCGTAGGAAGCATGAGGATCCGAAAGGTCATCATCCAGCTGGTACAAGCTGCAACCGAGTTCGATATCAGAGTGAAGGCGTAGTCAGGAGGTTCTTAGATAGAGCTAAGTCTAGACACGAAGTGAAGCAAGGTAGGAGGAAGGATGGATGTAAACCGAACTCTGCTTTGAACCATTCCGAACACCTTTAATAACCTCGAGTGAGCGATACATGCCACATAGCTGAAGGGGAGCAGACAGGCAAGCAACTATCACCAATGATTGTTGGCTAGCACAAACCTTGACAAGTCCTCGCGTCTTGCTGGCTATTTGGATGATTGTGGTGTGTTTGCCTACCACTGTTTTGCAGGCCAATAGAAGTGGGCAAAGCTCCTGGTGCTTGTTCTGGGAGGTGCAGCAATGAAACCACAAACTGCGCGACTGAAGAAGCGAAATCACGATACTGATTGAGTCGGGCGGGAGGGGTGAGAGGATTGAGGTAACCATAAGAATAGAATTTGTGCAAGATACTGCATACCTGTCCTACGCCAAGGCTCTATTGCCATCAAAGAACTGTTGCGACCGTCACAGCTTTTGTGGAGAACATTCGCGCAATCATAGGACAGTTCAGTGGCTAGGAATCGGAGCGCTTCCATCCCTCATCTTAAGGTAAGCCTCGCGGTACTCGTTGTTGTCAGTCTCAGCGCCCCGGTTTAAGGGTGTCCACTTGGGGTCCTCCTTGAACAGTCGCATGGCCTTTGTGTACTGCATAAGCCCTGTAAGAGAATTGAAATACCAAGAGTGAGAAATACTCACGTTCTGCGTATCCGTAGTGAAGCGGTGATAAATGCCAGCGGGCATTATCATCAAATCATACTTCTCCAACTTGATCCTCACCCACTCGTCACCATCACTTCGGACATCGAAGAACCCGCCGCCATCCAAGATGTACCGAATCTCCTCATCCTCATGCAGGTGTTCGTTGAAGAACATCTTCACCTTATCCTCATAAACGTCACCCATAGTCGTTGGAGATATGGTGATTTCGTCGCGGTTCTTGTATTTTCGCTTGGCGGCCAGGGAATTTACATCTTCAACATTTGGGTAGTTGAAATACATGATACCGAGCTTGTTCAAGTATTCGGAGCTCACTTCCCGGCCAGAGTCGTGAGCCTCCCGTTGATCACCCTGTACCAGGGTCAGTGGCGATTGCGAGGTCGAATGCAGCACGCCGAATTACCGGAAGGTTGTCAAACCAGTAGGCCTTCATTCTGAGTCTTGGCACTTGCTGAGGTTTATGACGTCCAAAAAGTGCTTGTTAGTGGAAGGACATTTGATGGTCAAATATGATCAGTGTTTAGAGTCAGCAAATAGGTCTCGGCACGAAGTGCGAACCGAATGGCGTCATACCGATTATTCAGCGGCAAATTGTCACTTTACAAACCTTTCAAATTGCCACGTGGTTGCCAACTTTGGCTTTAGTTGCATTCACCGAGCGCTGGTTAGAAAGGTGGAAGAACTCTGATTCTGTAACTGGTGATTTGCTGACATGGTTGCGTGTAGTTCTGGGGTTTGATACCCTGGCGTGTCTTCGACGCACACCCTGCTGAACCGCTATAGGATTCAAAAATCAGACTCCTTACATCTACAATATCTTTCAGGTGCACATCCCCATTCATCTCTGTAACTCAATGTTTAAATAGGCCTGGCCCACAAAATGAATTTCATTTTGTGACCATATCATCCTATTGAAACACCGGCTTGATACCTCTGCAAAAGTTGTCAACCAAAACAACTCAAGGTTCTTGTGGCGCCCTTAGGCAACTCCGACGGGAGAATCTATAACTGACTCAGTGGGTGCAAGGATGGTTGTACCGGGGAAGTCCTGCGTCTGAAGGACTACTGTGATGCTGCAGTCCACGGAGTACTACTTCTTTCAATCCCAATCATCATCACCATCATCGTCGTCTTCGTTCTCTTTCGTTTCCTTCTTATTTTGAGTGAAGCCCAAGCCATTACCACCAAATTTTGATCTCTGGAAGACATTTGCCCTGATTAATCTCGCCTCGAGGTCTCCTGTCGTAAAATTGTCGGCCGTTCGACCAAGGCCTTCAAACCCAATGATTCGATCAACTCCAATGCCATCAATGAAAGCGATGACACACGGCAAGATCTGAACTTTCAGCTTGGAGACCAGAAAAGGGCAGTTTTCGACGTTGATCCGGAGCAGGCGGGCTTCATAGTGTGCTGGGGCAAGAGACTGGAGCAAGGGATTAGATGAATCGAACGATGTGAGAGGTAGAAGAAGATATTAAAGGGAGCAGAACACAACTTAAAGGACGAATTAAATCTGAAAGGGTAGCTATTCGTATTGCTTACTTCAAGGTGCGTATCCATGATCCGGCAACGGTTGAAGTCAGGCTTGAAGAAATGCACAACACACAACTTCGTACTTGTTGTAATGTCCATCAACGCCTTCTCATCTTTGATCTCGGCGTAAGTCCCATGATCGCTGGCTCGCAGTTGCTGGGCTTTACTAAATTCGGCATGGAGCTGCTGAAGACGCTGCTCGCGGAAAGCATCTAGTTCGGAGTCGTCTTCAAGAGCAGCAATTAGGGCATCCTCGTCTAAGTCTTCATCCTTGGTGGCGTTATCGACGAGGGCGGCAACCTTTGGGTCCAATTCAGCCATGTTGCTGTGGGTAGCTTGGGCTAGCTGAGTGATCAAAATAGAAACTTTGATGCTAGAAGAGCTCAAACTAACAACCTTGGGGTGGATTAACGGTCACGTGAGGACTGAGAGTGGAAGTAGTGCACGCGATATCTAAGAGATAACTGGCCGGAATTTTGTGGATAATAAAAGGAATTGTGCCGGCACTGGTGGTGCTTGGAATTTGGAGGCGGATCAACCAGTATCGCCACCTTGTCTGACTGCTCTGAAGGCTGACGAGGCTTTGCAGTGGGCAAGGGGCGTCTTGGCGCGTTCGCCGGCGTAAAATTAACACAGGAAGCCGGCGCCTCAACACTAGCAAACCAACACCACCTCCTTGCACATTCCCTTGTCGCGATAGGAATATCTTTCTTTTCTCACCCGCATCCTTTCTTCCTTCCGCCGCGCTGTAACCTGGTGCCCTGTGCCTGCCGTTGAGAAGCCTCTCTCCTGCGGCTGGGTGTCCACTCCCTTCCTTCCAAACGTGCACCTTTAATCACCGCCTCCTTACGTGTCCCTCCACCCCACCCCTCCAATACCGCAGTCATGGCCGACGACAAGAAGACGGACGACTACAAGATCGATATTCCCGACCGCAAAGAGTCCTTCAACCGCGCCCCATCGCCCGTCATGCGTCCCCAAACGAAGAAACACCACCTCTCAATTACGGAGAACCCCTCGCTAGCTATTATGTCCTATTGCGCGTCGTCAATTCTGATGACCGTTACCAACAAATATTGTCTGTCGGGCGTGGATTTCAATCTGAATTTCTTTTTGCTTTGCGTCCAGGTACACCAACCCATTCCGGAGGAGATGGGGTCCTGCTGACACAGTCGCAGTCTGTGGTTTGTGTTGTTGCCATCTCAACTTGCAAGAGCGCTGGTGTGATTACGTACCGGGATTTCAACACCGACGAGGCCAGGAAATGTACGTTGAGCTTGCGCGGCAGGCAAAGAGACCCACTAACTCTTCCCTAGGGTTTCCCATTTCCCTCCTTCTCATCGGCATGATCTACACCGGCACAAAGGCCCTGAAGTTTCTCTCCATTCCCGTATATACAATCTTCAAGAACCTCACTATCATCCTCATTGCGTATGGCGAGGTTCTTTGGTTCGGCGGGTCCGTCACACCAATGACGCTTTTCTCGTTTGGTTTGATGGTTATCAGCTCTGTCATTGCGGCATGGGCGGATATCCAGCATGCTTTGTCCAGCTTTGGGGAGGCTACATCCGAGGCTACAAATGCCATCTCTACTTTGAATGCAGGATACCTGTGGATGTTGTTCAACTGCTTCTGCACTGCCTCTTACATTTTGGGCATGAGGAAGCGAATAAAGTTGACCAACTTCAAGGATTTTGACAGTAAGGCAACAATAGACGGCATTATTAAGCGGAAGGCTAACGGATGCTGCTAGCCATGTACTACAATAACCTCCTCACCATTCCCATCTTGTTGGCTGCTTCTCTCTTTGTGGAGGACTGGTCGTCTTCTAACATCTCTAAGAATTTCCCAGTTGAGAAACGCAATACCTTGATCATGGCCATGATCTTCTCTGGACTCTCCTCGGTTTTCATTTCCTACACCTCCGCCTGGTGTGTCCGTGTCACCTCGTCTACCACCTACTCCATGGTCGGCGCCTTGAACAAGCTCCCAATCGCCATCAGCGGTCTCGTCTTCTTCGATGCTGCCGTCACTTTCGGAAGCGTTTCTGCCATCTTTGTTGGCTTCATTAGCGGTATCGTGTACGCGCTCGCCAAGGTCAGGCAGAACAGCAAGCCAAAGGATACCCTCCCCACGACGAACGTGCCCATGAGCGCGAGCAGCCAGAGCATGAGGGACAGCTTCAAGTCATAAATCTCGAAAGCAGCTGGGATGGCTTTTCTTGCATAGAAGCGTCAATTGGTCAATGAATGGCAGGGGACAGGCTTATGGCGCTCATATCTACTTTAACTCACAGCCCATGTTGAATTGAATTCAACAACAGTGGTTCTTCCTCTTGGTTCTCATAGGGTCCTTCACTTCTGCTGATCCTCTTCTTGTACTTCATATATACCAGTTGTTCTCCTATCCTCTTTAACATTTCTAGAAACGGTCGGGCGTCTTGGTTCGGGTCCTTTGACGGTCTCCCCGTGATTAGCTTGGACGGGGAGGAACAATATGGATGATTCTTTGAAGAATCATGACAGCGCATCAATGTAGTAAATTATTTAATGGAATCGGGTAAATGCTTGCTCACTCTGGACTGTGCCGTAACTGCATGTTGTCTCGAATAAGGCAGAAACCCAAATCCTTCTCCTACCTCACTGAATTCCAGCTATGTTTTAACACACCGCTTCAATTTTATTCATATCCCATGGTATATGCTAATGTCCTGTGAAGACTAACTTTGACTCTCACCGTCCTTGGCTCTCTATACTTACCTTTCCTTACTCGGGATCATCTTCACCTCATCCTCAATATCAGCATTTGAGAACCTTGGGCTACACGAGACTGGCGTAGGTGGCGAACGCATGCGATATCTCTCCATGATGGCAGAATTCCTAATCTCGACGGTGAAGTGGACTTTCTTGGCTAGTTTCTGGGAGGATGAGGGAGTGGAGGAGCGAAAAGATAGAGAGGTTGGTAGTGTGAGCTGTTATCTAGTTGTCTCTAGAGCTGAAGCTTCAACTTCAGAGTGCTGGGCCGATGCGGAGATTGGGACACAGTTTCCTTGAGCTCAGCTACTTCATATGTATTTGAACCCAGAGACTCAAGATCAACATAACCTTTCTTAACAGCCTCAACGACTTCCCCGTCTTCGATATCATATCCCGAGTTTACAGGAGGAGTGATGATTGACGGGATCGTTAACGGACTGGTAGAGAATTAGGCGCGTATGAGTCTAGACAGATACCGAGGCGTCGAGTTCGAGGATGAAGCGGTGGGAGGAGCAGCGCCGGTCATGGGTACATTTTTTGTAGAGGGTGGTGGTAAGGCAGACAGTGGCTAGGAGGTAGTGGAAGAGGTGGAGAATGTGGGGGGAGAATCTTTGTGGTGGTTGTTGTAGTTGGGGGAACTGTGTGTTTGGAGTTAGAACTGGATGTCTCAATTCGGGAGAGGGGGTGTTGTGGCGATAAGAGGGCGTTGGTTAGGTCATAAACTTCTGGTGCAGAAATGGAATACGCCGCCACTGACAGGGGAGGTAATAGCCAACTCAAGTCTTAGGAACCAACACCACAGATATTTTGGCTGGAGGGACATTCGAGTCTCGTGCTAAGATACTGCTCTGACGGTTTGGCTTATGCCATGTGCTTCGAACATTTTGCTATTGTCGTGAAGACTATCTAATTCGGTTCTAGACGCAACCGCACACATGTTGGCCACGTTCTCTCTAAGTCTGCTAGTTAGTCACGAAGACTTTTCATGCTGCGGTGACAATATAAGTTTTCGAATGGTTAATGCTTCCTCCTACAAATAGGGATAGAGCGTTCTTAGTTGCCCTTGAATAAGCTAGACTGCCTCACGTTAATCTGGGAGGTCTGGAAGAAACATGTGAACTAATCGCAACTGGTATGTCTCAATATAATATAACGACACCACATCCACTTACGTGGTGTTGCCTATTGTACCAACCTCTGAATCGAAATTCGTGTTCTGCACTAGGTACATAATGAGTTGAAGTATGTTAAACGCAAATCCAATAATGAGACAGTTAAAATTTGTGGAAATTTTTTTTTCAGTGAGCGTTGCGGTGTAGTAAAGTTGCCAGCTAGATACAGCAGGACTATTAGCACATTGGAAATAGTAAAGTGTAGGTAGGGTTTAAGTTGCTTGGAAGTCAAGGTACCCTATTCCTGGACACGAGGTTTTCCGCTACCCATGGGAGGAGGTTATTGCTCTCTTGAAGCTTCGTGCGTGGCTTATCATTCCCGGTGGAACTTTAACGGCCCGTTCTACCAATAGCCGAAGGGCCGTAGTCCGGTTGGGGTCAGTGCGATTTTCTTTGAATAGTTATCCGTGGTAGTCTTTGAAAAGTTCGCCCTAGATAAGTTGTTAAGAGGCTCCAGATTCTTCTCTAGAAGTCACAGAGATCTGTAATCTAGTGGGTAAAGATGAAAGGGAGGGAAGGGTTAAAGGGCTGCTTGATGTTATAAATACTCATGTGAAAGAAGGCTAGTAGTGATTTTAACTTTTATGTGTCTTCTTGAATTTCCTGTTCATCGTCAACTTGAAGGGTGTAGCAATACAGCTAGTTCAGTAGGAGAAGTGTGGAATTTAAGAGATGAGTTGGGGCATAACATGGCTAAAGACCAAACTGAAAGGACTGGGACAGACACGAATATGAGGTTAAGCACACTTAATTTCTCGCATAAGTGTGTTATTCTGTTTCTGTTGCTACATAAAAGGAACCCCTTGAAACCTCGGAAGTAACCCATGCAACACCACCCCACGCGCGCCCGAATACGGAAACCTGGCCATCCAAAACCAGTTATTAGCAACAGCCTAACATCTGGCGCTTGTTTTAGAACCATACCGAGGTACGCATTCCGCCTGACGCGTCATGATAACAGCGCATGGCAATAATGCCGAAAGAGAGGAGTGCCAAAAACAAGACACGAAGGAAAGAATGAGCCATTCCATCAGCCGAGCACATTAGCT
This sequence comes from Lindgomyces ingoldianus, assembly GCF_010093535.1. NCBI lineage: Eukaryota > Fungi > Ascomycota > Dothideomycetes > Pleosporales > Lindgomycetaceae > Lindgomyces > Lindgomyces ingoldianus. Next base: position 794,517 of record NW_022985168.1, on the reverse strand, counting down.
TCTCGTAGCTTCTACATCGTACCCGTCACGTTGCATATCGCTTCCACCGCCCTTTTGCCCCCACGTATATCATTCGTACCGGTGGTATTCCCAACCCTTAGACATATTACACGTCGCTTAGGCCTCAGGAAGCTTTCCCTTCTTCTTTTGCTCCACTTTCAGCAACAGGGCGCGGTTGATGTGGGGAAGGACACCTCCGAAAGCGATGGTGGCGCGAATCAGGGTATCCAGTTCTTCGTCACCGCGAATCGCGAGTTGGAGATGACGAGGCGTGATGCGCTTAACTTTGAGATCCTTGGCAGCGTTGCCGGCAAGCTCAAGGACTTCGGCGGTGAGGTATTCCAGCACAGCCGTGAGGTAGATGGAGGCCTTCGCGCCGATGCGCGTCTTTTGACGGGTGATGGTTCGGAGGTGACGCTTTATGCGACCGCAGGGGAACTGTTGGATTGACAGGATGTTAGCGCGCGGCCGTTGTGGCGAGACCCTGGGTTGAGTACAAAGCGTGGGTGAATTATTTATGAGAAAGAAGTTCCCCGGTTGATCGCGTACCTGTAAACCAGCCTTTGCGGAGTGCGACTTAGTTGTCTTTGCATGAGAGTCGCCTTTGCCGCCAGTCTTGCCACCTGTCTTGCCTAGAGTCACAAATCAGCTTGACTTGTTCATTCGTAAAGCTACCGCAGGAGGCAGCGCGTACCCTTTCCGCCAGGCATATTTGCGAATTAATTTGGGTCGAGATTTTTAGTCTAATATGAATAAGTGTGCGCGACCGGGTTGCGAGCGATGAAGGTCGCGGGTGGTGTTGTGGTGGGTGGTGTCGTGGGGTGGCTGGGATGGATGTGAAGGAATGTTGTTGTGGTTTGCCCGTTGACTAGGCCTCGTTTCGGCGGGAGGGTAACACGTGATGCAAATCCTGGGCGAACGCTTTGTCTGTGCTTCGGAAGGTACAAACAGTGGCGCCAAACGAACCCTTTCGGGGGATATGCCGGCTTTTTATAGGAACTTTTGACGGCGGCGCTTCGAGAGGGACCAGGCAGCCGTTGGGGGTACTCACGTGCTTCCGAGCCCACAACAGGCAGTATTCGAGATCAACAGGAAGAGAGGCGTGAATGGAGAAACGCCAGACGTGCCCACAGCTAAGGGAGCACTTGTGCCAGATGACGAGATTGGGTGCCTGACTGGTGACATGTTGTCTGAAATGAAATAGACATCGGGATCTACCACAGATCCTCGTGCAGGACTTGGGAGCCAAACGGGCTCAGCAAGCAGAGAAAGTAGCAAGACAGTAGTAGAAGAAGGGCTCATAGCGCTGGAACCAGCTGTGACTTAACCTTTCCGTATTTTTGCGTTAGTGGGAGGAATATCTAATGCCTTTGTCGGGCTGTGTGCTGTGTGGGAGGTGAGGGTTCCCAGCAGCAGATACTGGGCAGATGGGCGGCTCAGACATGGCCATTTAAAATGCCGAAGAGGGATAGCATTCTGGCTCTCTCTCGACTTCTGAATACAAGTGCTAACTTTGCAAAGATAGTATAAGAGACTCTGCGGGTAACACTGGGACTGCAGGGCTCTTGAGGTGCAGTTGGGATGCATCAATTTGGACAGGCCATGGAGGCGCCTTTCTGTATCAGGACTAGCGTCTTGACTAAGGATTCCTGACCCAACTATCTTCGACAGACTGACAGACGCAAAGCTCCCTGCATCTCGACGCCGACTCCGACCCCAGAAATGCTTTTGACGCTATAGCTACGTTGCGCATTCACTCACTTATCCAGCCCCCCCCCCACTTGCGCGCCCTTTTCACTGAACCACCGCGCCTCCCCGTCAGCCCTCCTTCACCAGGGCCTGAGCGCCCCTAGAAAACAGCCGAGCTCCTCGTTCCGGCCAGCTATCTTCGCCGCTTCAACAGCGTTCAACCCCCGACCCAAATAACGCATGTTAACTGCCGCGGACCAAATACTACCGCGGACCACTGAAGCAGAGAAGCTCGTCCATGGCGTGGCAGTCGCCCTCGGCCATGAATGCGGGCGGTGCTGGCGGAGGAGGAGATGGGGGCGCTCCGACAGGGACTGAGTACACGCTACAGGGTAAGATATCGCTTCTCAATTGCGTGTCTTTGAGCACGCTGCCGGATGGTGTAGCCTAGGCTAACAGTGCTTGTAGGGGTAATGCGCTTCCTCCAGCTGGAATGGCATAATCATGAGCGCGCGAGAAACGCCTGGGACATCGAGCGCGCAGAGATGAAGGCGAAGATCGCGAAGCAGGAAGGCGAGGTTCGGAGCGCAAAGAAACTGAACGACCAGCTTAATAAGCATATTCGCATGCTAGAGCAGGCACTGATGAACGAGCGTAGCAAAAGCAAGGCTGCTGCGGCCGGAGGAGAAGGCCTGGAAGAAAAGAAGGACTCGAAGGGCAAGGCGGGCGCGCGGTCAGACCAAAAGAGTGGTACGAAGCCTATGAAGCGTGCGCGAACAATTCTAATTTACTGCCTCGAAGTGATCATCAAGCTAACTTATGTCTTATACTAGCCCAAAATAAGCACCACAATTCCTTCCTCGACGTCGACTCGGACCTTTTGGAGCGATCTGAGGCAGACCGAGACAACCAACATGAGAAAGCAAAGCTGTATCTCACAAAATGCGTAGAGGAGATTACTTACCTCCTCACTCCCCCGCCACAGCCTCCGCCTCCGCAAGGCGGAATGCAAGGTCTCAATGGCTCTCAATTCCTTGGACATGGAGACGCCCCGATCGAGGAAATGTACCTTCAGCATCGTCAAAAGCTACAATCCCATCTACCTACAGTCCCAAATACGTCCGTGCCAAATCACCAGCCTCCGAATATCCCTACAACCTCCGACATTCATAACCTTCAGCATCAGTCCCAGCCGCCTCACCAGGCCCCTTCGATGACTCGAGAACCTTCAGGCCAACAATCTTTTCAATCTCATTCTGGGATACCAACAGATTTCCTGAATCAGCAACCCCAGCATCAATCTCAGCAGAATTTCAGCTCTGTTCCGGAGGAGCAGGTTGAGAAAGTCACACATATATACGATAATCATGGTCGCCAGATTCCAAATCGAGAGGAGAGTGGCATGACTTCCAGTCAGATTACGGCACCGGAAGACCCTGAAAGCTGGAATTTCGAGGAACCGATCACGGAGGGATCCCAAGATATCCAGCCCCCGAGGAGACCAGATACGGATATATTCCCAAGCGCGAACAGCATTCCTGCGAAATCGCCTCCCCGTGGCCCTCAGTCTCATCGAAGAAAAAGCTCGGGGACTCATTCTAGGCGAAGGAGTGATGGCCATGAAGCTCGAGAAGTATTTGGCCAACATATACGGCCAACTGACCCGCCAAACTTCAAAGTTCGATTCGCTCTTCGTGGACATCTGGACGTAGTTCGCTCTGTTATCTTCACGGGAGGCGGTAGTCCTTCAGAACCGGAAATTTGTACAGCTGGTGATGATGGCATGATTAAGAGATGGATTATACCAGCAAGTTATGCGAGCCAGCACAGCATGAATAATGATTTGGACATTTCGCCCTATTGGTCGCACCGCGGCCATGAAGGTGCCGTTACTTCCCTCGCGGCATGTCCTTCATCTACGACCTTCTCCACTGGCGGCCGAGTGTCTGGTGACGGCTGGATATTCTCGGGTGGACAGGATGCGACTATACGTGTATGGGAGAGAGGCCGTGTAGATCCCAAAGCTACTCTTGACGGACATACGGATGCGGTGTGGACAGTCTGTGTTCTCCCTGCGACTTGCGCCTCAGTGTTCGGCGCAGACTGCGGCAACTACGGTGGCCCCGATCGAGTACTTCTTGCGTCGGGCTCTGCGGACGGCACCATAAAGATTTGGGCTGTAAGTGCGCCTCCACAAATAGCTTCACCTCAGGGAGGTTCACGGCGGGGTGTGGGAGGGAGTCGGCGGCATTCTGTAACATCTGGATCGAACTACCCATCGTCTCCCCAGCCAAGTGTTGCTACCTCAACTCCATTCCATTATATGCTCGTCCACACCATCGAGCGAGCCACACATCCATCGCCAACGTGTATCAGCCCGCTCTCCATGAATGGGGAGAACTTTGTTGCCTCCTTTGCCGATGCTTCTATTCTCATTTTTGACACTCGAAGCGGCGAAGAGATCATCGGCATGGCAAGTAATGAGACATACGACGGCACACCTGCCACTGGCGTAACTTCTGTAGTCGCAACCGCCGTCGGCCCCGAGGGAACAATGTCAATTGATTCTGGTAGAGGTATGTCAGATGAAGAAGGTGTTGTTCATGGTCCCACAGGCTCTAGTAGCGCTGGTGGAGTGGAAGGAGTAGTAATATCCGGCCACGAAGACCAGTTCATCAGGTTCTATGACGCAAATTCTGGTAAGGGTTCATATTCCATCATATTGCTCGTAAATTCTGAGAGGCTTACAAAACCCTACAGGACAATGCACATATAGCATGCGAGCACATCCCTCCGCCATCTCATCCCTATCCCTCAGCAAAGACGGCCGCGAGGCTGTCTCCGCCGGTCATGATGCCTCGATCCGCTTCTGGTCGTTGGAGAAGCGAATTTGCACACAAGAGATCACATCTCATCGCATCATGCGCGGGGAGGGTGTCTGTAGTGTGGTTTGGAGTCAAGATGGCAGACTGGTGGTTTCGGCTGGTGGTGATGGCGAGGTAAAGGTCTTTGCGAGATAGCCTTCACTTTGCTTGACCCCATCTGCCCATCTATCTTGAAAAGTGTAATCATCGATACTGCATACCCCATCCAGCGCGCATAGGACCAACTCTTGATTTTCTCCCTAAAGTATTTACTCTTCTTGTATGACCCCCTTTCCTGTCATTCATATCTTAGCATCGGTGGATGCATTGATTGCTGGCAGTCTGTCCTCGGACTGGATTGTTTTTGACGAATGCGAATGCGTGTATGTGGACACGCTTCCTAATGCATGGTTTTGGGGCGTCGTCAGAAGTAGGCATGCTGTCTTGCTTTTTGTCAACTTTTACTACCCAGGCCTAAATTACCTACCCTCTACTTAGCTGTACTATAAATCGAATGGAATGGAATGGTTGATGAATGGGGCGAAGAATTATCAATGTCTCGTCTAGGATCATTTGCAAGGTATCCAGCGAATGAAGTTAGATACTAACCCTGGCGCTGCTAGAATTCTTGAATCCACATTACACATACCTACCCTTATCTTTAGCTTATATCCATGGGCATATCACATGCGATTCATTATATGCCAAACCCTTATTCATCGTGCGATAGGACTTTGGTTTGTTAAGTTTTGGACCGAAGGTGAAACGACCAACTCCCCCTTTCTACTGAAAATAGATGTTGGAGATACAAGTGCCAAGTTGGAGGTGCTGAGTTCAGCGCCCAACGTACGATAATTCTACCGGTTTGTCATTCGATTAGTAGGTGAGGATAGGAAATAGAATGTACTTATCAATCGTACATGCTGCTGGTAATTCTGCGTTGAGACCTGCCAGCGCCCTCGAAATACGAGCTGGGGTGGGCGCATGATGGTTTTTCTTCCGTATATGGGTTCCGATGTCTTTACGTATGCAAGTCCAGAGGACATATTGCTGAGGGGTTTGATGATACTGCGAAAGTTGACAAATTTCCGGGGAATTGCATCTTGCATTTTCCATGGCTGACAGCGACAGTATCTGAAACGAAGAGCGCATGTTTCAGTGACCATTTGCTGCGGCTGAAAGCTTTTTTGCGTTCGTATTGCCCTCGCTGTCAATCCTCAAAAACGCAAGTATTGCCATGAAGAGACAGTGGTAAGGGTTAAACGTGAGGTTCAAATGTGGAAGCAAGTGGCGGGCTGAACTGCCGCCCAGATCCTTAGGGCTGACGTTGAGTGGTGATCACCATTCGCTCCCTGCTGTTTCGTCCATTCACTTCTCAACGTCACTGTTAACCCCCCAATTCCACCTCCGCTCGCCTCGCAGACTGCCTTACACTCTCTCCGCATACGAATTCTTCGCGCAATTCCCCTATTTTGGTCGCTACTCTAACTCAACAGTCTTCTCATTTGATAGATATCCAACATTTTGTCATCAAATCCTTTCTTCATCAATCTAGTCGCCATTCTGCATTTGTACTTGGCCTAGGAGACCTGTCTCTGCTGACGAGTACTGTGCCCAGGCTAAGTCGCTGACCTGAAACTGTGGAGGATATATCTCTTAGCCCAGGCTTTTGCATTTGATCCTTACTACTGACTAGCAAACCAGAATTGTCTACAGCTCTAAGTGACATCCTTAGTACACCGCGGCAAGCGCTGCCGGAACCCGCCTCTCCCCACCGGCATGCAAGGTCGGTCTCCTTATTTATTGGTAGCGAACCTTTGTCAGTGCTGCTCCCGGGTTAGCGTCCCTTGCCCTCCTCCGCTTTCTCAAACATCACATGGAGAATATGGCAAACAGGGAAAATGGCTCCCTCAGGCGTACGAGAAAGCCACGGGTAACTAAGGGCGGCCTCTCTGGCTCCCCGCAATCTGCAGGTCGACTTATGATGTAACCGGTGACGGTAGCACTCGTAATTTCCCTTGGGTTTTGCCATGACACTACACTGCCTCTCTCACAACAGCGGATGCGGACTCCGTTCGCCTCTTATATCTCACAACTTCAGGGTCCGCTTATACTCTCCATACCAGCAATGCCACACTGCCTTACCAATATTATGCCCACCTTATTTCCTTGACTTGCTCTTGGGTATTTTAGAGCCTCCGTTTCCTCATGATTTTCCTAACCTCTTAAGAAATTGGGCGGTGAGCGGGTATTGCTTTTTCTTCCATTTTCTTCTCAGAAACTTCTTTCCCAACTCATACAGTCGAAATGTGTATACGCGTAGTGGAGAAATACCCTGGTATGTTCTCAAAGAAACGGAGCCGTGGTGGGAACATCGATTCATGGTTCACATACTAACTCCTCGTATAGTGTGTGGGTGCGTCTACCACGTCCACGCTGTTGACGCCTGCCCTTATTTCGGTCGACATCCCGTAGTCGATAGAATCGTCTATGTCGGATCTGCTTGTCAAGACCACGCCAGATGAATACCGTCTTCAAAGACACTTAGTTGTCGCCTCGTACGATCTATTCCACTTGCCAGCGCACCGTCTATTTCAAGTACAAAGAGCGACCTGAAAACAACACGACGGGAAATGAGAGTGAACACCCGCGAGTACAAGCAGACTAGAAAGAAGACAGCCCATGTGAATAACCCAGGTGGATTTCACCAATACCGCAAATGTCGGAGCTGCACTCAGAGCGGAAAATTTGCTGACTGTTTCTAAGCAAGATGGCTACTGCCATGTCCGCACGAGTACTCCCTCGGATCGAACCGCTACAGCTCTGGAGGTTGTTGACGATTGTCTCACTAAGGAACTATCCTCTTGAGAGACTTTTAGCCACCACAACCTCCCTAAAGCCTTTTTGTGGCATCAGAAAACAGGGCGGCGCCTAGTGCGAAATTGGGCGGCTTCGGTACTCTTTCGCAAGTCTCGAACAGTTGTAAGCACGGTTGCAATTCACACCTCCGCGTCCAATATATTCCGAAACTCGCAAGTCTAATAACACACCTCGCACGCAAGAGGCCATTCCCTTGAAGCTTTGTAGAGTTCTGACCTAATGATTTGTTCTGAACTGCCTCAACATCAGAGACCTAAAGACGATATCGAAAAAAGATAAATCGGGGATCAAAGACTCTACCGAGATATAACCGCAGATATTGTTGAGACCCCGCTCTCGCGAACCTACGACGAGAAATGCACGCTGACGCTGGCTTCTGTAAACGGGGAGAGAGGAAGGAAAGTCGCTGATTATAACAACTCAAGTTCTCAAGATAGAATTCGGGAAGTTTCGTATGAGCGAGGAGACCTAACCTCATATTTTGCGATCCTGAGGTTTGATATCAGGGATGTATCTGGATATGCTCTTGGAGCCCTCCTCATCGCGCAATACCTTTATTTAGCAATAGCTTTAAACCTTGCAGGATATATGTCTAGTTAGATTATATACAACTCTAAATCTAAGGATAATAAGGTGGAAAGTTAAGTTCTAGTTCTCTTACAATGTCCAGTTCTTCGCTCCTGGTTCTCATAGCCATACTTATTATGTTCACTGCTATCTTCATTCTACTACTACTCCACCATAACATCAAACACACATCAATCACAGCACGAACACTTCGAAGAATTCTCATCTCTGGCCCTGTTCATTCCATCTCACCTAAATTTCATTTCTCATTCAATACCCTCTCTTTCTATTCATATCCTTTTTCACACGCACACTTTCGCACACTTTCACCTCAGCTCCCTCTCCCGGCCAAACTATATCTTAACGGCCGTGTCACTAGTATAAATACCCACTCATCCACCCCGGTTTACTCTCAATCTCCATCCATCTTCCACCTCGCTCTCCCTTCAGATCACTTCAACTCTTTATCATACACTTTCAGCGTAAACTACGCTTGCTCAAGAGTCCATATTTCATCCGTCATCAATTACGATGCCACCCAAAGCCCAGAAGAAAGAGGAGACTGGCGACAGTGACAAGGTACGTTTTACCACATCAGCAGGTGAAGCAGTGGATATGATGTGAGACTAAGAAGATGGTTTAGGGATTCAGATGGACTGCTGAGAATGACCGAAAGGTATGTTCACCCAAAATTCTCGCTACCTTCCAGCTTTCGTCCTGTTTCTGTTTCTGATTGCTGTGTTTATCTGACAATACTACAGCTTCTAATCCTCACGCTTGGTTACACAGGCTCCATCAGTGCCGAAGACATCGACAAATTCGTGACCGCTATGCCAGGTACGGCTATTCCTTCACCCCATCCCTGTTCCTTTCTTCCCCAGTCACCCCCGTTCCAGCATTTCGCCATTTCACACAACATGCTGACGTAGCACAGGCACAACTTTTAACGGCGTCCGCATCCGCTACAATAAACTCCGCGTCGAGCAACGCAACATGCACACCAAAGCGGGGATCTCGGTACCGGCTTGCAGTGGGATGGGAAAGGCTGCTGCTCCCGCAATTAGCGCTAGCGAGAAGAAGACAGTTGGCGAAAAGAAGCCTGCAGCGGAGAAAAAGACAGCTGCAGCTGGCAAGGGACGGAAGCGCGCTGCAAAAGATATGACTGACAGCAACGGCGAGGGTCAAAGCGACGAAGGAGTTCCCGGCAAGAAGATGAAGACCGGGAAGCCAAAAAAAGACTTAGGCGGCATCAAGGAGGAAGAAGAGGAGCAGGTCGACATCTAAGTGGGAGCTCTAAAGTCTAGCATTCCGCATCCCCGTCTCCCTGCTTGACCTCCGGTCTAATTGATGGCCTGAAAGATCCATCCGCATGTCCGGTCGTATATCAAACGGGTCCTTTTCCCTGCGGCTCGTCACTTGTGATGAGGCGGATTTGTAACGATCTAGCTGGGTGCGATGGCGGTGGCCTATCAGACCTCGATTCTCCCCCTCTCTCTCGTTCTGTTCTGTACTTTTATAAGGGACCCATCTGTCCGTTACGTGATGCAAAGACTGGATCAACTCTGCAGGAGTTCTCCAGCATTTTGGAGGATGGTGTGGCATGGAGTTGGGAGGGGTTTGGGACTTTCCTTTTCTTTGACACCTGCGTGCCTGGAAGAATTGGTATGTCCGGAGTCAATTTTCTTGTTTTGAGCCCTTGGGGGATGGAATGAATTGGGTTTACATTACATGACATGACTGGGGTTCATTCAGGATCGCAACTAAATAGTTTGCAAAAGCCTTGACTTGTTTGTTATGCCATAGTATGCTTTGCTATGCGATAGCATTCAGTCATCAATATCACATATTCACCCATGGATTCATCTTCGTCATCTGAATATTTTAGTAGGATACGACAGCTTGCTCCGCTGAGGTGAAAGCAAAATGGGCAAAGCCTGGATTCCATTCCCAGATGAGATCATGCGAAGGAAGCTATACTGATCCGTCATTGATCCACTTGCCATTCCGTCCCTTAACTCCGCGCGCCAGGCCATCCGGGTCTTGTGTTAGCGCCATGAAATGCATGCTTACACCCATGCTTGATCTCAATGAGCTGCGGGTGCTGTGCTATTATCGCAAACCATCCATCTTTAGGTCGCTCATTTGTCGCCCTTCTTCTTCCGCAGCGTTTGACCTTGTCCTTCGAAGTTTTTCGAGTTGTCATCATCTCCCTCAACATTCTTGCCCTTCACAGGGATGATATCGTAGCCAAAGAATAGCTTTCCGAGTGCTAGCCTCAGTGGCTGGGGCCCGTTTGTCCTCCGCACTGTTGGGGGAAGTGCGTTTGTGGATGTGCCAGCGACGGGCGTGGAAGCCTGGGGTGTGGGCGCCTTGCTCCCCTTCTTTGAATTCAACTTATGCCCGGATGTGAGGAAATGCGAGGATACTGCCTTCGCGCCGTCTGCAGCGCTTGTTGCAGAAGGGGCGATGGCGGCATAGTTGATGGCTTGTGCCATAGATCCGTGCGAGTGCAACATCCCTCCCTTGCCTGCCATGACACCCTTACCGCTCCGTGGTGTACTCGTTCCACTTGTCCGTTTCGGCTCTTCGTATCCGACTGGTGGCGCGAAGTCGACGGAGAGATCGGTTTCGAGAGTACATATTGCGCTGCTCGGATGCGGCGGCTTGGTCTCTAGAACAGCGATGCTGTATACATTATCGTTGTATGCGAAGGTAAAAACGTCGCCGGTAGTAAGACACGAGAAGTTCCTGAAAGCATTCTCCAGCACAGCCTTGGGGTCTGATATCTCGAGGAAGGAGGGGTCTTGCGGCTGCAGCTTGATGAAGGTTCCAAGGGGGATGTCGGTCGATTTGACTTGCAGGAGATCGCCGGGTTCGACCTGTAGTGTCTGCATGAGCTGGATGACAAAGTTAGCATGTGGTTTTGCGGATCATCGTGTAGAATTGCCTACCCAGTACGGAAGATAGATTTTGCCTTCCTCAGCAATGAATTCTAGCACACCCGCATGCGTCTTCTTCCCATCCCTAGCTCCGTTGATGAGCTCGAACAGCATGGGATAGGTGATGTGCAGCCTCGTCAGTTTGTCGAGGGCGCTAGGTGGCAGGAACACCTTGCCGCCATGGTTCGCCTCCACACGATCTGGTCCCGGTAGCATAGCGATAGGGTAGCAGCGGAAGTACTCGTCGAAGCGGCGGGCCCCGCCTCCGCGGCGTAACATGCTTTGCTGGTACATCGACATGGGGTCGTCTTCGTCGTAGTAGTTGGGGTTGAACTAGATGGGTGGTGAATTTGAGCTCGGAGGTAGTGGGGGAGTTGATAGTCGTACTTACCATGTTGGCGGGGTAGGCTATGAAGAATTCGGGAGGGCGAAGGTACGCAGCTTTAGATTAGGAAGGAGAAACGGCTGGTGAATGTATGGGGTGTGAGGTGGCAGGTCTTTTGAAGTGGTCAATGTGACAGTTATTACAGAGCTGCACAGGCAACAGATGATGCCAATGAACGAGAATAGGGTGGAGGATACCCGGTGGGACCTCAGCTGGCTTTTGGCGAATAAAAGGCACAGGTGGCCACTTTCAGTCTTCTTATTCCTGCTAAAAAGGTTACAAACACGGTCGGTAATCCGCTCTAGGCTGATGTCTAGGTAGAGCTTCAGGGTGCACGAAGGCACGTGAATTGCGTGCCAAGCCAAACGTCGGTGTCGGAACGGAACGTCGCCGCCGCTTGGTCTAAGCTCCCCCAACCTGTGCGCCTGCTGTGCATATCTCGATGCAAGCTTTCACGGGTTGTGAAGCCCATTGCTAGACTAGAAAGCCTAAACTACTCGCTTATTCCAGACTTGCTTTCCTTTAGAATACTCTATCAGACTCAAATATCGTCCCAAATTTATCACCTATCATGGACGAGCCTCCCTCGAAGAAGCCGCGCTTTGACCCCCGAAACCCCTCCACTTTGGTCGCCGAAGTCGAATCCGACGATGAGAATCTAGAGGCTGGCGACGTTGGAAAGAGCCGTGGGGTCAAGCGTGGTGCTGTCAAAGTCGATGGCTACGATTCCGATTCCTCAACCGAGAACTTCAATACCCGCGCTGAAGCGAAGGCCGCAGCTACCTTACAAGACGATGACGAAGATGATGACATGTTTGCGGGTTCCGACAAGGACGAGAGGAAACCCAGTCGCAAAGACAAGAAGAAGCCTGTGCGATTCCTAGAGACTCACGAAATTGAAGGTCAGGAGGAAACTAGCAAATCCGGTGGCCATGTCGCCGCTGATCTCGCTGCCGGGGTCGATTCACACACGAACGATGTCGAGACAAGTAGCGAAAGTGGCGATGATGAAGAGAGAGCCAGACTGGATAGCGATGTTGACGAAGAGATTGGCGCTGGTGGAAAGAAGAAGCATGCGCCAAAGCTCGATGCGTTCAACATGAGGAAGGAGCAAGAGGAGGGTCGTTTCGACGAGAGCGGTAACTATGTGAGGAGGGCTCGCGATCCAGAGGCTGACCAGGATAATTGGTTGGATGGCATCTCCAAGAAAGACGTGAAAAAGGCTAGGGAGGCTCATGAAAAGCGCGAAGCCGAGCAGAAAGAGCAGCGACGCGCCATTGATGCCATTGTAACCAGCGACGTTCTCACCACCCTGATTCCTCTCCTCGAGAGAGCGGAGACTCCCATGGAGGCTTTGTCCCGATATAATAAAGTACGCCCACAGCAGCCAAAGAAGCGACATAAATGGGATAAGAACAAGAAATCAGGGACCATGGACGTGGATGAGGACCCAGACAAGCAAGCTGCAGCCGAAAGGGCTACCAAAGCTATCAACGACATTACCGAGTCCGTGAGTGCTCTAGAGAAGAAAGGCATGGATGACGTCTACGACATCCCGCGGGAGATGCTCGTGCGTGAGTACAGGAATGACACAGGCGAAGACTGGAAGGAGCCTGTGCAGAAAGCAGAGGATCCTGACACGCAGTGGGAGCTTCGCTATGACGCGTCTCCTGACGTCGTCCACAGTCCCTTTCCTACTTCTTATATGATCGCATGGAAGGAGCAAGGCCATTTCGATAATGGCGCTGAATTTCGTCGAGTGGGCGAGACCGAGTGGACTCGGATTCCCAATTTCACGGAATGAGGCAGCCGTTGCGGCTGCATTGCTGAGATACAGCTACGATATCTATACCTACATGTTCTACATTTACCTCCCGAAATGTACCAGGATCTGTGTCCGAGACTCTAGCTTACGGCGCCGGGGAAAGGTTTTCTCAGACACTCTGCAACATACCCAACGTATTGCATCATGCGCGGTTGGTTCACTCCTGCAACTCTCTCGGCTACCGATCACATGATCGAAGTAAGATGCAGGCCCCAGCGATCCTGGGGAACCTTTCTTACACTTCCAGCCAGTCGGGAGGCAGAATATCGGCATTGCGGGTCTGTGATGGTGGACAGCGGTTGCAACGACGGTGTGTGGTGAGGTATTCACGAATGAACTTAGTTGCTGGCAGCCTAACTGCCGTGTAACCCATCTTCTCACGCGCTGTGACCACTTTCGTGCGCAAGTGCAGATTTGACAAGAAGTGTAATAACGTCGTGGTGGGCTTGCAGCAGTGCTCGTGAATGTCAAATTGGTTGTACCATTACGGAGTAGTGGACTTCTCCATTTTTAAATACGTGCAGCTCATCATCAGCCTGCTCCAGCTGCCTCCTGAGTATCGGGTCGCAGCGAACGTCTTTCCCCCTTCTGTCGAGAGCTCCTTGGGCGCAAGATGGCGAAGGACCGACTGGAAGGTTGACGATCTTCAGTGGCAACGGGACCAAAGTTTGGGCAGCTGATGCGAGGCTGAAGTGGCACCCGACCACACTCATCTCGTTAGAATCTGGGCTTACGACGAATGTTGGCAGCTCTAGAGCCCTCCTCGCAGCCCCGCGCCCCGAGCTAGCAGAATAGGCAAAATATGTCGTGGAAAGGAGCTCACGAGAGGCGAAGAGTTGCAAGCAAAAAGCAAAAAAGAGATATGAAAGGAGAGGGGCTATAATTGGTGTTGTTTGAGTTGGGGGAGCGAGCTACAGCTTCTCTAGTACAAGAGCGGCGCGGCCCGCCCAATCCAGAAGCATACCCTGGCTGGGGGTGAATGGATGGCGCATGGCCTCAGAGGTGCGGCTCAAGAGTCAAGGACATGTGGGTTATCGCACGTCTTAAAGCCTCACATATTTCGTCGCCGGACAGATATTATAGCGACGAGGTTACGGCTTGTTCGCAGCGTTTGATACAGTGCGGGATAAATCATATAAAACGCGTGTACCAAGGTACTTCGACTTGCACGGGCAGCGAAGGAGGCTTTTATTGATTAGGGGCAACAGAACAGAGTCGCAGAGCACGACAGCCAATGAGCCCCTCGGCGGCCTTCACACGCAGTGCATCGTCCCCGGCGGAAGAATGAAACCTTCTGCGTGAGTCAGCCTGCCGTCGCTGCCGCTGACACCTGTCGCCTGTGTCTATGTCTTGGATCTAGGTGCTAGAGCATTGATGCGCGGCGGTGATGTTCTCTCGCACCCTTCACGCCGTCATCCCCGCTAGCTAGACCCAAGCACCCAGCAACGCTCCAGGGCTCGCCTCTTATTGAATTTTCCACCGCCAACACAGGCACGCCCACCACCACTCTTTCAACCTCCACGTCTCTGCGCCCGCCGACGCGTGCGGGAGATCTCTGCTGCGAATTTGACGCCTGCATCGTCCGTCGCCGCGCGCCCCACCCAGCTGCAGCTCATCTCATTACCCTCGACGACGGGGTCAAAAGGAGAAAGGAGCTGGTCGCCCGCCAACCCTGTCCTTAGCCAAATCACCTCCCGCTAACCTCGACACCGCACATTTCGTCCCTGGCTGCTGTAGTTTGACCGTCCCTTTTTGCTTTGCACTCGCGCAGCCGTCTATTGTCTGCGGTGTTCTAAGGTTGCCTCAACTCGCTCTCAGCCACTGAGCTGCTCCTTCCTTCGCCCGGCCTGAGACTTGGCAGCAAATGCTATAACCACCTGCTACCTTTACGGCCTTCCCTGAACAACATCATCAGCTGTCCACGTCGCAGCTCGCACCCTCCTTCATCATGTACTCGGCATACGACCCTCCCTCGTCGCGGTCGCCCGGTTCTCATCGCCATCAGCCACAGACGCTGCACCGCCAGCCGTCCCGACAGTTCGACGCCTACGGACAGCTCCCCACCGGTGGCCTGTACACCGCAGAAGACCATGCCCGTGGCTATGAGCAGCCGCGCAACTACGACCGCCTCAATGCCACTATTCACGGTGGATATGGATACGACATGGGAACGCCCGCATGGAATGCGACTTCATTCGCCCAAAACACCGTCCTGTCCTCCTTGGGTGGCGCCGGCCGGATTAAGCAGTCAGGGCGTGGAAGGAGTGCACTCCCATCGGTAGGCCGCACCCGAATTCAACAGCATGGTACCGTGACTGACACATCTTGACTTTTAGGGATGGCTAGATCAGCCTCAGGGCCTGCCCAGTTTCGCCCTCCCTGGGTTGGGCTCTGGACACCCCAGCTCGATGCTCAGCCATGGATCTCTACGACAGGACAATTTTGCGCAAGACGTTGATGAGGAGCTAATCCCTACGGCTATCGTGATCAAGAACATCCCATTTGCCGTAAAAAAGGAACAGCTCGTCCAATTGATGACTGATCTCCGGCTGCCTCTACCCTATGCATTCAACTATCATTTTGATAATGGCGTTTTCAGAGGGCTGGCTTTCGCAAACTTCACCACAGCCGAGGAAACAGCCCAGGTAATTGATACAATGAATCATTTCGAGTTGCACGGCCGGAAGCTCCGGGTTGAGTACAAGAAGATGCTACCGCTCGCTGAACGGGAACGCATTGAGAGAGAGAAGCGGGAGCGCCGAGGCCAGCTGGAGGAGCAGCACAGGCCATTGGGAGGGAATCTTCAGACGCAGGCGTCATTTGCCTCACTTGCATCTCACATACCTGCATCTTCACCATCTCCTGTAAACGGCCGACCGTCAAAGCTCGGTGTGTATTCCAATGCCCTAGTTCTCATCTACGTGCTGACGAGAATTTTCAGACGTCGACCTCAATGACCCACAAGTCTTGCAGTTCTACTCGCAACTCCTACTTTTCAAGGAGACTGCCGAGCGTGAGAGCATGACCTTCCCTCCTACCTTGGCACCAAGCCAACGGCGGATCGTCCACACTCTCTCGCATCAAATGGGCCTAGCTCACGTTTCCAAAGGCTCGGGTGAGCAAAGAGCTGTCCACATTTTCAAAGTCCACGACGGTGCAAACGTGAGCCCGCCTATGCCGCAAATGCCTACGAGTCATGCGACTGAGCAACCACGCCGCGGACTCAACCGTGCCGCAACCACGGACTTCAGCGATGTTCGTGCATCCGATGGATTTTACAACACTTTTGGCAGACACACCGGACTTCTCGGATTCCCTGATTCTCCGGGCGGATTAAGCGCTGCGCCGAACCTACGTGCCGCAAAATCCTATGCTGATCTGCGTTCCTACACGCCGTCTCCGGTACCCTCGACCGCTAGCTATCCTATTGGCCGTCCTGGAGGACCGAATATGAATGATCTTGCATTTGGGAGCACTTCAACGTCGACAAATCCGAATAGCACACCTACTGCAGCTTCGATGGCTCAGCGCGATGACAGTTTGCTGGAGAACGCGTTAGGACGGATGCAAATCGGTTCCACATACGGGCAAGGAGGCAGTCCCCGTGCCTTGCGCAATATGACCTCCTGGGAGAATCCAGGTCCTATTGGAGGTCACCGAACTTTCAGCACAAACTATGATGATCAATCCCGCGACAGAGGTCAAGGTATGCCATCCAGGCAGCCTCGAGGTCCAATTCCAGAGCGCTCTGGTTTCGGCTCCTCCCGTCCCAGACAGAATGGTCATCATGGGCGAGGCAGCGATGAATTACCAAACAGCGTCGAAATTGTGGTTGAGCACTGAGGGTATTAGAGGATGATAGACCCTAGCGAGAAGGAGTTGTGATCACCAAATAACATGTGATGGAAGGAAGATTTTGATGACTGGTGATGAACTTTACGGCCGAGGTGATGGGATGGCCTCGAAATCGACCACTTCTCACGACGCATACGACGAATGACGCTACGACGGTAGAGATTACACATCAAGGGGTTCGCACTCCTGCACTCGCATCTTTGACTTGGGTACCGAAAAAGCATTTGTTGAATATATTGGATTTCTGCGCTGTTTCTAAGTCTGGATGGGGAATTGTATTAGTTCTCGTCGCGTCTTCTCCTTGGGATTTGCTTGCACAGGGGAGGCATTATTTTTCTTGTTCACTTTCTTTTTCATCTTCACTTTTAGTTATTCTCTTCATATTTCAAGCTGCTCTACTGAGCTCCCTTCAACGACGACGATGACGACGACGACGACGCCACTGCATACGATCCACGACCCGGCACGAAGAGATACTTCTATCAGCGCGCATATGTACCAGTGACAGTGCCGTTCGAGGCAAGCATCGCCACCCATATGGACGTCATGACTCTCTCACATACAAAGTGCTCCGAAAGAAAATGCGCGTGAGAGTGGGCGACCACACAACGATAACGATACGAACCAATCCCCCGTCACGACTTGCTAGCATTGTCTATATCAACACTCCAACCGTACAACATGCATAGTCTCGTCCTTCTTTCTCATTTTTGGCTGTTTCGTCGTGCGCTTCTCAAGACCACCGCACGGCGTTGTCACTTCTTTCCCATTTCCATTTCGAGCATGAGGCAGCTGGTCTGGAGTTCAGGATTGAGATGTCTTGTTTGGATGTTCTACACTTTTTCAGATACGAGCAGCCGTTCTCAGCACTGGTACTTGACGGTTCGGCAACTTTAATGGCAGAAATCGAACCGGGTGATTGGGGATTTCCTGGGTTATTGTTTTAGTTATATTTTCCGTCCTCTTCAATACTTCTGCCTGCAGTCACATTCGCTATGTATTGTAATAAGCCTTAATATATTGAGGTACCGGTAGGTACTTTGCTTGCCAAAAATGCCATTGGCCGCCGATGTGTCTTTCTGAACGCTGTGACGTGTTGTGCAACCTCCCACGAGAGCTCAGGCCCGTCCTGTTCCAACTTCTTTGTGGAGATATGAGCTATCCTTATCGGAAGGTCGAGTTTTTGTTACCTTTGCAAGGTTCCCCTGTGTGATTCACGTGATTCGGATTACATAACCGCGCACCAAGCCGGGTCTATCTCGGAAAAGCTAAAATGGAACAAAAATTCCAATTTCATTTCTGCTCCAAGGACCTAGCTATACACAGCCAATTGCTACTGCAAGAGTCGCCCATCATGGCTCTCGCACCTTCGAGCGACGCCGACAAGTACATCATTAAGCCTCAGGCCTCCGCTCCGGCTATCGACACCAGCACCTGGCCGTTGCTACTGAAGAACTACAACGACTGTACGTAGCTATCCGCACAGCTCTGTGCAACACCTTTCCTAACATGCAAATAGTGCTTGTCAAAACTGCTCATTTCACGCCTATTCCACATGGTAGTGCGCCTCTCGAACGCGACCTCAAGTCGTACATTAGCTCTGGAGTGATTAATCTCGACAAACCTTCAAATCCGTCTAGCCACGAGGTCGTAGCTTGGATAAAGCGGATCCTAAGGTGATAATTTTTCTCTGACAGTAACTTAAAACCGTACTAACGTGACCTCAGAGTTGACAAAACTGGCCACAGCGGAACTTTGGACCCGAAAGTCACCGGATGCCTCATCGTCTGTATCGACCGTGCCACTCGTCTCGTCAAGTCACAGCAGGGTGCCGGAAAGGAATATGTGTGTGTCATTCGCCTTCATGATAAGCTGCCAGGAGGAGAAGCACAATTTGCGCGTGCCCTCGAGACTCTGACTGGCGCGCTGTTCCAGCGACCTCCACTCATCTCGGCCGTGAAGCGACAACTTCGTGTTCGAACGATCCACGAGAGCAAGGTCTACGAATTTGACAACGAAAGAAACTTAGGTGTTTTCTGGGTGAGCTGCGAGGCCGGAACGTACATCCGAACCCTGTGCGTTCACCTTGGACTTTTGCTCGGCGTTGGTGCCCACATGCAAGAGCTTCGAAGAGTGCGGAGCGGAGCCATGGATGAAGAGAAGGGCATGGTCACGTTGCACGATGTTTTGGATGCTCAGTGGGTACAAGACAACAACCGTGACGAAAGCTATCTACGCCGGGTCATCTCACCTCTAGAGAGCCTTCTCACGACATACAAACGCATGGTGGTCAAGGATAGCGCTGTCAGCGCCGTCTGCTATGGCGCAAAGCTCATGCTTCCAGGTCTATTGCGTTTTGGTACGTCCAGCGATGCTGCCTGATAGGGTTAGGCTAACACATTCGGCAGACAAGGATATCCAAATCCATGAGGAGATTGTGCTCATGACTACCAAAGGGGAGGCAATCGCACTCGGCTATGCCCTGATGGCAGCCGTTGAAATGTTATCATGCGATCATGGCACTGTTGCTCGAGTAAAGCGATGTATTATGGATAGAGACCTTTATCCAAGGCGATGGGGCATGGGTCCGGTTGCCTCGGAGAAGAAGAAAATGAAAGCATCTGGTCAGCTTGATGTAAGTACTGTCTCTCTTGTTTGAGGATTCTGCTGAACGTAAGCAAGAAATTCGGACGCCCGAATGATAAGACTCCGGCGAAGTGGACCACCGAGTACAAGGACTTCAGTGCGCCTAACGGACAGGCTGATGTCACAATGGCCGAGACAACGGCATCCGCCGAGGTGCTTGCTGCTCCTGCACTCCCACTCACAGGAGCGGACGCAGAGGAGGAAGCTGTTGCGAAACCCAAGAAACGCAAGCACCGTGACGAAGAGACCACGCCGGAAGATGAGGCGGAGCGGAAGCGAAAGAAGAAAGAGAAGAAAGAAAAGAAGAAGGCCGAGAAGGCAGACAAGGGCGAAAAAAAGTCAAAGAAGCGTAAGACTGAAGACAGCGACACCGAATCTTAAGAACACGAGCACGACTACCTAGTTGTTTGTATGGCATGTGACACTAGCCGATGGCTGTTGTTTGCGATCACAGGCCATGTTGTGCACCGCAATCGGATATGCAAGCTTTAGTTAGCGGGTTTCCCCCTGGATATTGGTCTGTATTTTAGCATGCGGCAAACAGCGCCTTGAAAGCTGGCGTTATGGCAAGGCATGGTGGAGTTGGGCGTCTCCAAAATTTATTGAGTCGAGAAGGTTGAAAAGGTTATGGAAGCGGTGTGCAGCGTCGACTACTCGAATCCTTTCCAAATTCTAGATATGGAGCTGTAGCTATTGGGGGCGAAGAGGTCAAATACATCCAGAAGCCTTAATAACTTTGTCTTGTGCGACAATGGGCTCGGACGTAGAAGCTTCGCGAAGCTTCGATGTTGGTCGGCGGTCGGGTGTGACGTCTTGCGGAGGCGGTCAGGATTGGCTCGAGCGCCCAAACGTGGGGAGACTCTTTCACCTCAACCATTAAAGACCTCACTCCCACTTGCACCACTCTGCTTCTTCCTTCTAGACCCTAAATACGAGACACAAACGCCGTCCACATAACTATCCTTTCTGATTGACCATGGTCAAGGAGACCAAGCTCTACGATCAATTAGGTGGGTTTTGTCCCCCCATGCTGGCGCTTTGCGGGGCAGCCTCACACGCCTTACCCACCCAGCATCTCTCGCAACATCACCATGCTCACATCAACGGTGACTAACGTAGTGACTAGGCGTCTCCTCATCCGCCACGCAAGATGAAATTAAGAAGGCCTATCGCAAGGCGGCGTTGAAATGGCATCCGGATAAGAACAAAGACAATCCGTCTGCTTCCGAAAAATTCAAGGGTAAGTACAAACAAGAAAGGCCCTTTCCCTCCAGGCTGGATACTGACTCGTGGTTGTATTGTAGAGGTCTCACAGGCGTACGAAATCCTCTCCGACCCCGAGAAACGCAAGACATATGATCAATTTGGCCTCGAGTTCCTGCTGCGCGGCGGCGCTCCTCCCCCAGAGGGCGGGGGTGGGCCCGGCGCAAACCCCTTCGAAGCAGGCGGCGGTGGCTTCCCATTTGCGAGCTCGGGCGGTATGCCCGGAGGCACAAGAACGTTTCATTTCTCGACGGGTAGTGGAGGAGGTGGATTCCATTTCTCGAACCCGGAGAGCATATTCTCGGAATTCCTGCGCGGTGGAGGCGCGAGTTTCGCCGACGATGACGACCTTGGAGGCTTTGGAATGGGTGGTATGCCCGGTGGTATGCCTGGCGGTATGCCTGGCATGGGCGCGTCTGGGCGCTCGAAACGGGGACCCGGCGGAAGTCGATTTGATGGCGGACGTCGGGCGCCGACACCTGAGGTTACAGTTGTTGAGAAGGACCTCCCGGTTAGCCTGGAAGAGCTTTTTAACGGCACGACGAAGAAGATGAAAATTAAGCGGAAGACGTATGATCAGGCAACTGGGAAACAGAGTACGCAAGATCGGATTCTGGAGGTGCCGATCAAGAAGGGGCTGAAGGCGGGCAGTAAGATCAAGTTCTCGGACGTGGGGGATCAGGTCGAAGGTGGAACGCAGGATCTGCATTTCATTGTCAAAGAGGTAAGTACACCTACAATACCCCCATCTAGCTCTGTTAGTATATTAACATGTCATCTTATTAGAAACCTCACCCCCTCTTCAAACGTGAAGGCGACGACATTTTGCACACCATCGACATCGACCTGAAAGAAGCTTTGACCGGCTGGCGCCGAACAGTCCAAACGATTGACGGCAAACAACTCCAAGTCAGTAACGGCGGTCCAACAGGCCCCACCTTTGAAGAACGGTACCCGAGTCTCGGCATGCCGAAAAGCAAGAAGCCGGCGGAACGGGGCGATTTCGTGGTCGGTGTCAGAATTAAGTTTCCTACGACGTTGACGCAGACTCAGAAGGATGTGTTGAGAGATGTTTTGTAAACGATGTGGATTCGGACGACCGCCTTCGATTAAGCAGACACTCATAGCGACAGCGACAAGGAAATTCGTCCGGTGAGATGGATTTAAACGGCCGCCTACACACCTGACAAAGTACCTTTCTATACGTGTCTTTATTCTTTATCTTTTGGTATTTTGGTGGATGGGTCGGGCAACACGGCGCTCATAGCGCTCGGCGTTAGGTGGGGATCCTCTCTGCATACGACATATGACATACGATTACACTTCTTGGTACCGAGATGGAGGCTATTTTATTGTTTTTATTATTTCTTAGGGGAAATAAGGGTGGACGACGACATGTGTGATGGTTAACGGTTGAATGGCTTCGAGATGAGGGACGGCGGAGCGTGGATGAATGATAGTATTGCACGATTGGGATGATGGAATGATGGGCGTGAGTCAGGCATGCTAGCTCAACATAGAAACGTCTGATGAGTACTAAATAGAGGAGTGGAAAAGATTGGTAGTATTTGTCGTGTGAAATGTGTTTATGAAGACGTTTTCTTGGACAGTGCCGGCGTCTTCGCGCATCCTGTCCAAGAGCAAGAGTAACGCGGAGGAAGGCAGAGACAGACTTCTGTTATATGTCACTGTATCCACTTTTTAGCTACCAAGTAAAAACCATATCACCTTCCAAGGTTCTTCCCTACATAAAAATTCGAAGGGGTGATATGACAGCGCGCTACACCTTACCCCGAGGTTAGGTCCTGCAACAACGCCCGAGATCTAAAACCTATGATGCCTCAGGGCCCTCGGCGAAATTCCCGAATGCAATCGAAACGCCAAACACCCGTTCAATGAAAATCTGCTCCCCCGCCCTTTTGTAGTTGAAGGATCGGAGAGAGATGGTTATGCGTTTGATTTTCACGGCACCATGTTACTATTGCTGGACCTCGCCTCACCTCAGCCTAGTACATAGGGAGCGCGATCTTCCCAGTTCTCACAGCGCCCTTGTCCGTTCTTCTACGTTCTTTCATTCCCTCAGTTTACATTTCGTCTTTCGTTGATCGAATCATTATTTCTTGCAATTCAATACTGTCGTATTTACTCCTGTATATAAGCACTTTCCCCTGCCTAGTTTACATATTCTCCGAGGAATATTCTAGTATCTTCGACGACGCAAAAACTTCGATCATGCATTTCTCCGCCTTCGTCTCCACGTACGTAGTGCTAGCCGCCTCCAGCGTTGTACTAGCAGCGCCAGCAAACCAGCAAGTCTCAGGCGCAGAAGTCACGGGAACTACTTGTCTGGATGCAAGCGTGTATGTCCCTATTCCCTTTTCTCCAGTTTTCCCTAAACGATCAATTCATTTCTACCATCTTCTTCTTTCTCTCTCCAATCCGCCACTAGGAACGAGTGTGGGCATTAAACACACTAACAGCCCCTAAGCCAACTGGACACCCATTCCACGAACGTCGCCATCCTATCCATCTGCGGTGGCATCGCGGGAACTATCCAGAAATGTGGCGGCTCCCCTGCCTCCACCGTTGGCCAATCTGGGACCTCGAAGTTCACACTGAACGCCGTGGATGCGGGCGCGACTATTAATATTAGTAAGGGGCGTTGGGAACGGTGCGTTAAGGCTGCGCAGCTGACCTGTCCGTCGGGGACGTTTCAGAGTACATGTATAGGGGGTGCGACGGTGGGGGACGTGGCGTTTAGTCTAACGGAGGCTTAAAGGAAGGACGGTGTGGAAGAGAGGGAGCTGGAGTGGCTGAAATGAAATGCCTAACTGGCCACGGAACTCGTGGGCTTTGAGTATCACATCAATCATATCAATACCCCCTCTCAAATTCCCTTCCACATGATACACTTATCATTCCTCCCTCCTCCTCTTCCCTCTTATATTCTCATCCCTTCCGCAATTTCCTTATACGCTTTCCTCTTCTTCTTCCACTTCGGATTCACCCTAATCTTGATCCACCCCACCCACATCGCCATCCTCGGTAACAGAAATCTCTCGCTTAAGAATGCAAGCACAAAGTTTCCGATTCCGAGGGCTAGGATGAAGACTTTGAAGACCGGGGAGAGATATGTGAGTTCCATGAGCTTGAAGAGCCAGTGTGCGGGGTCGAAGAGGAGGTAAAAGGTTATGGCGAGGGTGAGGAGCATTGTGATTACGAAGGGTACTGGAATGTATTAGCCTCACCCTCACAAATATGAATTGGCTAGGGTGATTTGACAGGAAGGCGGGGAGGACCTACGATTCTGACTCATAGGCTGCCGAAACGGCTTCCCTACACTCAACACCACAGCGCTGAGGATGTACTGGAAACAACTGACTAGGAACAATGTTGTGTTCTGGCTGTTCAGACTGTTTGAGTGGTCTTTATCGACGATTGGAGGTTGATACCATGGCTGCTTCTGCACGTATTCAAACCCAACCGCTTGGATAACCACACAGATAAATATCTGTCCCAACAGAGGTGTAAGCACCTTCCTCGACACCAAAGAGGCTGTAGGTCGCTTGCGGGATAGCTGAGGATACGCGCCGCTCCATCCCATGAAAATAGCAATAGGAAGAATAAGCAGTAGATCAATAAACAGGAACTGGAAATCTCCAAGATTAGACGCCGAAGCATAGAGAAAGCTAACAGACGTGAACTGTATAGCAGAATACAAACTCATATACTTGAAGCAGCTGAAACTCGTAACGAGTGCCGCACGCCCTTCCTTAATGACCTGCGGGACGCACGAGATGTCGAAGACCCGGCTGGTAAACGGCGCTGCGACAGATGCCTCAGCTTCGGAGAGCGAGATGCCCACGTCCGCAGCTTTCAGGGCTCCGCAGTCGTTTGCACCGTCACCGCAGAAACCGCAGCAGTAGTCGATGGATTGGAGTTTTTCGACCAGTTCGTGCTTTTCATCCGGAGACATGCGTGCGAATACTTGGCCTCTGACGAGCATTTCGCGGAGCACTTTTTCTGAGGCGAAGTCAATGATCCAGCGGAATACATCTCCGCTTACGGCGATGGAGTAGTTTCGAAGGTTCGATATGTCGTATGGAAGGGAGGCATCTGATTCAGGTGGCGGAGGCAATGGCTTGAGTGTGTTCTCGTCGAGTTTGAAAACGTGGTCGTCCACGCTCTCCCAGCTGAGTTTAGCAAGGGCTGTTCGTGAATCACCTTCCACGAAGTGTGGTACGAAGCAGTGGGCGGTCTTGTTGATCAAGCCGCATTCCCTTGCCACGCTAATTGCGGTCAGAATGTTGTCTCCTGTGCACATGACTTTGCGGATATTCGCCCTCTCAAGCTCTTCAATAACGGGTGTTGTACTGGCCTTGAGCTTGTTCTCGAAGATGATAAAGCCCATGAAATCGAGATTACTCTCTGCTTCTTCTCGCTTCATCTTTTGGACCTTGACCCAGCTCTTCTCAGAAGTCTTCGCGGCACACGCGATAACACGGAAACCCTTCTGGGTGTAATAGGCCAGTAGGTCCTCATAGTCTGTTGGGAAACTTTCTGGTCGACAAATGCCTTTCATGCATTCGGGTGCTCCTTTGACATACACTTGGACATTGCGTGAACCGAATTGTCGTACAATGACACTGGCCCTTCGAAGTTGAGAGACAAACTCGAAGGTCTTAATCACACCAAGCTCGACTGGTTTTCTATTCGCATTGTCCGCGCGGTGATCAATGTCGTATTCCCTTCCTGGTGGAGGTCTAGCAACTGAAGGCGATAGATTGTGATCTTGGTCTTCATCTCCAGTCCCAGATTTGTGTTCTCCTTCCTCAAAGCTCCAGCCTGTGAAGTTGAACATCTTAACATCCAGTGGATCGCCCAAGAGTTCGTCGTCGATTACACGGAGGGAATGGCATGTGGCCATGGTGTAGAGAATTGCCTTATGAACGGAGTAGTTGACGGTAGGATCTCGCTCGTATGAGGCTCCGGGCAGGACTTCTATAGCATCTGTGAGAATATCGCTGAATCCATTGGTGGGCCGTTGCACAACTCGAACGCCTAGAACGTCCAGACCCTCTTCCGTCAGAGTGCCGGTTTTATCAAAACAGATCACGTCGAGCTTCCCTCCAACATTCACTCGTTGTGGACTGATGCAGAAGATTTGTTTCTGCTTCAGACGGGACAATGCGAAGTTCGTTCCAATCGTAAGCGTAGCCGGAAGCGCAGGTGGAACGACAATTGTGATTAAGTCGAGGGCGCGGACAACGATCAAGTGCCAGGCAAGGCCAAAGTGGATGAAGTTGATAAAAGAAGCGACGAATCCAACCATGGCAATCCCTCCCATGACTGAAATATACCTAAAAGAATCTCGGTAGAACTTAAAGCCGGATGGCTTAGGGAAGAGCATCGACCGTACCAAGGCGCCCTTTGTAGTGTTGAAGCCAGTCCGGACAGCCATTGCCAATGCAGCTGCCTCGTCATCACCGTCGTCGTGCGGTCTTCGAGCGCGTATTATCTTCGTTCCGCAGAATAGTAAGTGCCTTGCAACTTCGGGAAGCATTGATGAAGCGCTCAGATTGAGCATCTCCAGTGATTCGTTCGTGACAGGAATCTTCGATACAGGTACTGACTCGCCCGTCAGCATGCTCTCGTTGACAATGCAGTCCCCGGACAATAACAGGCTGTCGCAGGGTATCTGAGACAACGAAGGGTCCGTAACTTCGTAAACATCTCCTGGAACCAGTTCTCCAGATTCGACATGCCTCCAGAAACCATTCCGCAATACTCGTACATCGCATTCAAACCGTGACACTTCTCGTAGACGCTTCATAGTGGCCTTGGTCTCGACCAGGGTGGTGGTGATACTGACAATCGAAATTACAAATATACAAGCAGCGTAGTAGTAGTACTCATCCAATGACCAAAGGATCAGGCTGGCAATTTGGAAGACGTAGAATGGGTGGAAAGCTTCGTCTACTAGAAGCTGACCGACCGACTTCTCTTCGATGTCGATCATGTTCCTACCGAAAACAAGTTCTCGGTAATCTCGCTCTTCACTGTCGAGCCCTTCTCGAAGCGCTGATACATCGGTCCAAGCAGGGTCCTTCCAGGTGTTCGTGAGAATAAACTTGTCTTTCAGGGGATGGTAGCAGAATCGGATGTAGCGATAGTCTAGAGAGTGTAGCTGGCTAATGACGGGATCCGAGTCTTCATCGTAGTCTCCATAGGGTACCTTTTCAAGGTCGCCAAAGACAGTGGATATAGAACGACCATATGTCCGCTGGTTTACATACTGCACAGCAAACTCTCCCCATTGGTTCTCTATTACGACCCAGTCGCAATCTCTCAGTGGTACAGGCCGTCCCGTCATGGCTACTCTCCATCGTGGTAGCCATCGAAAGAGGAGCCAAGCAAGGCCGACAGTGATGGTACAGAGGACCATGTATATAGCAAAGCCTATGGTCGACGTTTTGAAGCCGGCAACCACAATGGTTAAATCTTCGGTCAAGATGTAAACTTTCTGGCTGATACGACCTCCTCTCCACCTTTCGGCGGAGTCTGCGCTTGAAGCCGAGTGTCTCCTCAATAGAGGCGCTTCAATAGATCTCCTCGAGTATCCCGAAGATTTCCGCCGAAGCAAGGATGGGGCTCTGCCCGCCTCAAGATCATCCAATTCCTCCGCATACTGATCGTAATCAGCAATGTCACCATATTCTTCTGCAATAGCCTCCTCTTCCACACCCTCCTCCGAGTCTCTATCGTCATCGTAGTATGTGAAGCTAGTGGTAGAGTCTGCGCGCGGTCGACGGTGGGCGAAGGAGGAGATGCTCGTGGGGACGCTCTCGGACATGGGACCCGCGAAGACCTTGGTTTTTGTCATTAGTTGTTGTCTAGGTATTGCGGTATGCGTTGGATGCATTGGAGCGAGTTCGATGCCCACCTCGTCTTGCGCCATCTCAACGTCCGTTATGAAGCTCAAGCTGGAAGTTGTTAGACTCATCTACTTGTTCATAGAGAATCCAGAGCTCACTCGCTCATGTTGGACCCCCGCCGATACATCCCACTCGAGCGACGTCTTTGGGGGCTGCCATTCCCAATGTACACGCCGCGATGGGCCTCGCCATTCACAGAGGGGGTATCCTCGTCCATGCTTCTTAGTGGTGGGGAGAGAATTGAGTTCGTCAAGACATGTTTTCGAAATCAAGGTATTGATAGCGAGCTAGCTCTGCATTTGGGCGCGAGGAATCCAAGGGGTTTAATCACTAGCAGTAGGGGTGGGCTCGTCTAAGGGAAAATAAAGAGTTGTTCGGGATGACGACGGTTGCTCAATTAGAGTTATCGAAGAAGAGCTATCGCGCTAGTCTACTTTAGGAAAGCACACCCATGCTCCTTTTCGCCTCTCGATTCATGTGCGCTTTCGGTGAATTCCCACGTGAAGTAGGATAACGACGTATTTACACACTATTCCTAAGCTGTTGTCCCCCCCAAAATATTCTTGTTTTTTCGCAAAAAAAAAAAAAATTTTTTCGCATACCTCCTACATGGGACATTTCTTCTTATACAAGATCATTCATTTTGAGAACGCTGTGGGAGAAGACAAAGACTACCCTACAAGTATTTCCTCTTTGGGAAAGTAAGAAAACGTGCTTTACCTCTATGCTTTGTGGAACCCTACTTAAAATTTTAACGGGATTTCCGGCCCTTCTTAATGCACAAGCCTAAGAGCATGCCAAGTGAAAACAAAGTGTGAATGAGGGCAATTTCCATATAATTCGAAGCTAGTTCATCGAACATTCTATGCCACTGGCCTAGCGTTGTCCTGCCAAGCTCGCACGTTGCAGTGCCTACTATGCTAAGCCTAGGTCGATTAGGTGTTGTCGGAGAAGCTTAGACATGTCCAGGTCTGGTATGCCTCCCTCTTGTGAGATCTGTCGCAATAGATCACATGGTCTCTGATCTCTGTAGCCAGCCCAGCCTGCTGTTCTTGGAAACGCTATCTGAATGCCGACATGGTCTAGAGAGCATCTCGGTCTGAACATAAAGTTGGAGTATCACCACATACCACTACCACGACATTCAATGTATTTGGGCGATATGTGTTCGTGTGGTCAGAGAAACCTCAGCACCACTACTATTAGACACTCAACGAGACGAATATCTCTGCTGCACGCCGGCTCTTAACAACGTAAACAGCAGCTACAGAGTATGTTAGTACTGAACTAGGGTAGAAGATTGTGCCACTCACTTCTCTGCACGTAGCCTACGGATTGGACACAATCAGATGTGCTTTCCATACCCATAGAGTTTGTTGCACGTGGCAAAAGGTCAACCTTCTACCTAGCACAGTAGAAGAATATATATAGGCGGATAAAATGCACGCGCGACAGAGTTGTTCATTATATAGAATATGTAGATCTGCGGAAACCCTGGCTATGGTCTCTGCCTTCAGTGTGTGATAGTGGCATATAGAAGAGTTCCTTATTAACGGTGATTGAAGTTATACTCTTCCTACGACTGAAGCTCGAATAATTAAATAAGACGTGTATCATTCGAGGCCTGGAAATCTACAACCTTTATGCACCCAACTTCGTTACGGTTACCCTGGGTAAAGATTCCAGGAGGTATCTAAAGCGGTTAGCACAGAAATCCTAACTCGATTCCTCACATAATCTAACAAGCCTTCTCTTAAGCTGAACTAATCCAGCTGCCCCATTATTCTCACTTAGAAACTCCTCCATCCCCTCTGCCAAATCCTCTACACCACTCCCCTCAAACGCCGTCAACGCAGCATCAACCCTCTCCTTCACCTCCACCCCAATAGTCGCTCGAATAGGTTGATACGCCGGATTCATCGATGTTTCTAGCGCCCTCAAGAACATATTCTGCGCCGCCGGAACCGCACAGCTTTTACTATCTCGCGCTGCTGTACTCTGTGCTTCCATCCAATGACTCTGCGTATCCAGATTTTATCTTGGGGAGAATAAGGAGAACTTGCGTGCGCGTGGTGAGGTATGTTGTGTCCCACGAATGCAGATGGTCCATACTGTAGTGCCAGATGGCTCGGGCTTGGGAGTCGAGGAGGTAGTATTAGATGGCGAGTGAGTTGGTGCGGTGGCGGACGGTTTCGCGCTTTTGGAGTAGATACAATAGGCTGATGTCAGAGGGGGTGCTGAGTTGAGGGGTGGTTAGTGAGTTGGGAGTGATAGGGGTAGAGGATGGGGTTTTCTTTGTGAGATAGTAGGCGAGTGTCGTATAGAGAACACTGGACCAAGTTAGAAATGCGCAGGTAGATTTGCGCATTCTAGATTCAAGTACTCGTCTAAGTTTAAAGAACTAGGTAAGATGGTACTCGGGATGCCAGTGAGCTTGCCCTTCAAGAGCCTCTCGAGAAGGTGGCGATCAGCTTCAGAAAGAGCCATGGTTTCAAGATATATTGTTCGAGGGAATGGTCTGTAGGTAGTAGGACGAATACTGCTTTATATAGACACCTTGACTGAAGATGGCTCCTTCGACATCAAACGTGGCGATACGGAAAGGAAGTCAAATTGAGGCAGGCAGCAATTGTCTCTGCTACAATACGCATTGTAATGCTTCACAATCGAAAGCGTCAAAAACCTTAGCTATTAGCTCATCACTTCATTCAAAGACGTATTAACGCCAAATCGAGAGGCAATAAATGGTGATTTAGAGGAGTGACACCAGAACGATACAGGAAGTTAGCGAACCTCGAAATATTCAATGAAGATCACTCACATAAGACAACCAACCAACAATTTCGCCCCTACAACTTACTCCTCTTCCCAAAGCCTTCCTCGCTATCCGCAAAAGTTGGCGGACTCCACTCCACATCCCTTCCCGCCCAGTCCATCAACCTTAACACCCCTCTCCTTGACTCATCCCATCCACATACCCGATAAATGGTCTTTGAACCTCGTAACCCATCATCCGAACAATCCTCTCCGGAATCGCATCCAACTTCCTCGGATCTACCGCCAAGATCAGATTCTCAATTGGCCGGATATACGGCTAACAATAATGGACTGTCAAACTCTGTCTCGGAGTAGAAGTCGTATTGGGGCTGCCACTATGCCAGGTCGTGCCGAGGAAGTAGATAGCGGAACCGGCTGGACAGGCTATTGAGATAGTTGAAGGGTGGGGGTGAGTGGGAACATCGCCCGAGGGCCAGAGGTGCGAGCCTGGGATGATGTTTGTAGCGCCGTTAGTAAGAGTGAAGGGGTCTAGAACGACAATTATAACAGTGCCGAGAGGAGGACGCGGACGTGGGATGTAGCAGTAGGCGTCGTCGTGGTGGAGTTCTTGCGGAGATTCGCCCAGGTTGATTTGAATTGTGCAGAAAGCGCTGATGTTGAATCCCTGGTGTTCATGTTTCATTAGTGAACTGGCTGATCTAATAGACGCTGGCTATGAATGAAGAGGAGGCTTGACGGACCGGGTCTAGGAACCAATCATTGAGAGACACAACTCGATCTAGTAAAGCAAATTTATCGAAAATCCGTGACCTAGGCTTCAAATAAGCTACGCTAATAACATCTCAAACGTGCCAAAAAGTAGAAGAAGAACCCATACTTATCCAAAAGCCCATATATCCTCTCAGTATTCAACTCATTCCTCCCGGTCCTCTTCCCGCCTCTATCTTTTGTTCTTAGCCTCTCAATCTGGCGCTGGATGAATTGATATGGTTTATAGGAGGCTTCCATGGCGCATGTCTGCGTATTGGGTTTTCTTAAGAGCTTGAGGTGGTTATTCGGAAGCGACACATGCTTTGACTTTGGTGGACGTTGATGACTAGACCTTCCTTGTGTTTATTTTATAGGGTCCACAGATTAGTTAGGCAAATTCGAATATGACGAAGCGTGAAGTTCAAAGGGCATAATTCAACGCTGCAAGTCAATATACCCCAGCTAGAGTACGAAAGGCCGGTCTTGAGGTATACTAAAATCTATTTGGAGGAATGACATCTACAAAAAAATACATCTGGTGGAATGCTAAGTGCGGCGCAAGATCCCATTTACGTCCCAATCTTCTGCTTCACAAACTCCTCAGTGGCATCCAGACCCTCCTGCACTGCATCACATGTCCCGGGTGGAAACATAATAAACCCGTGGGGTGCACCATTGTAAATTCTAACCACGGCCTCATTCCCCCAAGCCTGCCACTTCGCACCCATGAACAGCGTATCATCTAACAACGGGTCCTCACTTCCACAAGTAAACAATGCTGGTGGTAGCTTTTTCCCCCGGATGTCTGCAAAGAAGGGGGAGATAGAAGCATGCCGGCGTTCCATAGGAGTGGTATTCGGGAGCAAGGCGTCGATGTATTTCTGCATCACATCGAGGTCGATGACGAGCTCCAACTCGTGGTGGTCGACCATGGGTAGGAAGCCGGAGAGATCGTAGCAGCCGAAGTGAAGGAGAAGCCCTCTGAATGCGAAGCTGGGGGCTTTTTCGAGGAGATAGAGAGCAACTAGGGCGGCGAGGTGACCCCCGGCGGACTGAGAGTGTTATTTAAATAATGCTTGCAGAGATGTACAGATCAGACATACCTCTCCTCCAGTAAACATAAGCTCGCCCCCGAACTTCTCCTCGCCGTTCTTGATGAGCCACTCTGCAGCATCATAGCAATCATTTGCTCCAGCCGGAAATGGGTCTTCGGGAGCAAGTCTGTATCCCACCGAAAACACTGTCAAGTCGAAATGATCAGCCATGTATTTCAGATACGGATCTTGGCTATTCAAGTCAGCATTAGACCAATCCGTCTGTATTCATGCGACGTACTAAGCTTCGGATTGTAGAACCCAACCGCCACCATGGATATGTAAATGAATGCCCTTGGATACTCCATTTGCAGGCTTGAAGTACCTGCAAGGAATCTCTCGTCCCGGGTCTCTTGAAGGAATCGTCATATTCACGCCTCCAGGAAGAATCACTGGTTTTGGTAATGGGGTCTTCCCCTCCCATCTGAGCTTTCGATATTCTGCTGCCCCTACCTAGACACGGGGTTAAGAAAACAATGTAGGCGAGTGGGAAGGGTTTGAGCGTTGGAGTACCTCATACCATCGGGGTCCATCTTTCCAGGTTTTGATCAAGCTTTCATTGAACTTTTTGGTCTTCTCCGAGACCGTCGAGCGATCGAACTTGGATGCATCAACGAAAATATCTGATTTCATTGGCATTATGAATATGAATAGGGAGTTCTTGAGACTGTTAGAATTTCAAAAATTAGAAGTATGAAATTGAAACTTTGAAATGCAGGGACGGAAGTATAATAGGAGTGGAATTTGGGTTGGAAGGGTATTTGCAGGGGTGGGGTAGCGGGGTAGCAACTGACTCTGCCCGAGGGAACGTCACCTGGGCAGCTATCAGAAACGGGGTAAGTAATCCCGGTTTGCCTAAAACGTAACAACCGAATGGAATTGAACATGGGGTATCTAAGCGTTGCAACTCTATCAGATCTCGAAGAGTTGAACTTTGAAGAAGATGGATGGGCGATGCAACGCCGGAAACACCAGCGCCGACATCGGAGAACATAGAGACCTCACGAAGATGGTGGAATAAGACATGGTTGTAGTCAGATAGGAATAGAAATAGTCATTTTCCACTTCTCGACTGCATCCGAGGTGTCGGCATTGAAGAATGGCCATTGTTTGGAGCTTTGACTCGCTTTCTGGGCTGACGCCCGGCCCTGAAGAATCGAGACTTAATCTCAAGGGCGACGGCCGCCACAACTTTGAAAGGATATGTCAAAACGGCCCAGGTCGTTTGAATCCAGTACATCACCAGGCTGGTGATCCAGGTCAGGACCATAGAAACCACGCCAGGCTTTTGTCCTGTTCTCGCAGCCGCTGCAGCTAGGGAAAGGGCATCCTTCAGGCGTATCTCCAGGTCAGCAAAGCGGGCCTCGATTTGAATAGACTGAGCCGCTTGGCGTTTCTCATATCGTCGGACAGCGCGATTGAGGGCATCTAGCTGCGGCTGCAAACCTTGCCGCACAGTGGCACTGATCTTTGTTATCTGCGTGTCGCTGTTATTAATCGGCTCTGTTAACTGTGCCTCAACATCTGCTAGACGTTTTGATATCTCCTGAGCATCGCCCACGGTCAGTCTGTCCTTGGGGTCAACATCTGGCCTGGCTATGCGCTGTAGATGGACCATCCGTGCTTGTTTGAGCTTGATTATATGTGAGACAGGACGGAGCTCTGCTGCCATAACGAAGATGGTAAGATTATAGTTGGACACCAACCCTTCGGAAGGTCGCGTGAGCTGCGACCGTATTGTGTGGAGAAGGTACGCTCCCAAAATCGGGCCTATGAAGCATGCGATCAACGCCATGATTTCTTCTCTTCCTAGCTCACGCTGAGCCGCGCTCTGTTCTGTCATCGTGGGTTGTGCACTGCACTGTTCCGGTTTCGTGGCCCCTTCGGATGGTGGGGGTTCTGGTGGTGTTCGATCATCATCAACTTGGGTTTCCTCGCCGTCTTCATCTTCCTCGAATATCGTGTCGTTGGATTGTGACGACTCAGTCTCGGCATACTGGACTTGTTGGGCAGCGTGGTACCAATCCCTGCGTACCGTTGAGCGGGGGAAGGAAATTACAGTATCAACATCTAGACATACCAAGGCGCTCTCACACACCAATTAAGGAACATGGACCCAAAGGCTAGCAGCAGAATATCCGTCACAACCGAGCTTCCGTTTTGAAAGAGCAAGCCACCAACGGCGGGAAGAATCGCGAAAGCGAGCGGAACTGAATGCCAGACCGAGGGCTCATCCGAAGAAGTCAATGTATCCATATTGTGTCCTCCAGGTCGAAGAAGATTGTCAGTAGAAGAGCGAAAGGAGTGTCGCGTGTCCGAGTATTCAGAGAGCACTGAGCTGCGCCGGCGAAGGGGTGGAATAGAATGTGCGCCTTCTGAGAATGTAGGGGCGCGATTCAACATCCTCTGGCGAAGAAGGGGATGTATCTGCGAGCTTGTCGCAAGGCCTTCGGGAGGCGCGCCGTCCGCCATGGTGGTAATAGGAAGTAACGGAACAAATGCCGAGGGTCGCGGATGCTCGAGTGCGTTGCAGCCTGAGGCCTACAATGTCAGGGCGGAAGATGTCACAAGTGAAGCCAATCCACGCTTCGTGAGAAGGCGGCGGGTTTGAAGGCGCATATTGGACTCGTGGCGAGACTCTCACATGTCGAGCCTTGTAACTTCAAGGTTGCGACGGAATGCCGAGAGGTGAATGGCTCAGCCCTACATCACACGCTATTCCTATTTCGGTTAATTATATGGAACCACTTCTTCCTTCTATGATCTGCATTAATCACTGTACATCATGCAACAATCTTTATCCTTTACAACCTCGGCCTCTCAACCTTAGTTAAAGGAATCAAATAAATATCATACTTTAAACCTTCAGAACTTCTTTTAGTCCTACCTGTAAGCGAGATATCGAGGTAACGCTCACGATATTGTAGAATCCGTCTATCTTCAATATGCGTAACATTTTAGGTCACAATCGTCTTCTCGAGCCATTGCATAAATTCTGTCTCTCTTGCCAACTGTCTCAGGTATTGTACTTGTACCGGGCGTTGGGCGTCCCTCTCAGCTGCGGCTCGACTCTCTAAGAAAAGCCAATATCGTGCGCGCATTTTGGGGCTAAGCCACAGAACTTTCCTTCCAAGGCGAAAAAGGCGATTAAAATAATTTGAGCTGAATGTCTCTTTATTAAATGAGTGTCTGACGTCCCCTGAGCGCGTTTTCTATTGAGAAGTTACTAGCCGGTTGTAGTTTTTATTCAGAACCAAATGCGGCAAGTCATGAGGTTTCAGAGGCACCATGACCACCTTGGACACGGCCGGCCCAAGGGACATTTTAATTCATCTCTATTGAGTGAAGCGCTCAATGGCTTCGTTTCTTGATGCAACTAATGAGCCCGGGGACGAGGAATGTCCCAGTGTCACTGAGGATTTTCGTCATCAAGTGGAACATGGTCTCTTATAGAGTCTTATTGAGTCGAAAAAGTCCTGTTCAGTGTCGCAGAATAGATAACGAGCAGGTGTAAGCTCACCACCTTTTCTCTCTACACGTCTCTTCATATTTTACTCCTTCAACCCATTCCTTTGGTCTTTTCCTTCATATCCTCAGCCTGACGAACTCTACCGCCTAGGAGGTCCTCCCTTCTCTACGCCCGACCTAACAAAAACGCTACCGCTGCAACCAGACTGACACTTGCCCACTTAAGATAGTTTTGAATGATCTAGCTCTTCTCCCTGAGCGTAAAGGAAACTCAAACTTTGCCAACCCTTTGGCCTGCACCTTCCAAATCCACACCGGAGCTCCTCATTTCCTACCAACTGCACAATGTTGACGTTTGGAAACTACCTCTACCCTAACGCTGTCATTCTCCCAGTCCTAGCTCTGCTTGCTGTACTCTTGGACATCCCACCATTGGTATGGCACATGTCCCAGCACAATATAGCAGCTTGGTCTCTCATTCTCTGGATCATTCTCGCCAACTTCTTTAACTTCACCAATCCTCTCATATGGCCAACGGACGATATTGATCACTGGTGGGATGGCAACGGCCTCTGCGATGTCGAAGTACGAGTCTTTCTAAGCTTCGGTATTGGTCTCCCAGCAGCCGTGATGATGGTCATGAGGAAGCTCGCCAAGGTCATGGATACTCGAAACATTACAGTGGCTCCGACTCAAAGCCAGAGAGTAAGGGAAAAGGCCTTGGATGGCTTGTGGTGCTGGGGCTACCCGCTGCTGATGGCCCTCATATACTACATCGTCCAACCGATTCGATACTGGATTTTCGGTATTTCCGGCTGCGTCGTTGCCTTGGATGAGAGTTGGCTAAGTATTGTGTTAATCCACATGTGGACCCCTATCACAGTGCTCATCGGTTCGTATTATGCAGGTAAGTCTCACACCTTTCTGCTTCACATCCACCAACCCGAAATCTCACTCTGTGCTCAGGCATTCTGGTATGGCGGCTCTACCGATACCGCAAAGACTTCCACCGCCTAATCGCCGCTCGAAATACTACTAAGTCACGCTTCATGCGCCTCTTCGTCATGTCCATGATAATCATCGTCATCTTCCTCCCCTATTCAATCTGGATCTTCTACCTCAACGCTTCACAAACCCAAGGGCCTTTTGTCTGGAGCAGAGTTCATGGACCAGATTGGAACAGCATTATAAAAGCCCCCGTGGCAGGCCAAATCCGAGTAGACAAATGGGGTCAGATCGCTGGCGGCTACCTCACTTTCTTCGTCTTTGGTACCGGAACGGATGCAAATAACACATACAAGAGGATGCTGTGTGCCATGGGCTTGGGCAAGATCTTCCCCAGCCTACACAAGGAGTCTGTGAGTGGGGCATCGACTCCAACCAGTTCTTCGTTTGCGAGGAAGTCGTGGTTCTCAATTAGAAGTAAGGCGAAGAGCTTTTCCTCAAAAAACGAATCTGGCATCGAGACGTTATCGTCGAACACTATGAATAGCTCTATATCGGTGTCTTCACCGACCACTCCCCGCTTTCAAAACTTCCACCAAGCTTCGACCGTGAATCCAGCTCTCCCACGTAGTGCATGCATTGCAGCACTAGTGTCACAGAAACCATTATTCTTTCGCCGTCTATTAACGCGCGGCCGTACCGGTAACCTACCAACTGTCCTCCCATCCTCCCACCACAAAACCGCCGACCTGGTGGAGAGCGAGATGATATCTGCTAGCACCAACTTCCCCGGCGTATACACCTATGCCTGGGCCTCCAACAGCCGGCAAGCCTCCAGGTTTCCCGCTAGCAACGGTGTATATGTCATCCGAGAAGTCCGGCAGAACAACGAAGCACACACAAGTCCGAACAAGGAACAGAGTCCAGAGTTCCTAGTATAGTGGCGCGGAACATATGGAATAAAGGGCGACAAGGAATAAACATGGGGTCAGAACAGGGCAGAACGAGGACATACATTTCAATTTGATATCCCCAGGACAGGATGGCGAATAATGCGTTGACGTCGTATTTCTCTTTCTTTTCTCTTAAGGGTTTGTCAGATGTAGATCTGTAGGTTCAGTTAGGGTGTGTATGTTGCCTGAGAGTAGGCTTTGTCGGTTTCGTGTACGAAAAAAATAATCTTCTGGTGGATGTATATTTTTGGGTTTGGTGGATACGAACGGGATGTGGATCATAACTTTACTTCTTCCTCTCTTTAATGGAACAATTCTTGGGAGTTGTGTTGCTTGATCGTGTTAGTGATTGTTTGAGTGGACGTTGAAACACTTTAACATGGACACATTTCACTGTAACTGTTAGACTTGTACCGTGACCTTCCGTCGGGGATGGTGTGAGGTCTTTACGGTATCTGGGTCCAAATCGCTGTAGTCAATTGCTGAAATGGTTTTTGACGTTGGGAAGATTGTTTAGACATCTAATCGAGAGCGCAGATTCTGAAGACGAAGCATATCTTCAGGTCACGAGAGAAGGCTGGGTTGCGCTCACCAAAGGAGCAGGAGCATTTTACATCTCACTTAAATATCACGAGTGTAAAGAACAACAGTTTGTCGTGGAAAGTGCATTGATTTCCGAAGTAGCAAATCCACATGGCACAAACGCACCTGTCCAAAGGCGAGCTCGAAGAAGAGCTCGCCGGTGTTAGAACCTGCACATCTGAGATAGTAACGTGTTCAAGTGAACTCCCGAAATGTCCTCAATGAAGCATTGACCAGCTTCCCATGATTTCCCCCCACTCAATTTCATCCAGTAATTTTCCCATCCATACCGGCCTTGTGGTAGTTCATATGATCTATCGCGTGAGGAAGACCGATAACCGGATTGACATTGGCAGTAGAAAGTAGAGTTGCCAATAGCCGTTAGTTGGAAATATTTTTGTGGTTGGTTATGCGTTGTGTGTTGATTGTTTGGTGAGTTATGGTCGTGGGAGCTGAGATTGAGGATCGAGTGGATTACTTGCTGCGGGGCTGTCAGAGGTGTTACTAATGGAGAAGAGGACGAGAAGAGCTTACGAGCGGGCCCTAGTCTTTCTCCTCTTACGCTTGAGACGACGAACTCGCTTCTTCCTCCATTTGGCTCTCATCTTGTCGGCTGGCTGACTGAGCGAGAAAGGTTAGCAGGGAATTTTTGGAGCTCAAAAATTTGAGGGAAATGGGCGTAGACGGGAAGAAAACAGTATAGGCATGCTCAATTGATACTTTTGGACTGATTGAAGGGGATAATTGGTAAACTTACGTCGCTTTCGAGATGAGTGTCGTTGGTTGTAGAAGAGAAGGTGAAGGGTGAGCAGACAAAGGCCTATGTGCGGAGTTTCGCTTAGTCTGTGCGCTAGTCTCAATGTGGATAACTCCAGCCGACGACATCAGTCGCCAGCCTCAACCCGGAACCTCCTCTCCCACCCGAGCAAAGTCAAAGCTGTTGGTTAGGGGTTGAAGAGTGGGGAGTGTGGAAGAATGTCGGGGGAAGTGGTAGCCCTCCTAGAGGTTCGACTCAACGGTGGCGATCCAGGTGGTGAGGGCCCCGTTTCTTGGCACTGCGGTTGCAGCTAACGGCTTCTGCAGAAACTCAATCCCATATTGAAGTTCGAGGAAACGAGGAATTCTATCTCGGAAGAAATCCTGCACTCTGGTAATTGCTTCGGTCGCCCCATTGATGGCTTGATCGTCTAACGATTGTAGCCGACATCACTGGCTGGATAGATGCATCTCAAATCGACACCTTCGAATACACTGCGTCTTATACGAACAAGACCCTGTAGCCGGTATTCCGCCTTTCGTCTACGCTACTGATGTCTCGACCAATGGCACTTACTTAAAGAAAAGCAATACTGAATGTGCGAGCTCTCAAGGCCCATGGATTCAGATGGGTCGAAAGAATGGCTCCTTTCTCCTGGATGATGGAGATGAGCTACAGATCTCAGACTTCGTGACGCTGATCTATTGCTCACTCGTTCCTGTGAAAGAAACTGAACTGAGCCCAGTGCAACAGCGAGAAAAGAAGGTAAATACACAAACCTGCGTTCGACGTATGTGGAGCGTTCACTAATGCCGACCAGCTTTTTGCGCCTCGATATCTGATAACTGGTCGCGTTCTCGGCATAGGCGGGTATGGGAAAGTCATGGTGGCTATTAAACAGAAGACACAGCGCCAGCTTGCTTGCAAAGTCATTGATCTCCGTCATCTATATTCACGTCTTCCGCTTTCCAGTTCAAAGTTGCCGACATCAAACTCCGAGAGGCGAAAGAGATGGCCAACGAGGGTGAACAAGTGCTTTCGAGAGTTTGACATTCTAAAGGATCTAAACCATGTAAGAATCCAATTGAAACCCCCTGACCAGACCCTAAGAGGCTGTAGGCAAATATCATCAGTCTTGAGAAAGTGTTCTGGAGTTCCAACAGCATGTAAGTCAATTCAACCAATTCCTGTGCCGCCTTCTCATAAACAAAATAGCTATATATTCCAGGAACTTGTCACCGGTGGCGATCTCTTCTCCTACATCGAGTACAAAGGAGGCCGTCTTTGCGATGTTGAGGCTGCCGTCATCGTAAGGCAAATCTTGAAGGGCGTTGAGTATCTCCACGAGCATGACATCGTCCACCGAGACCTCAAGCCGGACAATATATTGATGACTTCCCTCGACGACGGAGCTCGGGTTGTTATCACTGATTTTGGGAATGCCAGGTTTCTTCCAAGGGAGTCAAATACGACATCCTTTAAAGCATCCCAGAAACAACGGATGTACTCTCTTGCTGGGACGTATGAGTTCACCGCACCGTAAGTTCATAACGTCCCGTTTCACTGCCTGATGCCTGATGCTGATATTGTTGATCTTAGCGAAATTCACAAGGCCAACAAGACTATCCCTGCTGAACATGGGTACTCTAAGGCCGTGGATATGTGGTCAGTCGGATCTATTACCGTGGCCCTCCTTTCAGGTGATGTTCTGTTCACCAATCGAGCTCATCCTGCGTATGAACGAAACCCAGGCAAGGTCATTCTCTCTCTTGCCTCCAAGTGCGATCTCCGTATTCTTGACGATCAATATGATCAAATATGGAGTAAGGTAGGGTCACGGCCGAAGGACTTCATCAAGAGTCTTCTTATCCTTCAGGAAGAAGATCGCATGTCAGCTACTGAAGCCTTAGCTCATCCATGGTTTTCGAACCAATACCACGCTGCAGAATTTGATGCTCTTTATGAGAGAGCAATCCGAGACTGGCAGCCTCGCCGTAGAGTGTTCAGGTTGGTTGAATCTATCTCGAAGATTACGGCAGACTTGCCAGCGAATGGAGTCTCAGGGGATTTATTAAGTCAGGATGTCGTATCTCGCCTCTTCGCTCCACCACTGGGGAATACTCCGACTCACGATATCCACAAAACTCTCGCGGCATCTCAGAACTGGAGAACAAACACGCTTCTGCCGGCTATTGCTGAGGAGTACGAAGATTCCCAGTTTGAAGACTCGGAGCCTCAGCCCCAATCTTACTACAATCATTCCGGCGTGGACGATTTCCTTGTTCGCCAATCGTACCAAGATACAATCGATAATTCTCTGGATCAAATAAATGCTCCCTCGGGGGCGTTTCGATATGCAGATGCCGACGAGGACCCTATAAAATCGAGTGGAAATTTTGATCAAGAAAGCCCTGGGCTTGTCTATTCAGATGAACATCTAGCATTGAACTTGCATCCTCACACCCCGGAACAAGATCCAGACTCCAGTATCGTACAGGAGACTCCATGTTCAAACTTAAAGCGTCATCAGCGTTCTCCAACTTATGACACTTACGAGGGGTCATCTCAAGGAGGTGGCTCGGGCTCCATGAAGCAGAGGAGGCTTCTTTGATCGCATTCGCATTTCTCTTTCCGCTAACTGGCAGATGGCTAATACAGCTGGTGTTTTTTTTAGAAGCTAGTAGCTGGAACGGTTTCCATGCCGATCTCCGTTGTTTTTATGGTAATTAGATATGTTTGATCTACTAATCTATGTAACATGCTATATGCTTCTAATCTTACCGCAAGTCTATATGCAATTCCCCGGTCCCGGAATACTAGCAATACGTCTTGGTATCTACTTAACCTCTCTAGAAATACCAGGGCTTGTGCTAGTAAATTTTGGAATTCCTAATAATGTCCACTCAGTATTCTAACTTTTCATCATCTCTCACAATAATTCTCTCCTACTGCACCACGATGGATAGGGAACCATGAACTCTTTGGCGGCTCCTTCTACGTGAACTGCCCGAGGAACGGCACACTTCCAGCATCCTTCCTAGAATCTAGGCGATTAATTGGAATTCTGTGTCAGCCTTACCTCTTCATAACCTTCTCATAGAATAAGCGTCACATTGGGCTATTTCTCCAAGTATTTGGAGAACGTCTGCTTGGACAGATCCAAGATCCAGAGTGCTCGTCCATCAAAGCGTGCTTTGGGTTCTATCGAGAAATTACACCCGCATTACCTTCTGTGTCCAAGATTATAAATTTACCGGCATTGCGGTCATCATCGACCTGGCCTATTCAATACTCTACTTCTTCCACCGTTTCCTCTAGAGGAAGAATATAACATAGAATTGCTTGGCCCTCTTATGCAACTAAAAAGCAATACACAATAACTTCTTAGCAGAACACAAGAGAGAAAGGCCCCAACAACCTCTTAAACACAATTTCTTATACCCTCTACCCCTATATTCGCCGTTGGCCCCACATAATCTTCCATCCTCTCCCTACTGTCTCGCAAGACCAAACGGTTTTATGGTTTTCCCGAGCTGCTTCTTTGACGGCGTAGGTGACTACTAATTTCGGATAGATGCTGCGAAAAGTTGAGGGAGTACTCACTGGTACTTTTGGTCTCTTCAAGAAGCTGGAAGACCGCTCTGTGACCGCTCTACATGCACTACCATGTATGTTCAAGAAAACACGCTGCAAAGATCTCATTACCTGTTCCAAGGAAAACATCCAGGGCCTGAAAAAGCGAAGACTACGTAGCAGAGATACCGTGGTACTTCTATACTCTCTAGAAAGCACATAGCAAACACCGTCTGACTTCACATAACTCCGCCCTGCAGATACTGGCGGATATTCTAGTTGAAGAACGGTGCCCGCATGGTGTCGGCGTTAATTAAACGCATGCCGTTGACCATTTTAGATAAGGAGGAGCAGGGATCTTCGAACCAGGGCAAGACAGCTAGGCTTCCTTGAGCATGGAGGGTATGCAGGACATTGCACAGCACAGTACCGCCATGGGATTGAATTGATGCATTGTTACAATTCCGTCGGCTACGAGTTGAGGGACGATGGTATAGTAGCGTGCCTAGTTTTGTGGATCTCATCTTTGTACCCATAGACGTGAACTGCGCAATCACGCTGTAGCACAACTAAATTGTACAGGCTCTCTTCTTGATCGCAATTCCGAATCTGTTTGAACTCGAGATGACAAGATAGGGACGACACGCGGTTTACTATGGCTTGTCTGCAGATGTAGCGCTAGTCATGGGAGGATCTATAGGTGTAGAAGGAGTGCTGGTGTCCAGCAGCGAGCAGCCCATTGTTGGAGATTGCTCTCGTTGAAAGAGACATGTCCGTGGGAAGAGTAGGAGGAGGATAGGGAAACACTCTCGCTTATATATTGCAACGCAGCGCTGAGCTGAGTAAATGTAATGTGCACGGGCCACTGGCGCGTTATGGGGTGATGAAAGTGAAGGACCAGGCTACACGGGATGATCAACTCACCCTTGAATGTACATGAAAGCATAGGGAGATATCATAAATCACTGCACCACGGAAGCGGCACAGCAAATTTGGCGAACGATGCATATGATCTATGATAATTTGAATGGCTAACTGTGTGATTTGCTATCAATGGGTTGTTGTATTCATCCTTATCAGTGTCCTCTAGATTGTCTTTGGAGCCTGCCCACTATACCTAGCTACTTTCCAAATTCTACGCGTGAGTGTGTACATTGTGTCACGCTAGGAGGGAATACTCCGCTTCCGAATTAAATTGCCTATTAGACTTTATAACACCTTATCATAGTTGTCTGCCGGAGCCTGAGGGGCCCTTCTTTTCTTCAAACTTCTGCTCGGCCCCCCTAAGACCCATGAAAATCGTCTTTCCATTTTCCGCCTTCTCACACTTCTCCTGCTAATCCACAACTTCGTCACTAGCTCCGAACGCTTGGAGTTTGTGTGAGGATCGGCAGCGGCAATCAGTTGTGTGCAAGGGATAGTGATCTCCGCCATGGATGTGGCTGTAACGAGACGGCTATTCGTGTTGAGGTCTGTCTTATTCATCATGGTGATCCTAACTTCCTCGCCGTGTTAATTGAGGAATGTCCCTATGGAGGATCGAGTACGCGATCTGAGTTCAACAATATTGT
Organism: Lindgomyces ingoldianus; assembly: GCF_010093535.1. Lineage (NCBI taxonomy): Eukaryota > Fungi > Ascomycota > Dothideomycetes > Pleosporales > Lindgomycetaceae > Lindgomyces > Lindgomyces ingoldianus. The sequence continues at coordinate 750,198 of NW_022985168.1, read as the reverse complement.
AATCGGAGGACTAGGCGTTCGAAGTGCTTATTTATGAAGTTGAAATGGTCTAGTTGAGTAGACTTGAATGAAAGGTAAAGAAGCGTGACGCTCAAATAAGAGATCGGGAATCCGCTAGAGTAGGGCGAGGTTGAGCTTATCAAATGGGCTTGGCGGCAAATATGTATTGGGTTGGAGGGTGACCTTCTAGAGACATCGATGGGCCAGTTTCTAGATACTGAGGTTTGTGGCGGTGCGGAGAAAGATCGTGGTCAATAGCGTGGGGTTCTGAGAGGTAATTGAGAGCGTAGGGTATAGGGCAGTGTAACGTAGAATAGAGAGTATAGAGCAACTCTAACCTCACCATTTTCGTGTATTCTATGACCGAAAACACCCCTCAGCATATCCAAAACGAATTTGGCTTGTGTTTTCTTAACACGGCTGGGAACAATGCAGAGACATTTCATAAGCAGACATGTCCACTTTGGATTAGCGCTGAAGAGATCCTTAGCAGTTCTAGAAAACTGACTGTCCTGACAAGCTCCATAAGATGATCTCTACAATAAGAATCTTATCTCTTCCACTCTTCGGCAGGCTCACCAATGTGTAGGAGGTTTGAAATCACCTTCCAGCTACGATCTTTTCCCCGAAAACCGTCAAGCTCAGGACGTGATTGGGAGCAGGACTGTGACTGCCTCACCTAGGCCTTTGTGGACGCCCCACCTTTGATTCTAGTTGTATTATAACGTCATCGAGATATAATTTTTGCTATTGCAAAACACCAGCTAGGATATGCAGGCCTCGAAAAATTTAACTGTGCAGTCGAAGAAATATACTCCAAACACAATTATTTTTTTCCTGCATGTTTCTAGCAGTCGAACTACTTACATTAACAAGCCTAAAATATCTTCTCACCGGCATTAATAGTTTAATAACTCAAGTTAACAAACAACCAAGTGATGTCAAGTCGATAAGTCCGCCCAGCAGAACCTTGGGGCTGTTTGTCCCTGCATCGAACCTTCCACTAGACTCGGAAGTAAGAGATGGTATTTATAAAGCGAATTTGCTAGCCCTCTAATATCCGTCCCCGTCTCCACAATTCGATGATTCCAGGAACGGACGAAAAGTGCAACACCTGGTGAAATGGTGAGATTCCTTTAGCGGACGACGTCATTTCGCGGATATTTGAACGGCATTAAAAATCAGATGGCGAGCTAAGCTGAAAGGAGAATGAAGTGTTTCAAGCCATCTTGGCAGAATGGAGTTCAGACCTGGAGCGCTCATTGGCCGACCCAGAAAAGATGATTACTCAGGTTGCTTATGCATCAAACTTCGACGCTTTCTCCGCCGCTTTTCTCTCGTCCTCCAATAATCACGGCGCTCCACGTCATGTCCATGGTTTCGATGCCAAGGCTTCGGAGGGAAAAGCAGCCAATCTAGCTACATCCTTGGTAGTGGAGCTATTAGTAACCTCAATAGAATGTGTCGTGCTTTGTGAGCTCCTGCTGACTGTCACACAGGCTCGTTATCAATGGCTTCATTAGCTGCTGTTGTGCAGGAGGGGAGGTGCATTAGATAAATATGAACTGTTGACCCCTCGTCTAGATCTCCAATTCGTCTTCCCTTTCTTAATTTAAGCGTCGACACTTCCAAATACTTCAACCGCTAGAGTACCATTTTAGCATGTCGGCCTTGATTCGAGATGCGCCTGTTGGCCAACTAATCCGGTGGGCCACTCGCAATCGCATCCTCCAATATCCCGAGGAACGGCCTAACTTCCAATGCCCAAATTGCTACTCACATCCCGATGAAAGGCTGGAACATTATCCCACCAAAGAAGAAGCACCACCAGCAGTGCCAGAGAGTCCGCCTGTTGAAGAGGCTGTATATCCCGACCCGGAGACGATTCTAGAGCAGAAATCCGATATTGAAGACGAGGAAGGCGAAGAATTGGAGCTAGAGAAAATCAGAACCGCACAGACTGCCCGAACATCACATACCGCCCGTACCCAGTTATCACGAGTGGGGACAAGAACAGCACTGCAGAAATCAATTACTAGAGCAGACCTTGAACAACAATTTACTTTAGCGACGATCGAGAAAGGGCCTACGCGACCCATTGAGCCAGAAAAGTTACCAGATGGCACGATTCTAGTAGATTGGTACACGAGCGATGACCCAGAGAACCCCCAGAACTGGAGCTTCGGCAAGAAGCTCTTTGTCATGGCGCTTATAGATCTCTACACCTTGAGTGTCTACATGGGCTCCGCAATATACGCTCCCAGCGAGGAAGGGGTTATGGAACGATTTAACGTGTCTGTCCAGGCTGCGTCTTTAGGTCTCTCTATGTACGTTCTCGCTTACGGGATTGGCCCTCTACTTTGGAGCCCACTGAGCGAGATACCGGTCATTGGCCGCAATCCTCCATATATGGTCTCATATGCGATATTTGTAATTCTCCTCGTCCCAACTGCGCTCGTGGATAATTTTGCAGGACTTGTTGTCCTCCGATTTCTCCAGGGGTTTTTCGGTTCACCTTGTCTTGCAACTGGCGGCGCAACTCTCCAGTAAGTTTTCTCCACATCTCAGTGGTATAGACTGTCTGAATTCTAACTCTTTTTGGCAGGGACATGTATAGTATCATCAAGCTACCCTACGTTCTTTCTATCTGGGCATTTGCGGCTACGTGTGGCCCTGCTCTCGGGCCTATCATATCCGGATTCAGCGTCCAAGCAGAAAACTGGAGATGGTCGCTTTGGGAAATGCTTTGGCTTAACGGCCCAATTTTCCTGTTACTTTTCTTCTTTTTGCCTGAGACTGGTTCGGCCAATCTCCTTCTCCGCAGAGCTCAACGCCTCCGAAAGCTAACCGGCGACAACCGTCTCAAGGCTCAATCCGAGATTGATCAGGCGCAGATGAACCCCAAAGATGTCGCTGTCGAAGCGCTTGTGCGTCCAATCCAATTAATGCTCTTCGACCCCGCGATTGCATTTACAGCCGTCTACACCAGTCTGATCTATGGCATCTTCTATTCCTTCTTCGAGGCCTTTCCACTGGTCTTCAATGTCATGTACGGATTCAACCTCGGGCAGATGGGTCTCACTTTCTTGTCCATCACCGTCGCGGTCATTCTGTCTATTGCCTTTTATTGGGCTTACATCCGCTATGTGGTAGAGCCTGATATTATCCAGAACGGCCTTGGGTCTCCGGAAAGGCGCCTCATTCCCGCTCTTATAGTCACGTTCCTTGTTCCCATCGGCCTTTTCATCTTTGCTTGGACGTCTCGGCCGAATATACATTGGATCGTTCCATGCATCGGAATAGCTATCACGACCGTCGGTATCTTCCTAATCATCCAGTGTATCTTCCTTTATCTACCTCTAGTTTATCCTCAATTCGCCGCCTCCTTATTCGCTGGAAACGATTTCTTGCGATCATCTGTAGCAGCTGGGGCTATTCACTTTTCGCGTCCATTGTTTGGAAATCTTGGTGTCGATCGTGGCGTCACGCTCCTGGCCGGATTGACCTGTGGATGTTCAATTGGTGTCTACGTCCTCTTTTTCTATGGAAGTAGGTTAAGGGCTAGGTCAAGATTTGCTGCTAAGTAAGTCTTGTTTCAAACTAGGGAGTATGAGGTAGACTGTGGAGGAATACCTCCTTATGTAGTGATTTGTAACGACACCTAACTGTTGTGAAAATTACTTCTTTTATTTCCTTTTGGCGACGATTCCGATATGAGTGTAAAGAATCGCAAGGGGTAAAGTTACTTCGCCTTGTCCTCTAGTCTAATATATATCCTAATACCAAATACAGTCACATAGACTCATATGTCATATCGTTACGTTCGAGACGGCTACCAGGATGTGTAAATTTATCTGCATTTAAATCACATGAAGTGGGCAGATAAACTCGCTTGTGTCGACATTGTGTTCACACTCAGACGTTCTTTCATTTCACTGTTTTAGCTTAAGCCGTCATTTTGTCTAGTAGACTAGCACTGTAACTAACTTCCCCAGCCTGCGTCGCGAAAAATCTCTGCGTCCCAAACAAAACGAGAGATATATTGACTTTTTCGCAACTTCAAATCAGACGCTCCATTAAATCCTGCAAAATCTCGTTGGTTAATATTGACGTAATACCCATGCCACGTCGCAGCGCACAGTCAAAATAAAAAGTATCGTGGTCTTACCGACTATTTTGCAACTGATGTGCTGCAGCCCCGTGACACACCTCAACTCCACCTAGTGTGTCCAACCGTTGATTACGGAGTGTTTTGGAGGCTGTATGGTACAGTTACGGAGGAGCTGATGTAGGTGTACAGTTTGTATACAGTAACCAAAATGTAGTAAAGCATTTAAGCTAACGCTAGAGACATAACCTAATTAGGGAGCCATGATAGCCTTAGTAAGATCTACAGTTGTTAATCTTATTGTATTAATATACTCTACAAGCTTAGGTAGTTTACCAGTAACAGTGTTGTTACGGAGCTAATTCTTCTCAAGTTAACTCCTCCTTATTATGATATCCTCTCCAGCTTGTACAAAGCACATCTCGCACTTATAAATGGTCGCTAGGATTAATAGGAAGTTAAAGGTAATCTTATAGAGGATAGGGTAGTAGAGCTAACCTTCCTGCTACTACTACTTAAGCAGCTAAGTAAGCAGCTAATCTCTAGCGTACTTATCCTCTACTAGAGAGTTAAGGTAGAAGTCTAACTTGTTAGCCTTCTGCCCCTTCTTTAAGCCACAGCCTTGTTGTGGAGGATAGTAAGATTAACTAAGAGGGACTTTTTAAGGCGCTTGTCGTGTGGGTTGCTATTAGCTACTAGGAGTTTCCTCTGTGATATCTCTAGCGACGCTGCCTCCTCATTAAAGCCCTCTAAATAGCATGTATAGATCTTCTAGATGCACAACTCCACGTGCTTGTACTAGGGTTGGTGGTGTTTCTAGTAGTCTTTGAACTAGAGGAGGCGAAGGAGTTGCCTTGTGCAAGGACACTGTATATAGGTCATATGTGGCCGTTTGGGCCCTTTCTAGTGTCAAGATGAGACAGCATGATATACCTAGGTAGCAGAACAGCTAGATGAGGCCTGTGAGGATGGAGCCTGTAAAGTGGTAACACGCTAAGATGACCGCACCCTTAATTAAGACAGGAATTGGGATATCATAACAGGCAAAAGAATAAGGTAGATAGCATAGTTGCTAAATTTATTAGGAGATTACTAACAAAACAGCATTCTCGATATTAGTCTCTAAGCACAAGACCCCAATCACCAGCAACAGCGATTAGCACCTTAAATCTCCTAAGATCCGATACAACTACTGTAAACAGTTAGCACAGCAGCATCATGTACGGTACAGGATACTAAGTGGATGCCCTGTATGTACGTACGTAGGCAAAATCAGTGTACTGCAGTACTATACTATTGGGCGTACTAACAGCTAGACACACTGACACCACCCCATTCGATTACAGACTTGAAATTGAGAGAACCAATGCTTTGGAGCATGCGACACTTATTACTCCGCTCTTGGGGTGTCACTAGCCGTAGATGTTGGATGGAATGTCTGTCCGCTATGGAGGTTGGTACGTGCGACAAGCTACAGCGATAGAAGTGAACAGAAAAAAGTACCTCTATCGTAGCCAGTATGAACGCGTCACCGCCGGAATGCCTCCTCCATCAACATTATCCCACCGAAGCTTACTGATGCCTAAATTGACGAATTTGAAGATTTTGTACGATCCTTGCGTGATACCCAGCTGATGAGCTTCTAACGGCTGGAAGGAGGCCTTTTTGAGGCCTGGGGAGTTGGCTAATACATAATACGAACACTTTAAGGAATCGAGATGTATACACCCCGAAGCCTATGCCAAACTTCCTCTTCTTAAGGCTATTTAACAGATACAGCTTGGAAAGGCAGAAGCTCACATTAACTGGGAACTGTGACCGTAGTGGAGGATCCTCTGAAGCGACGAAATATGGGTAAAGGGTGGTCAGCACTGAAAGAAGTGGGTTACAAGAAGGCCTAGTGAGGAGTTAGATCATCCCTGCATAGTAGGTAAGGCTCGTAAGAAGCGTGGATTGATGTTCTAGGCTTGCTTCTCTAGTATCTTGAAAGGACCCTGTCTATGCTAGAAGGAGTAGAATTTTATCAACAAGGAGAGCCACTGTGATCGGATAGTACTAACTGTTTATAGGTGGCTACATGTTAATCCTTAGCTTAGTTTATGCAGGGTGGAGCACCCGGATACTTCGCGGCTTCTACTAAGGAAGAACTTAATTAGAGTGGGAAATTTCCTATATCTTGACTAGCTTACTACCAGACCTCAATCCAAGTAAGGCAGGATAGGATAAGAGGAAAGAAAATATAGAGGTTAACTGCCTAGATCTATCTAGGGGGCAGCGTACATACGATCAACTACCTAAGATAGTATAGGAAGCCTAGAATATAGTTCATAGATATAGGTATTGATATCCCTAGGGAGCTTATTGATAGTATGCTAGCGAGATTGATGCTAAGGGTGGTCACACACAGCTTTGAAAACTGTATTTGTAGCCTTGCAGTGGGCATGAGTTATGAAAGAGGTCATGTATTGTGGACTGAGGCTCCGAGGAACTATATAGAATGATGAGACGCCAACCCCAAAGTTGATTGGGCAACTCATCGTAGAGTCCAGCTTACAATATATAATCAATAACAACGCCAAGCTTATGTCATTGAAAAGTAGTTAGTGGTCACCCTTGCAGTGCGCGGACCAATCGCCTTACTTTTGCCTGATAACATGGTAGACCCGCTCCCGCGGTACGGCGGCGCTTGGCTGTCCCTGCCTTCTCGGCCTCGCTAGGCGGATGATGGATTGCAATACTTCCTACAATTCATGCGCGGTCTTGCTGTTCAACTGATGTACGAGGAAGCAGTTGCTAACCTCTCCTCACGCCTGGCCCTTCTTCCACATTTCGTATAATGGACGGCCTTTCGGGGGCTGCAAGCGTCATCGCTGTAATCGACATATCTGCCAAGATCACCTCGCTCTGCTTCCAGTATTCCGTTGCCGTCAAGTACGCAAAAGATGACATCGAGCGCGTACGGAGAAAACTTGATGACATCACCCGCGTCCTGGAAAAGATCGTACAGCTCCTCAGCAGACAAGACAAAGCGCCGCTTTCTACTACTCATGGCTTATTCACCTCGTGCAGCCAATGCCTTCGAGAGTTGACGGACATCAAGGCGAAGCTAGAGCCGGGGAAGACTCGCAAGACCATGAGCCGGATTGGAATGCGTGCTCTCAAATGGCCATTCACAAGTAAGGAAGTAGGAAGAATTGTTTCCAGCTTAGAAGGATACGAGCAAACCTTCACCTTGGCGCTCCAAGTCGATCAGACGTAAGCTTTCATTTCCTAGAATCTGTTGTGAGATGATACAGCGTCTAACTGACTGTGGAGAGGTCTCATATTGGATCTAAGTCAGAAGCTAGACTTGGCCAAGTTACCTACCGCTAAAGGTGCCTCCTTCAACTCCCACAATGAGGAACACAATGCACGATGCCTACCAAACACCCGTATCACGCTGCTGCGTGATATCGCAGAATGGGCCAGGAGCGAAGACAGCAAACCCATATTCTGGCTAAGCGGCATGGCTGGTACGGGAAAGTCGACGATCGCACGGACTGTTGCGCAATCTTTTAGTGAAGTAGGACAGCTAGGAGCAAGCTTTTTCTTCAAGAAAGGCGAGGGCGAGTGCGGCAATGCCTCACGGTTCTTCAGCACAATCGCCATTGACTTGGTTGCCTGCGAGCCCGGCATGCTACCTGGTGTAAAGCAGGCACTCGACGAAGACTCAGCTTTGTCGGAGAGGGCTCTGAAAGACCAATTTGAGAAGCTAATCCTACATCCGCTCTTAGGGATACAGCAGGCTCGCACGCAAGCATTGGCGCGCGTTGTTGTTATAGATGCACTGGACGAATGTGAGCGAGAAGAAGACATTCAGGCGATACTTCAGCTTCTTGCTCGGACGAAAGACATCCGGCCTATATCGTTGCGTGTCTTGGTAACAAGCAGACCGGAGCTTCCAATTCGCTTTGGCTTCAAGCAGATGTCAAACGGAATGCACCAGGATCTGATTCTTCATGAGGTTCCCAAGGGGACCATCGAGAACGACATACGTCTCTTCTTCGAGCATGAGCTGGGAAACATACAGCAAGCGCGCATGCTGTCTTCAGATTGGCCAACAACAGATCAGGTTCAGGCCTTGGTTGAGCTAGCTGTGCCACTGTTCATCTTTGCTGCCACAGTGTGCCGATACGTTAGTACTAAAGGAGGTGATCCAGAGGAATACTTAGACAAGGTTCTCCAGTACAGGAAGTTAACATTCTCACAGCTTGATCGAACCTATCTCCCCGTGCTAGATCAATTATTCGCCGAGCAGGAAGAAGAGGACAAGGAAACGTGGCTGCACGCGTTCCAAGAACTAGTGGGCAGTATTGTTGTTCTCCGCAGTCCCCTCTCAGTCGCCTCACTTGCGCGCCTTCTCCAGGTCCCACAGAAGCAGATTGCCTACAGGCTAGACTCTTTGCACTCTGTTCTTAGCATCCCTGAAAGCAAAGACGTTCCTGTTAGACTCCTGCACTTGTCATTTCGCGAGTTTCTTGTCGACCCTCGAAAACAAGGGAAGAGCCCGTTCTGGGTAGACGAGAGAAGCACGCACACGAAGCTGGCGTCTCGCTGCCTTGAGCTCATGTCCGCACCTAGCGGCCTCCGGCAGGACGTATGCAGCCTCTTGAACCCTGGGGCACTAAGGAGCGAGATGGACGAAGGAATAATTACCAGCAGTCTGCCCCCTGAACTGCAGTACGCATGCCGCTACTGGGTAGACCATCTAGAGTGCAGCCAGCAGAACATTACCGATGGAGACACGACGCATTGTTTTCTACAAAAGCATCTTCTCCATTGGTTCGAAGCCATGAGCCTCATTAAGGAGACAAATCAATGTGTGCACTTGGTTGGGAGACTGCAGGCGCTGGTGGCTGTAAGGGTTCTTACAGAATATCCTTGCTCACATTCTGCTAACTCGTAAAGTAGTCATCCACAAGCACCTGCTCAGGCTTCCTTCGCGACGCCCATCGATTCCTATTGCGATTTTATTCGGTACTCGCAGATGCTCCTCTGCAGATCTACTCTTCGGCACTTGTTTTTGCGCCAGAGACGAGCGCGATACGGAAAACTTTCGCAGAGCAAGTCCCGCAGTGGGTTGAGATGCTATCAAAGAGGGAAACAGATTGGGACGCCTGCCGCAGCACGCTCAACGGCCATTCCTCCTCAGTCATGGCGATGGCCTTCTCACTAGATAGCCAACTAGTCGCATCGGCATCTGACGACTACACAGTACGGCTGTGGGAGGCGGCTACAGGGACGTGCCGCAGCGTGCTAGAGGGCCATTCTGCCTCAGTCGAGGCGGTGGCATTCTCGCCAGACGGGCAACTAGTGGCATCGGCATCTAACGACGACACAGTGCGGCTGTGGGAGGCAGTAACAGGGGCATGTCGCAGCGTGTTGGAGGGTCATTCCCGTTGGGTCACGGCGGTAGCCTTCTCGCCAGACGGGCAGCTGGTCGCATCGGCATCTTACGACAAGACAGTACGGCTGTGGGATGTGGCGACAGGGGCATGTTGTAACGTACTGGAGGGCCACTCCGACACGATTACAGAGGTAACCTTATCCCCAGACGGGCAGCTGGTTGCGTCGGCATCCGATGACAAGACAGTACGGCTGTGGGAGGCAGCGACGGGGACATGTTGCAGCGTGTTGGAGGGTCATTTTGGTTGGGTCATGGCAGTAGCATTCTCGCCAGACGGGCAGCTGGTCGCGTCAGCATCTGACGAGACAGTACGGCTGTGGGAAGCAGCTACAGGAACGTGTCGTAGCGTGTTGGAGGGCCATTCTGACACAATTATGGCGGTAGCTTTCTCTCCAGACGGGCGGCTAGTTGCTTCAGCATCTGACGACAAGACAGTACGGCTGTGGGAGGCGACGACAGGGACATGTCGCAGCGTGCTGGAAGGTCATTTCGGTTGGGTCAGGACGGTAGCCTTCTCGCCAGACGGGCAGCTGGTCGCGTCAGCATCTAACGACAAGACAGTACGGCTGTGGGAAGCAGCCACAGGAACATGTCGTAGCGTGCTGGAGGGCCATTCTGACATAATTATGGCGGCGGCCTTCTCGCCAGACGGGCAGCTAATTGCGTCGGCATCTAACGACAGGACAATACGGCTGTGGGAGGCGGCGACAAGGACGTGTGGCAGCGTGCTAGAGGGCCATTCCGACACAATTATGGCAGTAACCTTCTCGCCAGACGGGCAGCTAGTTGCATCAGCATCTAACGACAATACATTACGGCTCTGGGAACCGGATACAGGAGCGTGTCATTGCGTGTTGGAGGGCCATTCCGACACAATTATGGCGGCGGCCTTCTCGCCAGACGGGCAGCTAATTGCGTCGGCATCTATCGACATCACAGTTCGGCTGTGGGAGGCAGCAACAGGGACATGTCGCAGCGTGCTAGAGGGCCATTCCGCCTGGGTCATGGCGGTGGCATTTTCGCCAGACAGGCAGCTAGTCGCATCGGCATCTTTCGACAAGACAATACGGCTGTGGGGTGTAGCAACAGGGACATGTCACAGCGTGCTACAGGGTCATTCCGACCGGGTCACGGCGGTGGCCTTCTCACCAGATGGGAAGCTAGTCGCGTCGGCATCTAGTGACGAGACAGTTCGGTTGTGGGAGGTGGTGTCAGGGACATGTCGCCGCGTGCTAGAGAGTCATTCCGCCTCAGCCATAGCGGTGGCCTTCTCGCCAGACGGGCAGCTGGTTGTTTTGGCATCTTACAACAACACAGTACGGGTGTGGGAAGCGGCGACAGGGACATGTCGCAGCGTGCTGGAGGTTCGATCTCAGTATATTCAGCATCTCGCTGTCTCGCTGGATGGCCGAGCACTTCACACCAATGTAGGCGATATTCCCCTGTCTTCACACTCTGCCAGAACGTCATATTCGCAAGACAAACTGCCGTCTCACATCCTAGTGCAGGATCAATGGATTCTGCGCAACAACGAACTCTTTCTGTGGCTTCCATTCGAATACCGACCAACCTGTACAGCGGTACGCGGGGACATAGTTTGTCTAGGGCATTCATCTGGTCGTGTGAGCTTTCTAAGAGTCAAATAGATGTCGCATGATATGAATACTAGCCATTACCGTGTTGCGTCTCATGCCCTATACATCCTCCAAAACCCGTCAGGTGAAAGGCTGGCATTTACCTACAATAAATCGTTCTGCAGGACTTGCTATGACGTTTATATGCGTATTTTTAGGTATATTAAGATGAGCGCGAATATGTCGCTGTCCTTCTCGCCCTTGTCAGGAGACGTACAGAATCACAACCCATGTAGCATACTCACGTGATTACGCCAACGGAGAATGAAACAACCATCCGCGGATATAAGCCAGAAATGCAACTAACTGAAGATAGGGTTGACAGATGTTTCTGTAGGGACGGTCGCATAGGAGTTGAGGATTGCATCTAGTCGCTGAGAGACGTGAAGGTGTCATGCCTTATCCCTGAAAGCATTACATGACACTGGTTGGAGCCCGCCGTACGCCGAGCCGAATAGGTATATCGGAATCAACAGTTTAGACCGTTTCCGTCGTTTGCAGGGGCTTAATGATCGGAGCTAGGTCTAACCTGCAACCACGCAAAACTCATGCCAACTCTGCAAGAGTTATAGTTACGAAGTAAATAAAGCTCGAAAAGTACACATTGCTGCAGAGCTCGGTATTACATAATAATACCACCATGACCACTTAACTAACTATAGCCTTGCAGCTTACCGCATGCACCACTCGCTATAGCCGATATACACTTTATACTCCACCCACATTATATTATAGCTTTAGAAACACTACCAGTGCGATTTGCAATCCGTGAAGAGTGAATTGCGCCTTGTTTTAGCCAGCGGGAAGGCGAGCCGGCGTTGTTGTGGTGATGATGTTTCGAGGGCTGAAGTACGTGGAGTGCCAAAACAGCTTTCAGACCAGCCAAACCCAATTAATTTTCAAGTTAACCCCCTGGGATACGTTATTTACTTGCTGTGAATAGCGTTGCCAATTTATGAAGAAGTATCAAAATGTGTGGGTGAGATAAAGTCGCTGCGAAGTTGAGGTACCTGTCGTCAAGCAGGGTTTCTGGCGAAGGGCTTTCCCACACACAAGGAGGCCGAGAATTGGTGATCCAGTCACCGGGAACGGACCAGATATCTTCTCCAATCCTTCATGCAGGCAACTCTTGTTGTACCATATTGAACGCGACGACTCCTTTTCTTGCTAGAAGTTGTAGTGCAAACTAATGTACAGTTCGCCGAGTCCGTTCTCATTTTTTTGTTGTTACAACCTTAGCGTTGGTTTTAATGAGACACCAAGATGAGAGACACCGGGATGAAAGATACCTACGCTCGGTCGGTTTCGTAGCAGCAGCGACCAATGATGGTGCATTTGATCTCTCGTTGATCTTAATCCTACCTTCTTAAGAAGAGATGCTCATGAGTCAGGATGGATGGAAACACACGGCCTCAACCACGCTGATTGGCTTGTCACGTGATGAGCACGCAAGCCTCCAATCAACTTCGATCGCTCCTCATGCTTCTGCCCTCGCTCACCACCTCTTCCCTAAGTCACAAGCTTCCACCAACGAAGAATATTCTCGCAAGGCTTACGGTACGAAACCAACCCCCCTCAATAAATAATCTATATTTTAAACAAGACCCACACCGCTATTACTGTTTCTCTAAACTTAATTTGTCTACCCGTTTTGGCACATCATCGTCAGCTCTGCCCTGCTCTTACGTGCGGAACACGAACATCCCCACCTGTTACGCATACATCCTCACCATCTGTTCGTTTCGCCCTGTCCCTACGTGCGGAACACGGACGTCCCCACTCGTAACACATCCATCTCACCACCTGTTCGTACTGTTCCGAGGCCTTCGCCAACTCGTTCCATTCTGCTCCCTTCAACGAGCGAACGGATGGGTGACCACATATCAGGGGAAAATAAAGATTAGGAAAAGACCTGACGACACAGAAGGAGCGGAGCTCAGAGGTCCTTTCAGATCCATTCTGAATTTCTTTCCTTAAGGCATGTATTATGATGTCAGCGCCATCACCCTGAGCACAGTTTCCCCTCTACAGCTTACGAACCAAACATTGCTTAATTCCTATTCGAGATATTATCCCAGGCTCACTCTTCGCCGCAATGGTATCTAAGATTATTTTCTTAATGGCAGACTACAGTCATGGCCCGACAGGTTCGCGCGTTGCCATAGCTTCCTCGAGAGCGCATATTACTTCGAGCATCCAGAGACTGCAATCCCCTGGGTAATCTTTCATGAAGCCGACTTTGAAATCCACTTCGCAACAGAGTCTGGCAAGCCTCCCGTTTGCGACGAGAAGATGTTATCTGGCTGGACAGGCGCTCTCCTTGGGGCATCAAAAGCTGCCAAATCTGCTTATCAGACCTTGTCCTGCAACGAAAATTTCAGAAATCCGCGCGCTTGGACGGAGCCAGCATTTAATCTAGATTCTTACGATTTGGTCTTTCTGCCTGGCGGCCATGACAAGGCAGTTCAGCTGGTTATTGATTCAAGGAATGTCCACCACCATGTTGCAAGCTACTTCCCGAAGACAAGAAAACCCTCCAGTAAGTGCGTAGCTGCGATCTGCCACGGCGTCCAAGTTCTTGCTTCGTCATCACTGCCCGACGGCCGGAGCATTATACACGATGTGCAGACTACAGCGCTGCCTGCGTTCCTAGAAGAGAGTATTACGGCTATAACACGACCATTTTTTGGGAGACTATTATAAGACATATGGTGCTGGGACGGACTCGGTCGAAAAGATTGTGAGGGAAAGTCTTGACGAGAACTCGCAGTTCAAGAATAGTTATAATCCTACTTCCACGTACGTTAGTTGTCTATTTAGGGCTTGGAGGTTGGCTGACTTGCCATGATAGGTTTGTCGTTCACGACCTAACGTACAATTACTTGTCGGCTCGATTTCCGCCTGACGCAGAGCTGCTCACGCAGAAAGCTGTGGAGTTGGTAAACGAAGCGTGTGGCACTTCTAAAGCCTAGGGATCGTGTGCTCGTTATCGCGTTCCCTACACCTTGTGGTTACAGTCTAGTTTTAATACTTTCGCTTGTTTTTAAACGCTTAGCCTTCATAGTGTTTGTCTAATCGACTCGATCGTTGCCGACACTCCACCGCGTTTCCCCCCTCGCTCAATACAGCTTCCTCATACCACAATCCTCACCCGGTCCGGTACGATGTCTAATGGGACATGCTACCAGACCGGGTACAATCGTAGGCCCCTCTGATTTAATTGTCTCGCAACAACAAGGACGCTTGCCAAGGGCTTCCCTCTAACACTACATATTCTATTTACAGAAACTCCAAACGCTAAATATTGACTTACACGCACTGCCGTTGCTAAGCCCCTTAACGATACCTTGTTCCGTTACCAGCTACTGTTACGACTACGCAATTCCATCAATTCAAAATATTAATTAACCCAACTGTCTCTTAGTACTGCAATGGAAATATAGTCTGGGTTTAATCTAAAACGTAATAATAATGGTGTTGAAGATACGACCAAGAACTCTGTAAACCAAGTAGTTCTAGAGAAAAGAAATCTAGCAGGCTTGTCCTATCTGAGACAACCTATTCTGATTATAAAACTAGGGCCCCTAGTAGCCGACTAACGCCAACCCTACCTTAGGACCCCTCAAGGAATTATTCAAGAATTTGGTCCAGACCAGACGGCTACAACAACAACAACAACAGCGGCAATGGATAACAAGCCTCCATCACGCACAGCTCTAAGGACAATAAGAACATCCACAACTCTCAGGATTCAACTTTGATGCAATGAGATATTGAAGAACCGGGGAATGATAATTCTCATTCCCAAGGAGAAGCCTCAGAACCCTAGGATCTAGTATTTCTGGAGGAACCCTTTAGACTGGGACTAGAAAGTATCGTTGATCAGATGCACACCCAAATCCCTGAGACTAATTCCGCGCAAAGAAACCAAGGAGATTAGAAAATGAGAAAATATAATCACCCCCAGCCCCCATCGTCCATGCACCTCCATCGAACAACAATGAATCCAATGGTGGCTAAGTCCTATTATAAATCACTAGCCTCACAAGGAGTGTACATGATCACATGAAGTATTTTATCTGTTGGAGAGAAATTTTCTACAAGTCATCAGCTCAAAGAAACCTGGTGGAATCTCTAATCCCTAGCTAGAAGATTGTTTCAGCAGCATATTCACACTAACCGCTCTACAGTAGCAGAACAGATTTAATTCGTAAAATCTTTTCCTAGATTTAGGGAGAATGTCGACAGAATGCAGATCTCTGTCCTACACTACCTTTACCTCTACGAACCGGTCCCTACGAATGGACGCCTAGGTGATGCCTAACCCCTTTTTAACCATCCAACCCATCTGGTTCCTGGAAAAGAATACGGATATGAGGCCAATTTCTAACGAATTAATGTCCTCCCCTTACTTGCCAGGCTGGAGTTAAAGTTTGAACAACTATTCCTTGTGCAACTCAAGTAAATTTAACATATCGACCTTGACGTTACCACCCCGTGTAGACATTGCTATGCCGCATCTAGGGGACTACTACCATGATTATCGGAAATTTTAGAAGAGGGCAGTCTCTGTGTAAGTCTGGCGTTTAGGGCAAGTTGAACGATTGGATAACCCTTCTTAAAAATAATAATAGATTGGGAGGTGGGAGAGCTGGCGTTTCTGAAAGATGGAGTCTTCTATTTGCTATGCCGAGCATGCATGCAAAGATCATAGTAGCGATTCATGGGACACCAAAAGTCGCCCGGGTGAAGCCGAAGGGACCAATTATCTCGAGGGGTGCGAGGAAGAGGAGCCACCGGGATCGTACCCTGGGCTGCAACTTTCCAGGGTCACGACGGCGTATGCCACGAAATTAGTGGGTTGAGGAGAAGTATAAGAGGTAGAACATATAGGCACGCATGCTAAATTCACACTAATAGTGGCAAGGCCAAAGCCCTATTGTTCGTATACCGACTGGAATAATTGGAGGAATGTGAAGGTCAGGGCGTCGCTGAGGTCCTGATCTCGTTTGGACCGTAAATGTTAATGCTTTTGCTAGTCTTGCACCGATACTGAGCTGCGTTATCAAGTAGGATTGTAACTCGAGCCTCTGGCATGCAGAAGAAGTGGATGAGCTGGATTGCCCTGTCTTCAATTAACTGAACCAAAAAGAACCACGGAAGCTTGAGGGTAACCTTCTACGAATCGCCGAAAATGGGTCCAATGGCTACCCCACCAACAGAGGATAGGACAAGGGATGTAACAGCGTACTTTTGCTCATCTGACTCCCACATATTCGCAAGAACTCCGATTTGTGACTGATTCACCAGCGGTGGATATACCACCCAGAAAACGCACGATAACGCATGTGCCGTGGTGCTTCAAAAGAGCGCAATACAATTGCTAGATATTTACTAGAAATACTGAGCCGCAGGATTGGCCCCCTGCCATATTCCTCGCTCTAAGGTGCCCGAATTCGCTTCCAAAAGCAAAGGCAACGAGGTAAGCCATTTGGGGGATGCGAGTGGCTTGCTTACTGACGACGAATGGTCAGATGGTCAGAGATAGCACTGACGGCATTCGTGTACGTAATCACATTATGCTCATAAAGATTTGGATGAGGAAGCCAACACTTAGAATCTGCCATTTGCGCCAAGTAGGAGAGTTATATCCAAGCTTTTCCCAGGCATCAGTCTTGGAACTTGATCTTGTCGTCTGAGATAATGGAGTCTATATGTTCTTGTTTGAGCTGGGCACCCTCGCTGTGGGTTGGGTCGCGCTTGGTTTCTGGCACTGAAGTCGCCATTTTGGGTAGAGTAAAAATGTCAACGACAAATTGGGAAGAAGGATGACAGAAATGAGAAGTAGGGGTTCTTCCTACAAAGGGATATAACTTATATTTGCCCCCTTCGCCCCGGGATATTTTACTATCACTTGTTGGACTTCCTTACCCGGCAGTCCTGCCATGGTGTCTTTGTTCTTCGCGAGCTTCTCCCTGCCAAATCTTCTTCGAAGCAACATATCCAACAAGTCAAGGCGTCACACGAATTCAGCTAAGGGGTTCGTGAGACACGTGGGATGGTTTAATTTTCCTATCAACGACTGATGATGGGATTCATTTCCCTAGGTGGTGAGGATCAGTTTCCGTCATGATCTTCGCATGTGGTTTTTTTTGGAGCGTACGCGAAAATCGCCGTGGCTGTATGTAGTTCTCGTAATTTGGGTCGTATCTGATTTGTGAGTCTGGGGTGTCGGGGTATATGATGTTATGTGTTGTGGGTGGATTGCCTGGTGGTCTTCACCACAGTTGGGTCAATTGGTAAGCCTCACTTGCTGAATCTGTCAAACCCATTTGGGTTGGCTCTTCATCCATAGAATTCAGAAATAGCCTGCGATTTCAACTTTCTTATTGTTGATATTGTACATCTCGTTTCATCGTACCTAATTCGTGAGGCGTGAAGGTGTCGAAAGATCCAAAATGATCCCCGCTTTGAAGAACAACTGCCACCTACTCCATTGTACACAATAACGAGAAGTTCCCGATTCAATCAAAATGCCAACGTACCACACCAGCCCCATTTTTATCGGCCGACTGCCCGGGGTGGAAATTCGAAGTGAGGCATTGCCTTTTCCTCTTTTTCTTGAGCGCGCTCCCACGCAGCCTGCTCAGCCATTAGGAGCTCAGCAACCGCATCCACACACCCATAGAACCGCTGCCTGACATCAGTCTTGCCGAGGTAAGCACTTGTTTTTGCTTTGAGAATGTCCACCTGGTTCCATTCCTCCAAAGGAACGTCATCCAGATCCGGGACATTGAACCTGAAGTACTTCAGCCATCCCCTGCCAATGAGATCTTGCATATCCACTTCGAATTTATCCCCAGCCGTCTTAGCTTCGGCAGATCTGTCATCCACGCTATTGGCCATCTCGTTGCTTTCCTGCATTCTGTCTAAGCCGGTTCCGGTACCGACGCTGACAACAATCATCGTGTCGTTGGCGTAGCTATAAAGTTTTCGTGTTTCATAAAATAAGTCGCGTATAGGGTTATTTTTCGCTGTGCCATAATCTATCAACCCCGGCTCGATGACGGCTCTACGATCCGAGCCGCCCTGAAGATCGATGTAGCGTGGCGCTGCAGATGTTGCGCGTAGAGCCTCCCATATTGTGAGGTTCGGCGCAAGTTCAGGGCCAGCCATACGGCGAGTTAGATAGGATCGTATTAGTGCAGGGCGGTTGACACCGATTTCGACTTGAGTTGAGATTACGAAACTGTAGCAATGCAATGTGAGTCACTTCACCGGACAGGAACACTAACACCACTTACACATTTGTAGAGTCTCGCCTCTGATCAAAGAAAATCTCGTCTTGATCCCCAACCTCACTCCTCACTAGGTCCTTGGCTTTGTTCTCCAGAGCTAGTCCATCGCTCGGGGTCGATGATGCGTGAGGATCAAGTGACATGAAAAATTTAAACTTGTCCGCGTACATAGACTGCAGGAGGTTTACATAAGCGTCCCTCGCTCTATGAGGCCGCATGCGGAGTCGTCCGAGCATGATGGCAAGTAAACCTCCTGTACTCGTGCCGCCGATAAGATCGAAGATTTGGTACGGATCGACTCGACGCCCTATCTTAGTGCAGATTGCGTTCACGAGAGACTCCACGAGGAGGACTGCTGAGAGTCCGCGAACGCCGTCACCGTCGAGCGAGAGCAGAATTTTCGTTTCTCTGATCATAACGTGAGGCACTGATATTGGTGAGATTGGGGTGTGCGAGGACTCAGTCACCAGGGCCGGGTAGGGCTGCTGAAATTCATGGCCGATGGGTGGCAGTGCCCCTTCAGGTGGAAGCGCCGGAACGACTCGGGGATCTATGGGATGAAAAGCCGAGAGAGTTGGTCGGGATGAGTATGGAGAAGCGAGAGGTGGTGTATGTATCTGAGTAGATGTCACGGGTCCGTACGTTTGTGAAGAGGCTGGGCTGGGGCTTTGAGAATGACTATTTGAAAATTCTCGTGAAACAGAAGCGTCTATCTCTCCATTCCTCGATGGAGGGTGAATAGCGTCCCTAGTGGGGCGAGATGGTACATGGCCGTTGAGGATTGGACTAGAATGACCGGGCGACAACGGCGGCCATGCTCTGTAGCCAGAGGCATTCTCGTGGACTAACCGTGCCTCTGCATCCTTTGCGATTCTTCTCACCTCTGGATCTTGCGCCTTTCTAGGCTATCGTTAGCTTAGGTCGGTTTAGGGGCGCGCACAAGGTGGACTTGCTGCCGAACCCAGCCGACATCCCAAGATTCCCAAGCACCATTGAGCAGGAATTGGATCGTCGTCGGAAAAGCAGAATCGTAAAAATAATGCGTCCCTTCAATCGGCGAATACCTGACTAAGCCGAAATCGACCTCGATCAATGACATGGTTGCCCGTGCTGAGTATTTGCAGCAAAGGTGAGCATTCAGTATGGCGTTTGGGTTTATGAAAGCCGTGGTGGGAGATACGTGTTGGTTGCCACCGCCGGCCGTGTCGTCTCTCCCCACCTGCTGGCTAATTAGCATGAAATGACCTGCATTAACTCCAATAAATTTCCGCCTTTCGGACCCGGTCTGCACGGTTGCGAGTCGCAAAACGTCGACGCCACATCGCTAAACAGCCCTAGTTGCATGTGGTGTCCGGTATCGCCGTTACTGGTTCCGGGGTCTGTTTCGAAGCTCTGAATGTTTCTGGTAGGGCGGTTCTCGTGTCAAACAACTGCGAGACACATGCACTCGCACCTCCTTCAAGATAGTGCATGGATCTGCTCAGATCACTGCATGACAGAGTAAACGGGCCTATGGCTGCCTCGAGGTGAAGCCTGTACCTTTCACGGCGCTTGGAGATCTAACATTAGGGCAAAGACGCCCTTGCAATGGAAGCTCCGTAAGCGAAGCTGATTGCTATATCCCTCACTTTTCCGTGAGTTGAGGTTATGGAACTAGAAAGTTGATAACCCTTGAGCAGTGGGTAAAACAGAAGTTGTTCAGATACCGAGGGTGAGCTGGAAGTCCATTGGACGCGGCTCGGGCCGTCCGGCCGCATCCGGGAAGGCTCACTTGAGAGTCCGTCCGAGCGGTTCGTTTGTTGCGCGAAGGAGTGGCACATGATGCATATCCTTCCCAATGGATGTAGTTACATATGTTCGCAGAGAGCGTGGATGCAGGTAAAAATGCTCCAGCCCATGGCCGTTGCAGCAGCCTAACGTAAGCAGTAAACCTTCCGCTTCCTCCTACTAAACATTGTGACCCCCAGAAGCATTACCTTCAGTCTAACCATGCGCAATAAGAACTCATCATTCCTACTTACAAATCTAAACATTGCGGGGTAATCGATGAGCAACCAGTACTGAGCTTGCTTTCAAAGGTATGTCGTTTCTACTCTCAGTCCGGTGCTGATGCCAACAGATTTTGTGGCTTGCTGTCGCCACGTTGCGCCAGGCGGATCGTATTGGCCTGAACTTTTCCTTCGAGCGCAAGTGTCGTATTCAGTGCTTGTAATTCGGTCGGCATCGGAACACCGATATACACTTCCCACCTGTCGGGGCCTCGAAGGAATCCGCGAGATTCCGTCAATACTGGTATGCACTCCCAATAACGAGATCCTTCGACGGAGTGAGCCATCTCTAGTCCTGGAGACCGGATTCATCGACTGGCGAATAAGAATGCAGATGCCGCCGAATTTTCAGGACAAACCACAGGCCTGTAAAGGCCACTCAATCCAAGGGAGGAATTCGTCCGCCAGACACGGCTTCATCTCTTTAAGGACATGTTCCGCAAACCCGTCTAAGTACCAAAAGCCGGATGCCCTCTTCAACAAGACGCAGCAGTGTGCTAGCAGGATAAGAGCGCGAGGTCTCTGCAATCCCAATAGCTCGAGGTATCCTTGGTCCACCTTCTCGACCCAGAAGAGAACCCCATACTTCGGACCTATCCTACTTTCAGGAGAATATGTGAGAGCAAAGGCCTGCCGAAGCCAATGAAGTGCATTATCGTAGTGAACCCCTTCGATTTGCTCTTCTGCAGGGAGGTTGGTGAGGAACCCGTGAAGACCGACGAGTCGATAGTCTTCCGGGTTTAAAGTGTATTCGACAGGTTGAACTCTGCGACGGTGCATTTGTTGATCCATCGGTCCATTATCGATCCAACCCTGCCATGAAGGAGGTATGTCGCCAACGCCTCGATGTAGGAAGACCCACTCCGGAGCCCCGTCAGCGAAAAGGGAGCCGGCATCCTTCGGGGCTGCGAATGAGTAGACAGTTGTTAATGCGGAGAAGGCGAGGATAGCGTGGACATTCTTTTCAGAAACGTTCGTAATCGCATTCCTATACTCGGGGAGCGCAAGATCTTGATGATAGGCTGCTAGCTGGATGTATCTCATTTTCACCGTGTGGTCTGTCGATAGCCGAGCTAAGTGGAGGGCCGACACCGCAAGGATCCCTCTCATGAGGAAAGAGAACTGCTGCCCAAGCTTAGGCACATCGACTTGCCAGGGCTCCGCATCTCCTGGAAAGTTGTCACCAAAGCCATAGCAGGTCGAGATGGTCCACTGGTGAAGTAGAGACAAATCGCGGAGGGGTAAGTCGTGAGACCCAGGAGGACACTGAGGCACAGGAGGCTCTTCAACTAAACTCTCAGGTGTTTGGACTAGAGGAGGTGTGTTTGATGTTGAAGTTGAAGCCTGATCTCGAATGTAATCTGACGAGGGGGGTGAGGGGTAGACACAATCGGCTGAGTATCGAACACAATTTGAACACTGTGGCTTCTCCTCGTCACACTGCAGGAGCGTCAGACTCGACTCTTTAAGCCTGCCTTCATGTCAGGGAACAGATGATCGGAGCCTACTTTTATCTTCCGACGCTTGCAGGTAGCACACCCGCTCTTCACCTTCCGGTGCGGCCGCTTCTTGTACACTGTCCAACGTCAGCTCGGGGCCAAGCAAACAGCGAGAAGGGTGAGATACCTTTGGATTCAGACGACATAGCCCTGCCGACGATTTATTGACACGGGAGATCCTACACGGGGCGAAAGAAACGTTTTAAATTGCTGACCCTAAGCTAGAGTTGAGGGAGCATGGTAACAAAGTACTGGTCAGAAAACTTTAGGCCCGCTAACGTGGGTGAGACCCCAACATCGGCCGACCGCACTCACGAGGGGAAGATGCGCGACGATGAGAATTGAGGTTGAAGATGAGGAAACCTACTAGCCTTATGTAAGTAGTCATCCGTAGGGCTGAGATTGGGACTAGCTCTATGTCCCATGAGAGGCTAGGATGTGGGCTAGGCCACACGCATCCACCAGTCAGATGTGAAGTCTAATATTTGGCACAGATGCGGCGCACAGAAGCGATCATGAGTTGTCGATAAACCTGGACGTTTGGAGATCCACGCTCTCCTTTCTGAGTTTGAGATCTACTTGCTGCATCGGTGCGCATTATTAATCCTCGACTCAAGCGAAGCTCCCGGCCCGCTGTGTTTCTTAAATCCGTGGATCTTCTGCGAACCACAGGACCGAGAGACATCGAGAAAAAGGTGATGAGCGCAGCAGTGGACGCGAAAGATGCGACAATTGTCTCAAGCCTTCTGCACCTTGGTGGAGGGCATGGAGGTGGTGGAGGCGCAATCGGCGTGGTGCAGTATCGAGGTAATCCATAACACCAAGCGCGTTAGGTTACCATTCGAGGCATGTCACTATGCCATGGTGAGCACTACTGTGAAACGGAAGATATTCCTTTCGCCGGTTGCTTGCAGCCAAACAACCACAGATTGATATCCTTGGCACCAAGGATATGTATGGAGAGCCAAGTGTGACATGTCGACATGAAGAAATTATCGGTGAGGACTCCTTGCTGCATATAAGGCGTGCAAGGTTGTCTAAGACATAACTGCCGTGGGTATTAATTACAAAGCAAATCTATAAAAAAAAAGGACCTCAGAAGGCGGAGGTGGGAACATCTACACTCCGCGAGAACTGAACACTTTTTTTTTTTTTTTGGAAAAGAACGGTAGTAGCGATAAAGAAGTCGAACACAGGCGTGAAGTAACTCGGAGACATTAAGGTGAGGGCTGGCACAAGTCACCGAACCCATTGAAAGGGGCTTACTTGTTCTCATACGGATGCCTTTCGCGATGTGATTCTGACGCGTCACATCGATGTTGTCATGAAGGTGCAGGAAAACAAATCGCAACTGCAAGTTCGTGGTACGAATCCTTCGCCGCTTTCTTGAAACCAAAAACATGACCGGTGCGGCATGTAATTGGATTGTCGTCAAAAATCCTCACGTCTCATTCGCTGTGCGACGGCTAATTCACGAACATTATTTGTCCCTCCGCCAACCAATACCTTTCACTTTGCACAAATAGAAGCGTTCTGAGGCATCAGCACAATGAATGACGATGGGAAGAGCAAACAGGGCTTCCTCTGCTATCTACTCTGCTCCGCGACAATAAGAAAATTACCTTGCGATACAGCGATGCCTGCATATTCACTTCCATCTCACTCTTTTCACCATTATCATCCACAAGAATTGTGCATTCCTTGATTTCCCTTATCCAGCTGGGGTCCAAGGTGGCCAATCACCGGACCGGGCTGCCCGAGGAAAAAGTGCGGGCCTACAACGCAGCGCGCCCTCTTCCAAGGTTCCCTTCACACCCCAACAAGTCGCTCCTCGCCCCAGCAACCTTTTCCATCAGAAAACTCCACCACAACCATCAGAAAATCATCGGCGAGGCGATTTTCTCGATGCTCCATCAAAGCGCTATCTTTTGATACCCTATTCACGAATATTGCGACGAATTTTGCGTCGAAAACGCCGCTGCGAAGGTTCGCCGTTCGCTGTCGCACTGGGCCGCGGCGAAAGGGCCCCCGGGCCACGTACCACGCCTTACGCTGCCCATTCCCACATCTACCCGCCGTCACTGCTGCTGCCTGCCCTAGCGACATTTTTTCTCACGACAAACAACACCATCACGATAGCGCATCATGACGCAACGAGTCACCGGCCAACGCTTTCGCCAGCGCAAGCTATCTACGAAGCAGAACTTACCTGTGTTACGCGAACATGAGGTCGAGAAGCTTCCCGACGACGATGCGACGCGGCACATTCCTAAAGTCGAAACTGGCGTGGAAAAAGGAGAGGAAATCGTAAGTCGCCCCTTCCACTGCGCTAAGCCACTTTTGTCGTTGCTTCATTTCCCTTCACATCCACGCATACGAGGTGGCGCAGCCATAAACGGCATTTCACCAGGACAGGATACGGCAAAAGTCCCTGTCCTAGCGAAATATCATAAATCTCAAACCTACCTTTTGCTAATGCCATACTCTTGCATCCTGATAACAATGTTAATAGGAGCACCATCTGCAAGCCGTAATATCTGCAGCACAAGCAGCTGCATCTGGCAGCGGTGTAGCACAACTGTACATTCCAACACCTGATGCCGTCGCAAGCAAGCTGCAATATGAAGATGTCTATCCAAGACACTTCACGCAGCCTGCAACCTACATCCGGTTTTCGTCCACCGTCGAAGACATGATAGGATGTCCGTATTGTATGAATGATGAGGATGTCACTTATCTGAAGTCCTTCAACCAAAAGAAAGGTAAAGGCGTGCATTGCTCCGAAGATGAGTTCGAGGAGGTGATGAACTTTTTCGAGGAGCAATCTCAACAAAAGCAGCCCTATGCCTCCGTGGACAATCCACCAGTCTTGCCATTTGAAGACCTCGAAGCTGAATTCGATGAGACAATCAGTGAGCCTGCGCGGCGATTTGCAAAAGACATATACAACCACTGGAAGAACCAACGTTTACTGCAAGGAAACCGTGCCTTGATCCCGAATTTGAAATTCGAGACAAATCTAGAAACCGATGAATCAGATCCATACGTGTGCTTCCGACGTCGCGAGGTACGGCAGGTCCGGAAGACTCGTGGAAGAGATGCGCAGGTGACGGAGAAGATCAAGAAGCTGAGGACCGATTTGGAGTCTGCACGATTTTTGATGGCAGAAGTAAAGAAAAGAGAAATTGTCACACGCCAGCAACTTGCCATGGACAGGCAGATCTTCGAGCAGCGGACTGCGGTCAAGGAGATTAAGAGGAAGCTTGGCATCAAAGGAGACGATGAAGAGCTCCTCATCAATCAAAAGGTCAGTAAGACATCAAAAAGTTATCCTTTCGGCTTACTCACTCGACTACAGCCCGCTCCCAAGCCAAAGAAGGTCGATGTTCCTGGCGTGCCACAAAGGGGTATTCCCGGTTTGCCTAAGACTCATCAGCTTGCTCGTCCAGATGGTCGTCTTTTCGATTCTGATCTCCATTACCTTGAAGAACAGCAGGCCAAACGTGCAGAGGCGATTGAAGGTTTCATCGAGGAGAATCTGATGAAACACCAGAAATGGAACGTTGGGTGGGTTGATGCGACATGGCGTCCAATTACACCTCCTTTGGAACAAGCAGCCAAACCAGATTTCCGGCCTGTCTTCACCAGTTCCCAGCTGCCGACACCGCCGGCATCTGAATCATCTGACCCCGTTGGAGACGCCATGGACGTTGATCAAACGAACAAGGTGGTAGAAACACGAGGAAGCGCTCGAATCCGATACGGCACGCCGCCAGATGAAGACGACCAGCGTCGGTACCGCCGTCGTATGGGCCGTGGAGGACGTGTGATGATTGATCGTCGAGGTGTGAAACGTGCTAAGTTGGATGCCGTCGCCGAGAGAGTCGCAGATCGATTCAAGTACTCGGGTGATAGTAGTGAGGACGAGCAGATCTATCCAGTGGATTGGACCGATAATCTTCATATCCGATACCGAATCATGATCGAGCGACAGGGCGAAAAACAGCATGCTCAGGCCGTAGCACAGAGCCGAAGGGCCATTGAGAACCATAACCGATCTGCCTCTGGACATTTGTTACCTCCATCAGCTGCCGGCTGAGAAACTTGAAAGGAGCAGGGAACGGATTGCAGTACGGACCTTTAACTTTTACATTCGATGGGAAGAAGTGTTGGCTTCATGAGGATGAACTACTTATACCCATGCGTACGTTTTCATCGAGCAAGGAATGATGCACGATGTTGGATTCCGGATTCTCGAGCTAGGGCATATGCATAAACCAGCCAATAGCCTGGTCTATGTGCACGGGTCCTCAAAGGGACATTTTCGAAGACGAATAGGAAGATATTGACGGTGGAAGGGATGGAAGGACGTGCATGCCTGGATACCGACACATAAAAACTGTTGGATATTCCTAGGGCGCTGGATTAGGTAGATTAGTTGCTGAAACGATCAACAAAATAAAAAAGTTGAAAAAGTTGAAAACATACCAGTTAACTCGACTAATTTGCCTCTTGTGTATTTTGCTCAGCCCTGTCGTAGGGTTTTAAGATGTTTCGCTTAGCTTCCTCGGTTCACTCACTCGACCCTCTGCCTCTTTTTTGGTGGACCCGCTGAATCATGACCCGGCTTTTTCCCCACCTTATTTTGCACAACTAGATGTTCGATTAGACGATCCAACGCCTCCACAGCATCTCTCAATATCTTCTTTTCGCCAATCCGGACCAACTTGGCCATCATATAACGTCTTTCGCGGGACACATCAGAGCTTGTCAAAGGCACGACCGTCTTCTCAGCAATGTCTTCTTCAAGCGTGGTCGTATAGTCTTTCATGTGAGTGGTTATTATCTCTATAAGTAGCTGTGCGCCTTTGATCGAGATCTTATCGGGTTTCGGAAGCTTTTCTCGATCCGCTATACGGTCGAATTCATGGTCTGGTAGGAGTAGAGCTTCGATCATGATGATGAGCTCTGGAGCGATGCTTTCCTGGATGTCAAAGGGCGAGCTGGTGGATATTGTGTAGCCGTCTTCGACAACGCCTTGAGATTCGAGATATTCAAACTATAGATGTTAGATTTACAAATAGGTGGTAGCTGGGGAGAGGGTGCGTACTTTGGATTTCAGATCTTCGGCCAGAACACCGGCTTTCTCCATGACGGCGGAGGCGGTGTAAAATGGGATTTCAGCGACATCGTATTTAGCGTAGTTGTCAGTGATATAGCCATAGCGGCGGAGGAGGTCGGATCGGGGGAGCGGGCCGTAGTCGTTGAAGATTTCTTCGCCAGCTTTAATGGATTTGAGGGCTTTCATGGAGAGTGAATTTTCTTCATAAAAGAGGCGGGCCTGTCTTCGTCAGCATAAGCTGTTTCGTGGTGGAGGGAGTTGGGGGAAGGTCGCACATTATTCCTGTCTGCGTCGGCATTGAGCATATCAGCCAATGGCACCATGCCCTTCGGTAAAGCTTCATCTTCCTCCTCAGACATGTAGCCCTCTTCATCGACTTCCTTTCTAGCGTCGGTGGGTTCGATGTCGAAAGCGTATGCCATGATGGTGGAAGCTAGCTTGTGCATTTGCTTCAGCATGACCGCCTTATTAGCTTCGTTGTCCGGAAAGTCGATACCCAAAACTTCTTTATATTCCGCGATAATCGGCAGAAGTCTCTCCTCAAACCCCTTATCCGCCTCTTCCTTCCCGATCTTTCCAACCACAGCACTTGCCTGCAGCTGCGCCAGCTCATCTGGCTCCCAGAACATCAGAGTATTGAATTCTTTGGGCAGGATGTCGAAATACGCATGCCATTTTGACTCCTTCCCCTTTTCGAGCTCGTAGAGCATGACGAGGATGAGGGAGAGCCAGGGATCGAGGTCGGCAAAGGCGGACGGGATTTTGGAAGGGAGGTCGGAGTTTTCGACGGAGAGGATGAGGGAGCGGGGGATGCGGAAGAGGAATTCTTCTTCTTGGACGTCTTGCAGAGCAACTTAATCTCCATTAGCCTACACTCTCCAAAAATACAGACCTTGGCATTTAGGGATGAGAAAGACCGCCAAGTGCGCAGCAGAAAAGAAACATCCATGTACCCACTCCCCGTCCCGCATGCTTCTCCTTCAAATCAGCAAGCTGAATTTTCGCACTGATCTCGGCTCC
Source organism: Lindgomyces ingoldianus (assembly GCF_010093535.1). Taxonomy (NCBI): domain Eukaryota; kingdom Fungi; phylum Ascomycota; class Dothideomycetes; order Pleosporales; family Lindgomycetaceae; genus Lindgomyces; species Lindgomyces ingoldianus. The sequence continues at coordinate 722,023 of NW_022985168.1, read as the reverse complement.
GGAACTAGCCAGCCAGGCCATGAAGCTCCAGCTGAGGGCGTCGGACTCCAACATCTTGAAATTTTTGAAGGTTAGTGGAGGGAGCGGCGGAGAAAGGATGGCACCTGAGCAATAATAGTCGTGGAGTTTTAGCGGGATTCTCCAGGCTGATCCGAACCGAGAGGCGCTGTGATTGGCTGGTTCCTGCAACAACTGCCAATCCTTCACGGTGTGTACTGATCACGCTGGGGAAAGCGGTAGATTGTTTACCTTTCGTGAATGCAATAGATGTTCGTCTAGGGGTTTTGGATTGTCGGTGAAAGAGCCGCGTTTGTTGAGGAAATTTAGTCTCATCCTTCAGTTCAGCCCTATGGGATGGACCTGAAGATTGCTATCGATAACTGATGGACTTGGCATATCTATAACATCGTCTCTCGTTGCTGCCGTTGCCCTTTACTTAATTTCGGCGTTTGCTACTCCTGCTTCTCACCACTAAAATTCCACCTCCTTGCGATTGAATTTCAGTGCTACACGTTGACTCCTTTGGACCCCACTATCCCAGCCACCCCACTCCACGACCTCCCTAGAACCTTCCCAGAATGATAGCCCTCGGCCTCGAAGGCAGCGCCAACAAAATCGGCATCGGACTAATATCTCACCCCTCCACCCCCTCCAAACCCCCCATAATTCTCGCCAACCTCCGCCACACCTACGTTTCTCCTCCAGGCGAAGGCTTCCTGCCAAAAGACACGGCTCTTCACCACCGAGCATGGGTCGTCAGACTCATAAAACAAGCAGTCCGACAAGCAGGAGTGCGGGTGGAGGATATAGATGTGATATGTTACACCAAAGGACCGGGGATGGGCGCGCCATTGCAGAGTGTTGCGCTTGCTGCAAGGACACTGGCGCTGCTTTGGGGGAAGCCGATGGTGGGGGTTAATCATTGTGTTGGACGTATGCCTCCTCTTCCCCTTCCCCTTCCCCTTCTCCTTTCCAACACAATTAAACTCACAGAAAGCACTACCTAACTCCTCCCCCAGACATCGAAATGGGCCGCTCCATAACCCGTGCCCTCAACCCCGTCGTCCTCTACGTCTCCGGCGGCAACACCCAAGTAATAGCCTATTCGTCTCAACGCTACCGCATCTTCGGCGAAACCCTCGACATTGCCATCGGCAACTGCATCGACCGCTTCGCACGCACACTACTCATCCCAAATGACCCGTTCCCCGGCTACAATGTTGAGCAGCTCGCCAAACACGGGAGGAATTTGGTCGATCTGCCGTACACGGTTAAGGGCATGGATGCGAGTTTCTCTGGGATTTTGGCGGCTGCGGACGTGCTTGCTGCAGGCATTGGGGAAGATTTGGATGAGGGTAAGAGGTTAAGGACGGAGGAGGGGGACCTGGTGACGAGGGAGGATTTATGCTTTTCGCTGCAGGAAACGGTGTTTGCGATGCTCGTTGAAATTACAGAGCGCGCGATGGCGCACGTAGGATCTACGCAAGTTCTAGTAGTCGGTGGTGTGGGGTCGAACGAGCGATTGCAGCAGATGATGGGGATTATGGCGCGGGATAGGGGTGGCAGTGTGTTTGCAACTGACGAGAGGTTTTGCATCGATAACGGGATTATGATTGCGCATGCCGGGCTGTTGGAGTATGAAACGGGAGTTGTGACGAAGTTTGAGGATACTTCGTGTACGCAGCGGTTTCGGACGGATGAAGTGTATGTGGGATGGAGGGAATGAGATCAGAGACGGCAATTTCACCAAAACAGAGGGAACAGCGCTATACGGACACTCCGGACACTTTATCTATTGCCGCTCCTGGCTGGTTGAGGGATCGCCTTTACTTCAACAACGCATAGTTAGGAGGATGCTGCTTAAGGAAAGCCTAAGAGGCGAAGCATGATATACCCGCAATTAGCTCCGTTGGAACTACTACCCCATTGGAGACTATATCTAGCTTACCGAACTCTCATCCGCAACAAGCAGAAACAAAGCAACAAATAGAACGGTCGCTGGTCCATTAATTTTGCAGCAGCTCAGGAACATAGCCAGAGCCAGAGCTTTTAACAAGTACGCCCAGCCAAATTCTTCCCATTAAAAAGGAGGGTAGCCAAAACCACCTTCCCGCACATATCAAAGCAAGAATCATTCAAAGTGGACTACCAAGACAAAAGCGCGGGAAATCTATATAGCCCGCCCAAACCAACTCATCCTAGTAATACCTTCCCATCCATGCATGATCCGATATTGTCATCGTTATCGTCACCACAGGAAGAATCATCCATTCATTCCATCCCGACACTCCCAAAACGGGATGCCGGTATTACTATGTCTGCCTGCCACAAATGATACCTGTGCAAATGCCAGCCCAGCCAAGGATGCCCTGTCCCTCCCATCATGATCGTTCATATCGTCGTATTCATTTCATTATTCTCCTGCTTTTGCTTGCTTCGCTGTGCCAGATGCCCGTATACGCTCACGCATATATCGTACGTCTACCTTGAAGCGTATATCATGTTGATGGAGCTTTTAGATTGGATGCTAGTCGAAGCGATCTGGGTCTTCGTTCTTGGGTTTGTACATAATCGTCGTGAGGAACTACACCACTCCTTAGCATCCCGTTTCTCCAATTGCTGAATACGACAGAATGTAGCTTACCTTGTGCTTATACCTCGTCGTCGCGCTAGTCGCCAAAATATTGTCCTTAATACTCGATGTCGCTAAATGATTCAGCACGGTATGGTTTGGCATAATCAGCACACTACTATCATCCTTCATCGGGGTTGTTCCGTTCAAAATGCTCTTACTCAAGAACATAGGCAGCGTAGGCGGAGTAGGCAAATTGCTTGCCACAGCATTGGCGCGTGCTAGCCTCGAAGACTCTTCTGGGGCATCGAGATCCAGGAGATAGCGTGGTATAGATTGATGATATCTCTTCGGGGATGCGACTTGCGTAGGCACTTTCGGCTTCGGGGGTGCCGCCCCTGGGGGTTTCTGCGTGACGGGGAGTATTTCTGGGGTTGGTGGCAGCGTCTGCGGAGGAAATATACCCGGCGGAGGTTGTAGTTCTTGCACGGGAACGGGCTCCGGTTTCTTGGCTTCTTCCGACGTGGCCGTGGGTGGTTGCGGGACATCGTCCACCGAGATCTCAAGGTAGTTCATCAGGATGTTGGTGTAATCGACCGCAGTTGGGAGTTTATCCGAAGTTTTCATGTCACCATCCACGATGAATTTGAGATGGTGGGTGCCTGGCACGATATTGACCATGGCAGAGAGGACATCTTTCTTCGGGCTCGGACCGCTGTAGAAAATGCATGTCAGTAAGTGTGCGGTGAAGGGCGCAGTGTAACCTCGAGGTCAGGCGAAGCAGAAGAGAACGTGTGAAACGCAAGGCTAGAGGAAAAGAGTGAGGCTGGTTAACGGGCCTCAGGCCCGAATGTCTCAATGCATGTCTCAATGAATGACTCAATGAAAACACCCACACGAGTAGATGCAGGCAACAATCCTGGGAAGGGCAGTTGCATGATCGACCGGGCCAAGGCCTGAGGATTTGGAGCTCATAAACATGTAGCAAACACAACGCCCAACTTACTTTCGATGGAGCTTGTACTTCCTGTTCCATCCAGCAAATGTGCCTGTGACGTAGACGCGCTCGCCGGGACCTTCCCACTCAATCAGCGTTGGGACGGAAGGCATATCGCCAGTAGCAGCCCGGTACTCGTCTCCCAGGTCATCGTCCTCTGCCGTTGTGCTACTTAGCACCGAGCCCTTCCGCGGCAGCTCGCCGTCGATGTCGTCCGGGTTGATGGGACTGACCAGGTCGTGCGGGGAGATAATGGGAGAGCCAGGGGTGTGAGGTTCTTCCTCAATGGGCAGCGGCAGGCGGGGCGGGCGGCTATACTGGGAGGGCGGGATGAAGTAGTCTTGCGAGGCGTCAGCAGGGTCAATCGAGGACACCGGTTCGTTCTCAACAGTCCGACTGGCATGGCTCTCGTCCTTGGGGAGAGTAGGCACGTCGACGGGCTTTGTCTGCGGAGAGGGCGCGAGGTGCGGTGGTGCTGCTTTGGCGGGCTTCGGCGGTGTGAGCTCGCGGGCGTGTCCCTGGCCCTGCACCTGGCCCTGCACCTGGCCCTTCTGGCGGGACTGCTCGTTGCCCATTCTGTCGTCCGGGGCGGGCCTCTCTGACTTCTCCTGGAGGCTCTCGGTCGCAGCGCGCAGCTGGTGGGCGACTTGGGCGGTGGTGCTGGAGACAGCAGCAGCGATGGTGTGTGCGCGGGTGCGGTCTCGCGAAGCCGGGGCACTTTCAAAAGAGGCACTCGGAGGGGCAGCGTGGGCCTTGTTGTGGAAGCTCAGGGCCTGGATGGACTCGCGCCTCCTCGCCTGGGCTGGGTACGCCGGCGTCAGCTCGCGGGGGTGAGGGAGAATGGCATTCCTCGCGGAGCCATGTGATGTGGTCACGCTGGGCGACTGCGGATTCGACGTGGGCGTGGTGGAGCGGGATGATGAGCTCTGGTTCCCCATCGGCGGACTCGAAAAGGAAAAGGCGGCGGATGCGTAGGGCTGAAGGCGAACACAACACGTTCCATCCAGAGATCAGGGCGAGCGAGTGATCCAAGGCTCCCACGATGTCTTGGTCTCGGATGCGGGAGGAAAACCACTTGCGCCGCCGCCCCAGATTTTCAAAGTCCCTTGCAGGCCACCGCCGGAGCACAGGCCAGCGATACGTACCTTGTCTGTACACCTGCATTTCTCGCGGGACTTGTGGTGGAGTGTCTGTCTAAACACGACCTCCCCTTTCGCCACCAACGTGAGCTTCATCCATAGCTCCCCAGCATCAGACCAGCAACGATAGCGGCGGTGGAAGAGACCTTGCTTTGCTATTGGAGTTGTCGCAGTCTCCGCAGCATGACCTCGTAGCAGGAGCTGGATCGCCACCACCCCCTCCTCAGCCACCCTCCCACAATGGCGGAGACACTACAAACTGCTCTAACCGTCCTCTACTATGTCTGCTGGCCCTTCATCAAACTCGTTCACGGCATCTCATACATCCTATCGCCCTTTTGGGCCATTGCTCAATTCGTGCTGCTACCCTTCACCCATCTCGTCCACATCCTGCTCAACATCGTACTATTTCCATTCCGGTTACAGTTGCTGGAACGAGTCGAGGTACATATTTTCACACGAGCACATCCAGACTCCTCACAATGCAAGGGGTATTATGCTAAAATGCTGCATCCCAGACTATCTACATTTACCTCGGCATTGCCGGTCTGATTGGCTGCATCACTGGCGCGATCCTCCATCTGAGCTTCAACTTCCTCTCCTCGACGCTCTGCATCGATGCCGCTGCGGGCGCAAAACCACGTCTTAAGGGAAGAAGTGCGGCTGAATACAGGGCAGCAAGACGTAGAAGGAAGTTTGAAGCATTAGATCATCCGTCAACTCCACCCATGGCCATGAGAGGTGGGCCTCCGTACAGCCAGCGAGGACTTGCATCTCAGACCATTGTCGAGGAAGAAGATTCGGACTTTTAAGAGGCGTGTGTCGTGTCCCACTGGGAGTCCTTGGTCCGGATGAAACACCGTGGATATTCGCCGGGAGGACCGTCGCACACGAACTCATCTGGTGGAGGTACCGGACTTACTTGGGGGGTGGAATGTGTTGTCGCCGATGCCTGTCCAGAAGAGGAGTTATGTGGATGGGTCCGAAGATGAAGCGATGGCTGTCCACGGGGGCGGAAGAGGTTGCGCATTAGTCTTGAAACAAGAGTCAACATCATCATAATGAGATCGTGGGCCTGGAAGAGCTGGTGCTGGCAGAGTCCGGCTCAACTAACATTGTCAAAGCACTGTCATCAGCCCCAGTGGACCCATTCGTGAGCCAGTGTATGATGCATACCCCCCACGTCACTTTTTCAGTCAGTCTCTTTTTTTTAAGCAGGATACCGTTAGAGTGAAAACCAATCAATGGAGGAGGAAAGGTGAGAAATCTTACCATCAAAAATACACATCGTCAAGCACAACCAAGCCAACTCTCGCCCTTTCAGGGTATACAGCAAAGCGTGGTTCCCAATCGTTGAGAGCGTGACCAGAACCGATCCGATTAATGTCCTGCGCAGTAGAGCCTCGATGGGTTTCAGAGAGTTCCGGTACCTTGGACGCGTACTGGGGCTTGTTTGCCGCCCTGCGCTATGTAGAATACGGCGGAGCCCTCGTGTAGTCGAGTTTAAAGTGGCGGTAGAGTTAGGCATGCCGCTGAATTGTAGCAAAGACCTCATGAGATAGATGAAGATGCCAGTAAGAGCTAAGTTGATGATGACATCAAAGGAGAGAAGTGGTATTGCCACTTTCAGAGGAAGTCCAATCCGGCACCGGCCATCGTCGGGGGACAACTCTGCGATCGGCCATGTGAAAGCGCATATTGCAATACTTCCAAACCCCATCGTGATCATGAGAATTCCTCCGAGCCAGATCCAATCCTGAACTCGCCGCACGTACGGTGCTCGCATGACGTGTGCCCGTTCGACCAAGAACACATACCTAGAAAGAATTGGATCAGCTTTGAGGGATGGTTGAGTAGGAACGACGTGACTTCTACTATATCTTCTCACTTAACTTAGAACATAACCAAGGTAAAGTTTATTTGTTAAAACTCTTGTTGGAATTGGAGACAGCATTAACAGGATGGTAATCATTGTTTTAATTTAACCTTGTCATATGTTCCGTCAGGTAGAATGATGCAGTATCTTTTTCGGCTGTAGAAAAAGAAGGACCATTTGGAGCTTACATTGTTCCTTTGCTGCTAACGTAGAAGATCAGGCAAATGATAATGGCGGAACTGCAAGCGGGTGCTGAGGACAATTGAAGACCATTCTCCAAGACCGCTGCTGTGAAGACAAAGGTGATGGCTAGAAGATAGAGAATGAGGACGAAGGTGCGTGTTAAATTTAACGTTTTCAGTTTTTTCCATTCGAGTTGTTTAGCGCGGTACCCTGGACTAACTGTCAGGATGCACTTCACACAGAGAGAGAATACCTACCAAACATTGCCGCCAGGACTAGCATGCAAAACAAAGGAGCCAACGTGTAAACGACTCGAGAGGCCTGAGACTCACCACACACGATGGGTAAGGCGTTTGTCGGTTTCTGATTTTGAGTGGAGTTGTGGAACTGCCTTTTTCCGACTGCACTGGCGAGGGCGAGTGGTGCCCAAAACCACCCCATCACGGAGAATCTAGAGACCAAGCCAATGTCGAGCAACATGTCATAGGGATAGTAGGAATGAAGTTAAGTTGAGGATATGCATAGAGTCGGCCGAACTCTAGGCAAGGTTGCGGAGTCTCGAGCCGGTGCTAGGTCACAGCGTCCAACTTTGAAGGGTCCCTTCGCATTTGACGGCCCATCCACTCTAGATAGGGAAGGAACGACATCGAAATCAAAATCAGACCTAGGGAACAACCCGCGATCGCGGTTGCGAAGGTATTCATTGCTCCAATTGCACGAGGGGGGCTGGAAGCCCAAGTCGCCAGGAAGTGAATCGTTCGAGAAAAGCGACTGGGTTGATTCTCCTAGCCACAGAATTCAACAGAATAGATTTGTTGCGCAAATTGGGTCTGTGAAAGAATTGTGCCAGGTGAGGAAAGGATCTGTTCTACAGGACAGCCAAGGGGCGTTGAGGGACTGACAAGAAAATGAAAATGCGGTGGATTGCGATCGTCATTGGACGTTTAGAATGTGATTGAGAAGCGGAATGGCTGTAGAGATAGTGCTGCCAGCTCCACGAAGCATGCTGTGAAACCACCATCACAGCCACGTGGCGATTATTGAAGCCAAGCTGAAGGAGAGATATCAGAGAGTGGAAGCCACAAGCGGCCTTGAGATGGCGAGTCCAGCAATGAAAACGGAGGGGGATCCTCTAAGGTCAGTTACTGCAAGGTCGGAGCCGTACCTAGTGACTTGGTATAGAGCCGGTGATCGGCTTCTGAAGAGGGCATTTTCGCTTGGCTCAGAGACTATGAATTCATTAAGTGCTAAGCAGTGGCTAGCTTGACTGTTAGTGGATAGTGAGTACTCCTTGGATGGCCGAATAACAAAACATTGTGGCTTCTAATACAATAAACAAGCATCCCAAGATCTTCTCAAGGGCGCCGCTACGGTCTCAAAGGGACCACAAGTTACCATATGTGTCGTCTAATACGATAAACAAGCATCCCAAGATTTCTCAAGGGCGCCTTACGGTCTCAAAGGGACCACAAGTCGGCATGTGTGTCGTCTAATACGATAAACAAGCATCCTAAGATCCTCTCAAGGGTGTCTCCAGTCTCAAAGGGGCTATAAGTCGACATGTGTGTCGTCTAATGCGGTTTTCATGAAGCCTTTGGCTGCCGGGAGAAGATTAAGGCCATCGAATCTAACGCACAACAAGCCCTGTACGCAGGCCTTCATCAGTTGCACAAATGCATGCCTCTGAGACATTGGAGGCTGGAGACCTTAGATTCGTTATCTCACTAGGGTGTTGGCCCGCATTCGTGTGTAGAGGAGTCTTGATCTGGTGACGTGCAGACAAGTGAACTTGGAAATTCCTTGGCGCCATCGATCGCAGTTGAGAGAATGTTGAAATCTCGGCTGCTTCTCATCTCGACAGCGCATTTCTAAATCAACAGTGGCACGGAGGGGAGTGCGAGGGTGGAACTGCCGACAGTTGGAATATCCCGCATGTGATGTTGAAAAGTGAACGCAAGATGGCCTAGTATGGACTCAAATGTGACGAGATGGGTGGCAAGCGACACGACCTAGATCAGCGGGAGGTAGGTTGCACGATGAATGGTGAGTGAGAAAGTCTAGCCGGGGCCAGAATCGCCACATGAGCGAAAAGGGACTTCTTTATCTGGAGAGAACATTCGAACGATGAAAGATTCAGACCTCGCAGTCACGCGACGGCGGAAGACACGAGGGATGTGCACTTTGAATGACGCTCCTCTCTGTTGGGAGAAGCCCGGCAACGCTCTGTGCTCGGCTGAGCAAATTGCGGATGACAAGAAAAAGAAAGCGGGCAGAGAAAGAGTCGCGCGGATCGCGGCATGCACGGTATCGTCATTCGCAGACGCGGCCAAGCGGAGCAGCGCTGCAGCAGCACAGCCCTCAGCTCTCGTCATGCCCCAAAGATAGAAAGAAGAGTAAGAGATTACTGTGCTGGACGAGTGAAGCAGAAGATAGAAGATGAGTGTGTGCTCGCAGTGACGGGCGAAAAAAGCTCGTCGTCGTCAGATGGGGTGGTGCCGCGGTGTGCTGAGGTTGTGCCACCTCCAGCAGTCGTCGTTTGCGGAGGAGCTTGCGAGAGCAAAGGTCGCGTTGAGTGCGGTGGCACCCCGCGAATGGCGCCGACGAGGCCGACTGGGGGGAGAAGGCCAGGGGGCCTGAAGCGAGGTGGCGGCCCAAGCGTTCCCAAATTTCCGTTTGTACTTAGCCCTGGTTCCAGGGCTTGGAAAGTGCAGCGCACAGCCAGCCAGCGCCAGCCTCAACACCACCTGCGCACGCTGCTTTCTTCTTCCTGCCCTCTTTCCCCGTCTTTTTTTGCCAATAACCCCCGCGACTCGGAGCGAACGCGCCTCATGCCATCTTGACCTGCTCGCCGCCGCTATTTCTACCGCCTCTCTTCCGCCCTCTGTAACATCTAATACCCCTATCTCGTGGCTCCCCTCCCCCAAGCTGCAGCACGCGCGAAAAGGAGGCCGCAGATTCACAATGCGGAAAAGCCTCGTCGCCTTTATTCTCATCACCATTGTCGTCCTTGGCCTCGCGGTCCAGCACGTGTGGATTCTGCTCAGTCTCCTCATCACCGACTATTCCCAGTATGCCATCTCGCGCGCCGACCTCCCTGCCCCCAAGTCCAACGCCATCAACGACCGACCGCAATTGATCCCCAAGATCATCCACCAGACCTATGTCAATGATAGCATACCGGCGCATTGGAAGGGCCCGCAGAAGAGCTGCATCGACCTTCACCCCGATTATGAGTACAAGGTTCGTGGCCCGGCGTCGCTCGACGTGGCCGTGGAGAACAAAGGCTGATCAGCATGTCTAGCTCTGGACTGATAAGAAGGCTCGGGAATTTATCGCTGCTGAGTATGCAACCACCACAGAGCGTTCTAGCGAGGAGAGCTAATTGCCCTCAGATACCCCTGGTTCCTCGAGAATTTTGACGGCTACCCATACCCCATTCAGCGTGCCGATTCGATAAGATACTTTGTGTTGCACCACTTTGGCGGCATCTATATCGATCTAGACGACGTATGTTTGTACCTTCGCCGCAGACGTGGCGTGCTGACCTCATGGACAGGGATGCAATCGCAGCCTCGACCCGCTCCTCGCATACCCTGCCTGGCTTCGCCTCACAACTCCAACCGGTATTTCCAACGATGCTATGGGCGCTATTCCTCGCCACCCCTTTTTCCTTAAGACGATTGACTCACTGCCCAAGTACAATCGCCGATGGATTCTCCCGTACATTACCGTTATGGGTACCACCGGACCTCTGTACCTGAGCATTATCTGGAGGCACTATATGAATGGAAACCCTGGACGAGATGATACTGTGCGCATCTTATTCCCTGATGAATACAACAACCATTCCTGGAGCTTCTTCACTCACCATCTTGGAAATAGTTGGCACAGCAGTGACGTTAAGCTAATATTCTGGGTAAGCTTCCGCGTCCGGAAATTACCGTACCCTCAGCGCTAACTTGTGCAGATGGGACAACACTGGCTACTGCTCACCTTCCTTGGGTTTGCCATTGGATTTTCGCTTCTATTCTGCATCTACTCGTTCTGCGTCCGTCGACGACAAGCCGATACCAAGGGCCGGTTCTCGTACTCGCGGATCCCCTTCTACCGCCGAATAAGCCAAAAAGACATTGAACTCGACGATCGACACGAAGTCTAAAAGCCTTCATTATTCGGCATACTTTCTGATTTTAATGAGCGACTCGTTATTTTGTAATACCATTGTTGCATTTCACCGGCGTGTGTCCAGGTTTCACGGTCGCTTCCAAGCCCATCGATGCTGCTGCATGCATATCTCTTCCAAACGCCTCGTTTCGTCTTCTATTCTTATGCATAATTTTGGATGGAGCGAGGTTGTCGTAATCTGGCATCGTCCTCCGTTCTGTACTTATTTTAATCTGCGTTTTGAGAGCAAGCAAGTAGGCGTCGGGGTATACATAGAGCCTATGGCACACACGCCATTGATGTTGTGTTGATGTTCCGTGGGATAACGGGAACTGAATTGTACGGTATAGGGGTAGGGTGGTCTGATTCTGTCATGTATGGCCTGTTTGATGATTCCACATGGGCAAGGTCCCGCCCTTGGCTGGGAAGGTAGTTCAATGAACTGATTGTCAGTCATCTTATGTGACATGTACCAGCTGCGTGTGCTGGTTGCTTGACTATTAATTGAAGGCTTCTATCGGAATCTTCGGAATCAATGCGGAAGGTGGTCTGGGTTGAGGTGTGTTCCTGCGCATGGACCCACTTTTTATTAGTGCGTCACGTGAGGGTTGCATCCGCCGGCTTCCGGTTCCTGACTTGCTGCTTCTGGGGATTCTTTGCGAGTGGATGCTGGTTGAAATGCTCAAGTTACGGCATGTTGTGCCTTTAGAGGAAACAATTGTGTAGCTTTTAAAATAATATCTTCGCCAGTGCCTTGGTTACAGTCTCGTCCCCTACTGCTGGACAGAATACCCTAATTCCAGGAATCAGTGTAAGCTTGGTGGTGATGCAGCTGAAGAATGTTGTACTTGTATGGAGCCTCTAGGGCAGTCATCTTAGATGAGAGGTAAGCACTAGTCAATAGTGCTATGGTCTGGTTATAATCGATGCCATAGCATGGAAGAAGGATTTATAAAGCGTGTGTGGAGACCATCCCTAGTGTCGAACAAGAAGACCTCGGAAGAGACCCCGTCTCTGAGGCTGCAGTGGGTGGTTAATTTTCAGCCGAGATGCAGCACAACTCCTGGGCTGGAATCTGTCAAACAAGGAGATGGCTGAGCAGTATATCTTCAAGACATATTGAGACATGTCTTCCCGGATCTATATGAGAGAATGGTACAGTATGAAGAGCGAAATAGTAGATTTAAAAGCTGGTAGGTGGGATGCAAGGAGCTGGTAGCAAAATTGATAAAGAGCGTGAAGCAGGCGGAAATTGGAACAGGATTACGGAGGGTGGAGGAGAGGGTAAACATGCACAATCTAATGTCTAGCATGCTGGTAGTAGCATCTGCTGCTTCCTCATCATCGACCATAAAAGCTGTAGCCGAGGCTATATCGACTTCCGGTTCTCCAACCCAAATTCTTAACAAGTCACTCAGGCGGTAATAGTAGCTCTGGGTTGGTTGACAACATGGGGTCGAAGCCGTAATTGAAGTGGGTGAAGTATCAATTAATCCGATACACTTTCCTGCAGCTTAGTTTTTGTATCGTGAACCTCGGAACACAACCCCAACACACAATTACAACGTTGTTCAAATTAACATTTCTAAACTGCCTTCTTCTCTTCTCTCTTCTTTACACCCACTCATGCTTTTAATTTATGTCGTTTGTCCACTAACGGCACTGCCTTCAATAATCGACTACTACGTGTTATATCTATCATCATAACTAGGCCTCACAGGTGCTTTGAGCATAAATATGAACACAGGCAATATTTTATAAGCCCGACGCCTTTCACTGCGGTCTCCCAGCTTCTGGGTATCAACCGTGACTATTCATCAAATGCTACCACCCACTCAACCTCAAACCTCGCGCTCGAAGCTTCCCGCTGCCGGGACAAGATCGTCGGCCTCAACGCCGCTATTACGATCGGCGAATGGCGTCTCGAAACTATCCAAGCATACGTCGTAAATACCATGAATGAGCCTTATGTACGAGCATCTTGGCATGACCATCTACGAGACTAGAAGGTTCTTGAAAGGCGTTCTAGAAGTCGTCTAACGTTCTCTCGAGACACAGCACAAGCGGACGAGGGAAATAGTCCGGTGGAAAGCAAAATGGAGACGAATACTGGGGAGTGAGGAGTTTGGGTGACATAGATGGAAGTGGAGGCAGTTCAAGCGGAGGCTATGGAACTACCACTGTTATTTAATGGGCAAATACGCATATGGATTCCCAAGCCTACCTCTGGATCTTCTAAACGCCACTCAACAAAGTGCCCTCGAACATTAACTCAATCGGGCTCTGCCCTCAAGTTCTCAAACATAAATGTCCCACCGGACATAGCTATTCGCAGTTTTGTTCGCAGTGCAGATGCTCTAAGTAGAAGACCTGCTACTTCAAGACACTCACCGTGTCTGAGATGAATAGATAGACTCTCCCTAAGTTCATGAAATACCGAACTTGGTAGTTGGCGGGCAGTTTTAAGACTTCAAGGAGACCTGCCGTAGGGGGAAATCATCATTAGAAGAAAGAAGCAATATGTGCTGATGCAACAGAGTGCCAACACACCAGATTCAGTACCACCAGTACTATTTCTAGGACGCATCCGTTTAACGTCTCAATTGAGCTTGATGAAACTTCGAGAAGATTATGCCATTGTTGGTTAGCAGCAACTCCGCACGACCAGCACTCCTAGATGATGGCTCAAGCATGCTCAATGTTCCTTGAGTGAAATTAATTCGTACCCCACTGCGGTGCATGCAACATGGGTCCGTCTCGCACGTAGTGTGTACTATTACCCATGAGTTAATCCAGAATGTGCTGAATAGTGAGCCGATTTTTGTTGTTCGTATCACGACATATTTCAATAACTTCTTCCACGGTAATGCCGCAGGAGGTTGCACTTTTGCCAATACTGCATAACAGTTTTTTTTTTGGAAAGGGCGTCCATTCGTGTGATATTTGCGCCGGCAAGACCGAGTCCCTCACCGGAATTATTTTCCTTTGGCTCGCATCTCGAACCAGGCCTGTTGTGGCTTACCGGGACTACCCGTGAAAACACTGCGCGGCCAGGCTAAGGAATCGGACCCAGCCTCGAGAAAGTTCACCGGTTGTTAGCCCTCCGCATAGGGCTGACAAGGGAGGTTACAGCTGACCCTTCGTGGGGGCTGACGTTACGAATTGCAGCCTCCTACATGCGGAATTTTGTGAAGCCTTGCAGATAGGGACCCTTCATTGAAGCTAGAGATGTTTGGACCAAGCCAGACCAGATCTTGAAATTTCTGACCGAACCTTGAGCGATCTCGCGCCAGAGGCCTTGGAGAGGCCTTGGAGATTGGGACTCTTCGTGAAGGCAAGAAATTGCAGTGTGTGTTGGTCCCTGCTCTCTGCTCGTTTTCGGCTTGGGCCTGTCCGCAAGGCAGGCAGTTTCTCATCCACATTCGCATATTATTAGCGAGGCAGTCAAGCCATCGATCACCTTCCTACGTCTCTCCTGCGCTAGAAGTTGCAGTGCTGAGCTAAGTGCTTCGCTTCCTCGCTCTGACTGACATTCTAACATTGTTATTGGCTAAGCAGTCAAGCCACCGGCTGCGTCCCAACGTCTCTCCAGCGCTAGAAATTGCAGTGTTTACCCATTCTGGTCAACAAGCGCTCCTGTGACTGACATTCTAACATTGTTATTGGCTAAGCAGTCAAGCCACCGGCTGCGTCCCAATGTCTCTCCAGCGCTAGATATTGCAGTGTACAGGGGGCTCTCATGAGCGGAGTACAGTCAAACCCCGCCAAGCCGATAGGAATCCAGCCACGTCAATTCAATCGCCTTACTGAGGGTATCGGCTCACTAGGGTTGCCAAGATGTGTCTTAGCAATAATTTAATTATATAAGCTAACTATCTAGTGTTTGTTAGCGCTAATGTTAAGCCTTATAGGCTTAATATTGCCTCTCTAGGCGCTTAAGTTGGCGGATGTCTGTATTAATTGCTGTCTCTTAGTGTTGTTAGTATTGTAGGAGTAACTAAATAGCCTAAATTACTTAATAAGTTATAGGTAAAAGTATAATCTTACTTTTATTTTTAGCTTAAGCCTCCTTAGTATTAACACTATTGTTATGCTTTATAACTATATTCTTAAGCATTTAATCTTCCTCCCTAATATTAGTGTCCTTATTAATTAGATTAAGAAAGTTACTAAGGCTTATTATATCCTATATCTAGCTAGCCTCCTGCGTACAATTGTATAGGCCTAAGAGGTCTAGTTCTAGCTGGAGGGGTAGCTGCAGTACCTGTAGTAGGATAACTGTACTGCAGCAGAAGCAATTGTATATTATTAAGCTTAATATATTGTCTATCTAAGCAATGCGCAGCTATTAAAGCGTGTTTTAAAGTGTAATTATTAATAAAAAGTTGTAGCTAGCCTTATTAGCAGAGCTTGCTCTGCTTATTATATTCGGGTTTGCAGAAC
>NW_022985168.1:701116-704039 GCF_010093535.1 Lindgomyces ingoldianus | reverse complement strand
AACTATTCTTTAACCTAAATAACCTACCTTAATGCGCTAACTATTGCTCTAAGCAAGCTTTGCTTTTACAGATTATTTATAAACTGTTGTAGTATTTTACTCCTTTACTATAAATTAAAGCTAGTATTTCCTATAGTAGGTTTTTAGATTCTAGATAATCCCTTAATTAAGAGGTTAATATAGGCTTATTATATTTAGTAGAAGAAAGGCAACGCAGATATAGGATAGTAGAGGAGCCTGCTGCAGGCCTTAAATGTAAGCCTTAAAGTTGTTTATAAGAAGAAGAATTAGCTAAGCTGTAACACTACTATAAAAATATATTAACTACTTAGCTATAAGTGTTAAGTTTATTTATGCCTTCTTATTTACACGCTAATATATATTAAGTGCTTAAAGATTAATACTATAGAGAGGTTAAGGCTGCTTAGCATAGCTAATAAGCTATAAAGATAGCTAATAAGAGCTAGTTGCGTTAGTACAGCATACTACAGTAATTCTTAACTTTAACTTTTTAACTCTAGGTAGAGGCTAGGTTAATAGCCCTCCTACTAGTGTATTTTTTTAAAATAACCCTATTTTATCTATATTATATATATCCTTTTTAGCATACTTGCTATAGATTGTTTAAACTAATTTTATTGCCTTCTTTACTGCAGTATTGTCTACAGATCTAGCCTTGCTGTGGCGCTGTTAAAACTTAATATTAAAGCGCTGCTAGAACTAATATAGCTAGCCCTAGCTAAACTTTAAAGGAGGTAGATGTTAATACTTGTTAATCTGCAGCTAGATCTTACGTGCTTTCTTAAGAAGCAGGTTGCTAGTAATATAGGCTCTGTAAGCTTCTATTAACTAGAACTACTAGAAGAGTATTAAGTTAAAGATTAGCTAATTACTAGTTGTACATCACACTACTAATAAAGGCTGCTAAGAGAGATTAGGTTAGTTAATATTGTTAAACGCGCTGCTTAGCAACTTAGAGACTATTAACTAACTAATTTTATAGTTGTACTGCTATAAGAACTACTATATACAGTTCTTATAGCGTGGTTAAGGTGTTTAACTTTTATACTAGCTTCTAAAAGCTCTGCGCTGTTCTTTTATAATCCTGCAAGCTATTGCTTATTAATTTTAGTAAGGTAATATTTTAGTGTTTTGCAGCTAATATATTAGAGGGTAAGGTATTAATTAATTTGTATAGGGGGATAATTAAGGCACAAAAAAATTATTGCGATATTAAGGTTATCAGCTTGGCAGGTGATCGGCTTGGCGGGGTTTGACTGTACCGCGTGCACAAGCCGACATCCGTGCGTAGAATATTCTGAATAAATTACAAGATTTTGTAAGCAGCTCTCTAACAAACTTACGTCCCTTGTTTAGCTCACTCCACTAACAAGATACACCACAATGCTAAAGACACTAAATTAACAACTAACGTACAAGGAGCGTATACAGATCCACACCCTACGCGAGATAGGCTAGAAACAAAAGGATATCTCTTAGAAACTTAGGATACCTCTTTCTACAGTCTCTCTCTGCCTCCGCACGCCTGAGACGCCTACAAAGCCTAAGGGACAGTCTCCTATTCTATCTACTCCATTCTAAATCCTCCTTGTACGGCATGCGACTGAGAACGCTGAGCAACAACAGAAAACTTAAGAGGAGATAGCTTAAGAGCTAGGGATAACAGTCTGTTAGCGTACGCTTATTAAGGCCTTTAAGAAGGAGCTCTATCATCGCTGTAAGGCTACAGAGAAACCCTTCCTTACTAAGCAACACAAGGCAGACTAGGTTTAGTAGGCATAGGAGCACCTTAACTAGAGCGATGATTAATGGGCTAGTATAGGCTAGAGCAACAATATAAGCGCCTAGGCTAGCCCTAGCAAAGTGTGGGTGACAAGGCGCGCTAAGGAGCGCTTCCTGCCTGCCTGCTGCGTTGCTAGATTTAAGGGCTACTCTAGCTGCATAGTGTGGGCGATGATATTAAGGGATATAAAGGGCTCTCTAGTTGTGTACAAGAAGAGCTAGTGTATAAATAAGAAGCAGTTAATTAACTTAGAAGTATATATTAAGCACATCCTGCCTGTAGTTATGACCTTTTAAGACGCGTACACAGAGTACACAGGCAAGGAGCTGACCTTGATAGAGGATAACGCATCTATCCATACATTAAAGGCCACAATAGCTGCTAAGCAGGCCCTAGGTATCCTAAAGATCTCATGGCCAGCAAACTTACCTAACCTTAACCCTATTAAGAACGTCTGGCAGATCTTAAAATACCGCCTAGAGAAGCGTTTTCTAAAGACTAACAACAAGGTAAGGCAGTATCTTCTTAAAGAATAGGAGAAATTGTCCTTTAGTGACTACAATAAGTACATAAAGTTAATAAGGGAGCGCTGTTAGGCAGTTATCTAGGCTAAAGGGGGACATACAAAGTGGTGAGACAATGTGTTAATACAATAATTATTTGTATGTATTTTACATAGAAAACAGCATTTTAAGAGCATTCAAGACTCGTGTAACAATTCTACGAATCGTTCCATCTCGGGTCGCTCGGATCCTATCCGAAGGGTCCCCGTATCGGCCCCAACCATAACTCGACCCAGTCCCCCTTAGTTACCCCTATTCCCTTATGTATTTAGTTGCACCTCGCCCCTGTAGCTAGCTTAGTAGTTTTCTAATATCCTACGTACAAGGCCTATAGGTGTTATTAGTATTCCTAGGTCTCTAAGTCCCCACGCACTTCTATATGCCTCTAAGTGGATTTATACTGCATTTAGACCTATTGTCTTGCCTGCGCTGTTACATTATATTAGAAAACTTACTTTTACTAGTAATAGCCTTATTAATAATATTATATTAATTATTTATTTAACTATGTCTAACTTTAAAAAGTGTCTAATTTAGTTTAAGTTACTGTTTTTAC
>NW_022985168.1:698104-700551 GCF_010093535.1 Lindgomyces ingoldianus | reverse complement strand
GTATTCCCAGGTCTCTGAGTCCCCACGCACTCCCATATGCCTCTGAGTGGATTCATACCGCATTCGGACCCATTGTCTTGCCTGCGCCGTTACAAATTAAGGATAACTACTAATGCCTAACTTTTAACTACTATTAGATTTTATTATAAAGACTGTAACCTGTTCTAGCTGCAGCTAAGGCAAGATACCTACTTTTAAAACTAAACTACTACTAACTTTAATAGCTAAACCCTTTTTTATAGGACTTAAAGCTAAAAACCTACTAAATTTAGAGTTAAACTTTAGTAATATAGCTCTTAAAAACTAAGTTGCTTAATTAAGAGCATAAATTAAATAGCTAACTAGATTAAAAACTATTAGTCTTAATTAACCTTTACTAACTACTAAATTACTCTTAATAATGCCTTAAATTACCTCTACTATACTAATAGTAAGAGACTTTTTTAGCACTCCTAAGCTTTTTTAAAGCTACCTTACTAAATGTATACCTAAGATTAAGAACTTTATAAATAGCAAAAAACTTATGTTTAAATAATAGTAAGCCTTTATTATAGATAGACTTAACATTAATTTAGATTACTATTAGAGTAAGTGTGCACGCATAGCGTTAGTATAGGGACACACTGCTAGTATTATAAAGAAATACCTAGAGCCTAAATACCTAGCTAAATTAGACAACTTTTAGTTTAAGAATATAAAAAAAATAATTAAGCTTTTATAAACTTACTTTATTACTAGTAATAAAAAAATAGAGGTGCAACAGGCGTTTTAAACTCTAAAAATAAGTAAAGAAAAAGTGTTTTCTGCTTTTAAAGCTTACTTTATTAGTGCTACTATTAAAGAGTCTATATTAAAAGTAGAATAGTTCTTTTACTTATAAAAAAAAATACTGCCTAGCTTAAAAGTACTAAACTTAGGTTTTAAACACACTTAAAAGGGCTTTTTTAAGACTATAGTAGCCTACCTAACAGCCTATAACATAGAAAGAAGGAATACCTCTACTATTTTAGAGTAAACTGTTAATCTTACCTAATAGTCTACTATTAGACCTAGTATAGATTAGTCTTAGAAGGTTTCTAGTAATACATCTAAGGGGGTATACTATTCTAGTGCACCCTGACCTGCACCTCTGTTAGTACCTTAATCCACCCTAGCTACCTACAGACAACCTAGCTAGACACCTGCCTCTAAAAGATAAACAACTTCTAGCAGCTGTTATAATTATAGTAAACTAGAACATTTTGCTAGTAATTATCCTATTTTTAAAGTACAGAAGATTAAGGTAGAGCAACAGGAATCTAAGAAAGAGTTTATAGATATAAATAATTACAACCTAGATACCTCTTAGATAGGAAATAGTAACACTTAGAGAAACTCTTTATCTTAGGCTTAAGTAAGTATAATTTATTAAACATTAATCTATTACACTTATTTAAAGGAAAACACTTCTAAGTCTTTACTGATTTGTATTTAAAAAGTATTAAAGTCTATTTAAATCTCTTAGTTAATACTAGCGCTTATAGTTTTTTATTTATTAACTTACTAACTACTAAGTTATTATTTTAATGCCTTTATGTCTTTATCTAACACTTACTATTTAAAGTTATAGTTAAGGGCTTTTAAGATTAGATCTAAGTCTCTATCTACTAGTATATCCGCCTGCACATGTGAATTAATAGAAGAAGCATCTAAAACTGCCTCTTTGTTATTATAGACCTTAGCTCTTAAGATTGCATTATTAGCATTAAATAGTTACATTATTTTAAACTCTATCTAGATATAAAGAGAAATTAGATTATATAGCCTAGTAAATATCTGCCTACTTATTAGCAGAGCTTGCTCTGCTTATTATATTCGGGTTTGCAGAACAAAAAGTTGAGCAGAATCTCCTCTTTTAGACGCGCTAGTTAGTCAGAATTTCTTCGGATAAACCCCGGTAACGCTATTTCTCTGTCACCTTATGTATTTCTTACATTCTTTTTTAAAAAAAATGTATACCTAATATAGGTGCACCTTTCTGTTAATTTGCATGAAGTTTACTCTAGCATGCGTTGTGTAAAACATGTTTACATTATAGATAGTTGCGTCTGTTCCACCTCTCTAGCCACATCGGTGTGTCGGGGATTGGCATCAGCCACATTGGTGTGTCAGGGATTGGCATCAGCCGCATCGGTGTGTCGGGGATTAGCATCAGCCGCATCGGTGTGTCAGGGATTAGCAGTTGCTCTCACACCTGTCAGATTGAAGCACTGTTTCTGGGCTTCCTGAGATGAATGATGGGTTTGGATATGATGTATGGGATGATTATTGATTGTATTGATTTATCAATCCTTTTTCTGCTCTGCTCGTGTTGCTCGGCTTTTGTTTTTCCGATCCGAGTCCCTCGCGCACTAGCCCTATGCGCGACCAGCTTGCAACATGCTGCAATTTGCTGCAAAATGCTGCAA